>NC_092113.1:2802261-3402261 GCF_045679555.1 Salvelinus alpinus
GGCGCAACCATTCACGTGCACCATCTGTGGCCCCAGAGGTCACACTGCCGGTCGGTGTGGGGTTGGTTCCTCTGTCGACCAACCACAGGGGCGGTCGACAGAGGAACCTGCACCATTCTCAACCAGAGCCTTCTGTTGCACACGTGTTCTTGCATGTTAACTTTCCTGAGTTTTCTCTGCATTCCCAGCATAAGGCACTCGTCGATTCAGGCGCGGCTGGGAATTTTATTGACAGAGCATTCGCCCATAGTTTAGGGATGCCTATTGTTCCAGTGGTTAGGCCCTTCCCAGTTCACGCTCTGGACAGTCGACCATTAGGTTCCGGGTTGATTAGGGAGGCCACTACTCCCCTGGGCATGGTGACGCAGGGGGGTCACAAGGAGAGAATCAGTCTCTTCCTCATTGACTCTCCTGCGTTTCCCGTGGTGCTGGGCCTTCCCTGGTTAGCTTGTCATGGCAACAGAGGGCTCTCACGGGGTGAGGGCTCTCACGAGGTGTTTAGGGGGTTCCGTTGGTGCTACTACGGTGGAAAGTCCAGACCAGGTCTCCACCGTGCACATTCCTCCCGAATATTCTGATTTAGCTCTCGCCTTCTCTAAGAAGAGGGCGACTCTACCACCTCATCGTCGGAGGGGATTGTGCGATAACCCTCCAGGTAGACGCCGCACTTCCCAGGAGTCACGTGTACCCCCTGTCACAGGCGGAGACGTATATGGAAATATGGAAACATATGTCTCCGAATCCCAACGTCATTGGTACATTCGGTCCTCCACTTCACCCGCCTCCTCGAGTTTCTTTTTTGTGAAGAAGAAGGAGGGAGGTCTGCGCCCGTGTATTGACTATCGAGCCCTAAACCAGATCACTGTGAAGTACAGTTACCCGTTACCTCTCATAGGTACAGCGATTTGGTAAATACACGGGGCGCGCTTCTTCACCACACTAGATCTCAGAAGCGCTTACAACCTGGTGCGTATCCAGGAGGGGGACGAGTGGAAGACGGCATTCAGTACTACCTCAGGGCATTATGAGTACCTCGTCATGCCGTACAGGTTGATGAATGCTCCATCAGTCTTCCAAGCCTTTGTAGACGAGATTTTCAGGGACCTGCACGGGCAGGGTGTAGTGGTGTATATTGATGACATTCTGATATTCTCCGCTGCACGCGCCGAGCATGTGTCTCTGGTGCGCAGGGTGGTTGGTCGACTGTTGGAGCATGACCTGTACGTCAAGGCTGAGAAATGCCTGTTCTTCCAGCAGTCCGTCTCTTTCCTAGGGTACCGCATTTCCACCTCAGGGGTGGAGATGGAGAGTGACCGCATTTCAGCCGTGCGTAATTGGCCGACTCCCACCACGGTGAAGGAGGTACAGCGGTTTCTAGGGTTTGCCAATTACTACCGGAGGTTATCCGGGGTTTTGGTCAGGTAGTGGCTCCCATTACCTCACTGCTGAAGGGGGGCTCGGTACGTTTGCAGTGGTCGGCTGAGGCGGACAGGGCTTTTGGTCACCTAAGGGCTCTGTTTACCTCGGCTCCCGTGCTGGCCCATCCGGATCCCTCTTTGGTGTTCATAGTGAAGGTGGACGCGTCCGAGGCTGGGATAGGAGCCGTGCTCTGTCAGCGCTCGGGCACACCACCGAAGCTCCGCCCCTGTGCCTTTTTCTCGAGGAAGCTCAGCCCGGCGGAGCGAAACTATGATGTGGGGGACCGGGAGTTGTTGACTGTTGTCAGGGCGTTGAAGGCGTTGAGACATTGGCTTGAGGGGGCTAAACACCCTATTCTCATCTGGACTGACCACCGCAACCTGGAGTACATCCGGGCAGCGAGGAGACTGAATCCTCGTCAGGCAAGGTGGGCCATGTTGTTCACCCGTTTTGTTTTCACCCTTTCTTACAGACCAGGTTCCCAGAATGTGAAGGCAGACGCACTGTCCCGGCTGTATGACACAGAGGAGCAGCCCATGGATACTACCTCCATACTCCCGGCCTCCTGCCTGGTGGCGCCGGTAGTATGGGAGCTGGACGCAGACATTGAGCAGGCGTTACGTGCAGAGCCCGCTCCCCTCCAGTGTCCCGCTGGGTGTCTGAACGTTCCGTCTGCTGTCCGTGACCGGCTGATCTATTGGGCCCACATCTCACCCTCCTCTGGTCATCCAGGCATCGGTCGGACGGTGCGCTGTCTGAGTGGAAAGTACTGGTGGCCCACCTTGGCTAAGGACGTGAGGGTTTATGTTTCCTCCTGCTCGGTGTGCGCCCAGAGGTAAGCTACACACCTTACCTGTTCCACAGAGGCCATGGTCGCACCCCCCCCCACAGGGGAACACTATGATCCTGGTCGTTGTGGATCGTTTTTCTAAGTCCTGCCATCTCCTTCCTCTGCCCGGTCTCCCTACGGCCCTACAGACTGCGGAGGCCTTGTTTACACAGGTCTTCCGGCACTACAGGGTGCCTGAGGATAGCGTCTGATCGGGGTCCCCAATTCACGTCGAGGGTCTGGAGGGCGTTCATGGAACGTCTGGGGGTCTCGAGCAGCCTTACCTTGGGTTTTCACCCAGAGAGTAATGGGCAGGTGGAGAGAGTGAACCAGGATGTGGGTAGGTTTCTGCGGTCTTATTGCCAGAACCTGCCGGGGAAGTGGGCGGCGTTCGTGCCCTGGGCCGAGATGGCTCAGAACTCGCTTCGCCACTCCTCCACTAGCCTCTCCCCCTTCCTGTGCATATTGGGGTACCAGCCGGTTCTGGCATCTTGGCATCAGAGTCAGATCGTGGCACCTGTGGTGGACGACTGGTTCAGGCGTGCAGAGGAGACATGTGACGCCGCCCATGTTCACCTCTACCGGGCCGTGCTGCACCAGAACTCCAGCGCAGACCGTCACCACAGTGAGGCCCCGGTGTTCGCACCGGGGGACCGGGTCTGGCTCCCGACCCGAAACCCGCCCCTGGGGCCGCGGTTTGTGGGGCCATTTAAAGTCCTCAGTATACTGAACGAGGTGTGTTACAGGTTACAGCTTCCCCCCGATTACCGTATTAACCCCTCGTTCCATGTGTCTATCCTCAGGCCGGTGGTGTCTGGCCCGCTCCAGGAGTCTGAGGTGTGGGAGGTTCCTCTGCCCCCTCTGGACATCGAGGGTGCCCCGGCGTATTCCGTTCGCTCCATACTGGATTCGAGGCGTCGGGCGAGGGGCCTTCAGTACCTCATGGAGTGGGAGGGATACGGTCCGGAGGAGAGATGCTGGGTTCCGGTGGAGGACGTGTTGGACCCGTCACTGCTGCAGAAGTTCCACGGTCTCCATCCGGATCGCCCTGCACCTCTCCCTCCGGGTCGTCCCCGAGGCCGGTGTCGGCGCACTGATGGAGCAGCTTGTCAAGGGGGGGGGGGGGGTACTGTCACGACTTCCACCATAGTCGATTCCTCTCCTTGTTTGGGCGGCGTTCGGCGGTCGGCATCACCGGTCTTCTAGCCATCTGTAACACTCTGGGTGTCGGGGGGGTGTGAAGTCAGGCGCAGGAACAGCAGAGAGTTCAATGTAGTGCCTTTTAATGCACAACCGGCAAAATAACACACCTCGTTTATTCTCCTCAGGACTTTGAAAGGCCCTACACACTGCGGCCCCAGCTTCCGGCAGGGCAAGCGGAGGGGCAGGTTTCGGGTCGAGAGCCAGACCCTTTCCCCCGGTACAAACACGGGGGCCTCACTGCGGTGGCGGTCAGCGCTCCTCTTCTGCCTTCCACTCGCTTGTTGGAGGGACTCCTGGACGGCCCTCCAGGTCTCCTTGGAGCGCTGTACCCATTCCTCCACCGCAGGAGCCTCGGTCTGGCTCGGATGCCATGGTGCCAGGACCGGCTGGTACCCCAACACACACTGAAAGGGGGACACGTTAGTAGAGGAGTGGCGTAGTGAGTTCTGGGCCATCTCGGCCCAGGGAATGTATCTCGCCCACTCCCCTGGCCGATCCTGGCAATACGACCACAGAAACCTACCCACCTCCTGGTTCACTCTCTCCACCTGCCCATTACTCTCGGGGTGATAACCGGAAGTCAGGCTGACCGAGACCCCCAGACGCTCCATGAACGCCCTCCATACTCGGGACGTGAACTGGGGGCCCCGATCAGAAACGATGTCCTCTGGCACCCCGTAGTGCCGGAAGACGTGGGTGAATAAGGCCTCCGCAGTCTGTAGGGCTGTAGGGATACCGGGCAACGGGAGGAGACGGCAGGACTTAGAAAACCGATCCACAATCACCAGAACCGTAGTGTTTCCCTGAGACGGGGGAAGATCGGTCAGGAAATCTACGGACAGATGAGACCATGGCCGTTGTGGAACGGGGAGGGGTTGCAACTTCCCTCTAGGAAGGTGCCTAGGAGCCTTACTCTGGGCGCATACCGAACAGGAGGAGACATAAACCCTAACGTCCCGAGCTAAGGTAGGCCACCAATACCTCCCCCGAAGGCTCCCCACTGTCCTCGCCACCCCAGGGTGACCCGAGGAGGGTAGGACGTGAGCCCACCGAATCAGTTGGTCCCGAACACCAAGCGGCGCATACTTCCGCCCCGCCGGACACTGAGGAGGCGCGGGTTCCGCCCGTAGCGCCCGCTCGATGTCCGAGTCCACCTCCCATACCACTGGCGCTATCAGCCTCGAGGCGGGGAGGATGGGAGTGGGTTCGGTGGACCTATCCTCCGTGTCGTAAAGGCGGGACAGTGCGTCAGCCTTAACGTTTTGGGAGCCTGATCTATAGGATAACGTAAACCGGAACCGGGTGAAGAACATGGCCCACCTTGCCTGACGTGGGTTCAGTCTCCTAGCTGCCCGAATATACTCCAGATTCTGGTGGTCGGTCCAGATGAGAAAGGGGTGCTTAGCCCCCTCAAGCCAGTGTCTCCACACCTTCAGAGCCCTGACCACCGCTAACAACTCCCGGTCCCCCACATCATAGTTACGCTCCGCTGGGCTGAGCTTCCTAGAGAAGAAAGCGCAGGGGCGGAGTTTTGGTGGCGTACCCGAGCGCTGTGATAGCACGGCACCCACCCCAGCCTCGGACGCGTCCACCTCCACTATGAATGCTAAAGAGGGGTCCGGATGCGCCAACACGGGCGCATCTGTGAACAGAGCCTTCAACCTGTTGAAAGCTCCGTCCTCCGCTGCTGACCACCGCAACCGCACCGGGCCCCCCGTTAGCAGTGAGGTAATGGGAGCCGCTACCTGGCCAAAACCCCGGATAAATCTCCGGTAGTAGTTGGCAAAACCCAAAAACCGCTGCACCTCTTTTACCGTGGTCGGAGTCGGCCAATTACGCACGGCCTTAATGCGGTCACTCTCCACCACCACCCCCGAGGTGGAAATGCGATAACCCAGGAAGGAGACGGCTCGTTTGGAGAACACACACTTCTCAGCCTTGACGTATAGGTCATGCTCCAGCAGTCTGCCAAGCACCTTGCGTACCAGAGATACATGCGCGGCGTGAGTAGCTGAGTAGATCAGAATGTCATCGATATACACAACCACCCCCTGCACGTGCAGGTCCCTGAGAATCTCGTCTACAAAGGATTGGAAAACGGCTGGAGCATTCTTTAACCCATACGGCATGACGCAGTACTCATAGTGGCCCGATGTGGTACTAAATGCGGTTTTCCACTCGTCTCCTTTCCGAATACGCACCAGACTGCGTTGGCCCACTCCAGAGCACGACCCATTAGGCAGGAGACGAGGACACTCACCCTCTCCGCTCCCGAGGGAGTGGGGCTAACGGTGGCCAGGTATAGCTCCAGTTTGAGTAAGAACCCCTGACACCCCGCCGCCGCTCCATCATAATCCCTCGGGAGCGTAAGACGGAGTGCGCTGGAGCCGGGGGATGGAGAGTCCTGAGGGGGGGGAGCCGAAGGTCCATTCTCTCCATCATTTGGTCCATGGCTGATCCGATCCGATGGAGGACGGTGGTGTGGTGGAGAACCCGTTCCTCCATCGATGGGAGAGGGTTGGCTGCTGCTCCTGCTGACTCCATTTCTACAGGTGCGGGATTCTGTAACGCTCTGGGTGTCGGGGGGTGTGAAGTCAGGCACAGGAACAGCAGAGAGTTCAATATAGTGCCTTTTAATGCACAACCGGCAAAACAATGTCCACACTGAAACACTGGGTGTTTCACCCAAACAAATGTCCCAATACACAGAGGACAAAAACCCAGTCCAAAAGACAATCGAGGAAAGAAACAAACAACACGTTCATCTACTCCCGAATCCAAAACTACAACTGAACAATCCCGCACAAAGAAACGTACGGGCTGGCTGACTAATAAAGCCCAACTAATTATAATCACCTAAACACAGGTGTAACAAATAAACACATACGGAGGGGGCGGAAAAAGAGTCAGTGGCAGCTAGTAGGCCGGTGACGACGACCGCCGAGCGCCACTCGAACGGGAAGGGGAGTCACCTTCGGTCGGAGTCGTGACACCATCGTCGATCCACTTTTCATTTTCCATTTGTTTTGTCTTGTTTTCCTACAAACCTGGTTTTCATTTCCCTCATTAATTGTTGTGTATTTACACAGATGTGGGCTATTTAAAGAGTGCATGGTGGGTGGAGGAATTGACTAACATATCTATGGAAATAGCAACCTAAAGCATCTTTTCATCTGTCTAATGGGTAGGCCTACCTCTTATTTCTTAAATAGGAAGAAATAGGCTCCAACACATATCCCTAATTAAAAGGAAGACGTTTATCTTCTTTGGGATAGGGGGCAGTACGTTCACGTCCGGATGAAAAGCGTGTCCAAAATAAACTGCCTGCTACTCAGTTCCAGAAGCTAAGATATGCATACTATTAGTAGGTTTGGATAGAAAACACTCTGAAGTTTCTAAAACTGTTTGAATCATGTCTGTGCGTATAACAGAACTTATTTGGCAGGCGAAACCCCGAGAACAAACCACCAATTTTATTTCTTTGAGGTCACTTTCTTTTCAATGAGGTTTCATTGGGAATCCAGATTTCTAAGGGACTTGCTTGCAGTTCCTATCGCTTCCACTGGATGTCAACAGTCTTTAGAAATTGGTTGAGGTTTTTTCTTTGAGAAATGAAGAATTAGCACTGTTCAGAACGAGGGTAGAAAGAAGTGTAGTCTTTGTTAGAGGCGCCTGACCTGAAAGCTCGCTACACTTTGTTTTCCTCCGGTATTGAACACAGTTTATCCCGTCTTAAATTTTATTGATTATTTACGTAAAAAAATACCTAAAGTTGTATTTGGAAAGTTGTTTGAAATGTTTGGACAAAGATTACAGGCAACTCATGAGATATTTTGTAGTCAAGTTGCGCGAGTTGGAACCGGTGATTTTCTGGATCAAACGCGCCAAATATATTGAGATTTTGGATATATATCGACGGAATTAATCGAACAAAAAGACCATTTGTGATGTTTATGGGACATATTGGAGTGCCAATAGAAGAAGCTCGTCAAAGGTAAGGCATGAATTATATCTTTATTTCTGCAATTTGTGTCGCGCCTGTAGGGTTGAAATATGATTGTCTGTGTTTGTTTGCTGGGGTGCTGTCCTCAGATAATAGCATTGTTTGCTTTCGCCGTAAAGCCTTTTTGAAATCTGACACGTCACAACAAGTGTAGGTTTAATTTGGTGTATTGCATGTGTGATTTCAAGTTTAATTTTTATAGTAATTTATTTGAATTTGGCGCTCTGCATTTTCACTGGATGTTGGCCAGGTGGGACGCTCTCGTCCCACCTATCCCAGAGAAGAGAACCTCTACGGGATCAGTCCCCCCCCCCCCCCCGCGGGACGGTTGAGCTAACGTAGGCCACTGTGATGAGGTTGAGGTTGTAAGTAACAAAAACATTTCCCAGGACATAGACATATCTGATATGGGCAGAAAGCTTAAATTCTTGTTAATCTAACTGCACTGTCCAATTTACAGTAGCTATTACAGTGAAGGAATACCAATCTATTTGTTTGAGAAGAGTGCACAATATATTGATAAACCAATTAGGCACATTTAGGCAGTCTTGATACAACATTTTGAACAGATATGCATTGGTTCACTGGATCAGTCTAACACGTTGCACTGACACTGCTGCCATCTAGTGGCCAAAATCGAAATTGCTACTGGGCTGGAATAATATGTTATGGCCTTTCTCTTGCATTTCAAAGATGATGGTACAAAAAACACACAAATTATCGTTTACCAGATCAAATGTGTTATATTCTCCTACATTAATTTAACATTTCCACAAACTTCAGTGTTTCCTTTCACATGGTATCAAGAATATGCATATCCTTGCTTCAGGTCCTGAGCTTCAGGCAGTTAGATTTGGGTATGTCATTTTAGGTGAAAATTGAAGGGTCCGATCCTTAAGAGGTTCTTTCAAAATAACAGAATAGCATATTTTTAGTTTATTTATATAACTGTGCTTAGTTAGCCAAAGCTCGACTTTAAGTTCAGTCTGCCATCAAGTCGAAACGATCCTATGGCAATATGTTTTCACCGTGTTGACGGAAAATATGATATTGCTTGAAAACGTATCTCAATCCAGGGATGGAAAGTATCGCTGTACTCCAAATTCTCCCATTATCCAAGCCTCGAAATCGAGAAGATTGAAATACTGCTAGTTTTAATAAACTGCCTTTTTCATCAGCATGCTAGGTTATTCCACAACACTTCCGGCAGCAACTCACCCAACGCTAGACGTCACATTTGAATGGAATCACATTTTTTTGTTATGTCTTATACTTCCTTGTGTTGTGTACTTCTTATTTTACCATTGCGTTATTTAGATTATTTTTCGCCATTGGTGGAGAGGTACTGTCTACTGATGTGTGCTAGCCTTTGGGGAGTAACAAGTCATTTATAAACATTTATAAAGTATATATAGTGAACACTTTAGATTAGCGGCTATTAGTGAGGCACTGAGGTATTAGTAAGTGCATGTACTCACATTCATAAATGCACTCATTAATAAATAGACCATTTGTGACATTTGTAAATACATCTATAAATATGTATATAAATGGTGAGTCAAACCATTAATCAACCGTTAACAAATGCCTTGACAATAACTCCTTTATAACTGGTTTATAGTACATTAGTAGTACATTATTAATAATTTACAAATTGTGAACATACTATGATCAAACACCTTATTAATTATCTGATAAATCATGAACAAATCATTTAAAATAGCGTTTATAAATGTGTAAATAACAATTTATAGATTTCCTATTGACATTTACAAATGTAGGAATAATGATTAATAAATGGTAAGTAAACTCTTTACAAACAGTTTATAAATGGTATATTAAGGGACCTTAATATAAGGCCTTACCGAACATTTTGATCAATCGATGAGACTTCATGAATACAATCCATTATCATTTGTCTCCTAACTCATGTATCTCTATGACATGTAACTGATGTGCTCTGTTTTTCCTTCCTCAGCCACCGTAACGCTGCGGTGAGGAGCTGCACTGCTCAGCACCTGGAGAGACTGGCTGAGGTCATGGGGATGGCTCGTCTCCTGTCGGGGAAGAAAGACCTCACTGACCGTTTCTTAATTGCCGTCAGTAAACTGGCTGCACAGGAAGTCAGGTGGGAAGTTCCTCCTGTAAAGTAGCTTGCTTCAACATAACAGTTAAGGCCGGGATTCAATCCATGGCTCGCTATAGCACTACATCGCCGACAATGCAGCTTTTAACGGTCATTTACTCTTGAGTCAACATCTGCAGCGTTTACCACGAATACAAATTGAAATTGCCTTTAAAAGCCACATTGTCGGCTGTCTACAGCATCTATGCTAAAGGGTGTCATGGATTGATTTGCTGATTTTAGGTATTCCAACCACAGGTTCTCTTGGAGGGGAATAGTAATTGAAATCAAAAAGGAAAAATTATAAACACAAATAAGTGCTACGTGAAAGGTGTGTCTCATTATAGTAAGTGGTGAAATAAGTATAGCCAGTTACAATTGTAATGGCTTAGCAGATAATAAGAAAAGACGATCAGTATTTACCTGGCTAAAAGAGAAGGATTATAATATCTATTGTTTACAGGAAACCCATTCAACAGTTTTAGATGAAGTTTTGTGGAAAAAGAACTGGGGGGGCAAAATATATTTCTCCCATGGGCAAAGAAATTCAAAAGGGGTGATGGTTTTAATTAACAATAATTTTGATCCAAATGTGCAAATTGTCCAAACAGATCCTCAAGGTAGATGGATTATTTTAAATATGTTATTGGACAATAAACAAACATGGCTTGTTAACCTATACTGTCCGAATAATGATGATCCAAGCTTCTTTGAAAATATATATAAGAATTTATCAACTCTACAAGCAACACTAGACTCTATTATTATAGTGGGAGATTTTAATACGGTCTTAAATACCTCTATAGACCGGAAAGGAAATCACACTACAAACTATCACCCTCAGGCACTTAAGGAAATCATGAATGTCATGGATATATTGGAATTAGTGGATATATGGAGACTTAAATACCCTGATTTAGTGAGATATACATGGCGGAGGCTGAATCAAGCTAGTCGTCTTGACTACTTTCTTATACCATTCTCTCTGGCACCAAAAGTTTAAAAAGTGTTGATAGGGGACAGAATGCGGTCGGATCATCACATAATTGGCATATATATTTCTCTTACAGAATTTCCACGTGGGCGAGGATATTGGAAATTTAATCAAAGTCTACTAGATGATAAATTGTTTAGAACTAGGACAGAAGATTTTATAACTGACTTTTTCAGACATAACATAGGTACAGCAGATCCCCTTATTGTATGGGACACTTTTAAGTGTGCCTTTAGAGGCCATGCAAATCAGTACTCATCTATAAAACAAAGGGAATTTAGATCAAAAGAGTCCATATTAACAAAGGAAATTGAAGGACTAACAGTACAGTTAGATAGCAATAAAAACGGTACCATAGAGGCACAGAATAAGTTAGAGGAAAAACAAAAAGAAATGGAGGAACTTACTCAAGAAAGATCCAGTGTAATATATTATAAAAATAAAGCGAACTGGATGGAATATGGGGAAAAATGCACCAAATTCTTTTTCAATCTTCAATATAGAAATGCTACCAAATTTTTTTTATTAAAACTTGTTACAAATGATGGAGTCACGCATGATTCACCAAATGATATTTTGAAAGAAGAAGTAAAGTACTTTAAGAATATGTTTTCGTTTCAGGCTCCTCCATCTCCACTAACTGAAACTAATTGTATGGATTTTTTTCCTATTAATAATGTAAAATTAACATCTGTACAGAAAGACTCATGTGAAGGCCAAATTACAGAGGAGGAACTGCTTGATGCAATTGGGGCCTTTAAGGATGGGAAAACTCCAGGGCTGGATGGCATACCAGTGGAAGTATACAAAACTTTTTTTGATATACTCAAAGGACCATTATTAGCTTGTTTTAACCACTCCTATATAAATGGTAGATTATCAGACACGCAACAAGAAGGTCTGATATCGTTATTACTGAAACAGGACCCAAGTGGTATATATAAAGATCCAGTCCAATTGAAAAATTGGAGACCTCTTACACTTCAGTGTTGTGATGCAAAAATCCTAGCAAAATGCTTGGCGCATAGAATAAAAAAAGTTTTGTCAGATATTATTCATCCTAATCAGACAGGTTTTTTACATGGACGATACATTGGAGATAATATAAGGCAAGTACTGGAAACAATAGAACACTATGAAATATCGGGGACACCAGGCCTGGTTTTCATAGCTGATTTTGAAAAGGCTTTTGATAAAGTACGACTGGAGTTTATATATAAATGCCTAGAATATTTCAATTTTGGGGAATCTCTTATAAAATGGGTTAAAATTATGTATAGTAACCCTAGGTGTAAAATAGTAAATAATGGCTACATCTCACAAAATTTTAAACTATCTAGAGGAGTAAAACAAGGTTGTCCACTATCGGCATATCTATTTATTATTGCCATCGAAATGTTAGCTGTTAAAATTAGATCAAACATTAATATTAAGGGATTAGAAATCCGTGGCTTAAAAACTAAGGTGTCATTGTACGCTGATGATTCATGTTTTCTTTTAAAACCACAACTAGAGTCTCTCCAGGGCCTCATAGAGGATCTAGATACCTTTGCTATCCTCTCTGGATTAAAACCAAATTATGATAAATGTACCATATTACGTATTGGATCACTAAAAAATACACATTTTATATTGCCATGTAGTTTACCAATTAAATGGTCTGACGGAGATGTGGACATACTCGGTATAAAAATCCCAAAAGAAAGAAATGATCTCACTCCAATACATTTTTATAGAAAGTTAGCAAAAATAGATAAGATCTTGCTTCCATGGAAAGGAAAATACCTGTCTATTTGTGGAAAAATCACCCTGATTAACTCTTTAGTCATATCACAGTTTACCTATTTGCTTATGGTTTTGCCTACACCTAGTGACCTGCTTTTTAAATTATATGAACAAAAAATATTCAATTTTATTTGGAACGGCAAGCCAGATAAAATTAAAAGAGCCTATTTATATAACGAATATGAATTCGGAGGGCAGAAATTATTAAATATTAAAGCATTAGACCTCTCACTAAAGGCATCAGTCATACAAAAGTTATACTTAAATCCAAACTGGTTCTCTAGTAAATTGGTACGAATGTCTCATCCTATGTTCAAGAAGGGCCTTTTTCCCTTTATTCAGATTACACCTGCTCACTTTCGGTTGTTTGAAAAGGAATTAATCTCCAAAATATCCTTATTTTTTAAACAAGCCTTAGAAAGTTGGTTGCAATTTCAGTTTAATCCACCTGAAAGGACGGAACAAATAGTACAACAAATATTGTGGTTAAATTCAAATATAGTAATTGATAAAAAAAACTGTATTTATCGAAGAAATGTTTAAAAAAGGTATAATTTTTGTGAATGATATCATAAATAGGACTGGTGGAGTTATGTCACACATGCAGCTAACACAGACATATGGAAATGTCTGCTCTACCCAAAATTACAACCAATTAATTGCAGCATTACCACAAAAATGGAAGAGGCAAGTAGAAGGGGAAAAAAGTAAGGAACTTGTATTAAAGAACATAAATGGTTAAAGAAAAGTGTGATAAATAAAAACATATACCAATTTCATTTAAGGACCAAAAACTGACAGCTGTGCCATATAAATTGCAAAATAGTTGGGAAGAGATTTTCGATGTACCCATTCCATGGCACATGGTTTATGAATTGATACGCAAAACAACGCCGGATTCAAAACTTCAAATTTTTCAATTTAAATTACTGTACAAAATTCTTGCAACTAATAGAATGTTATATATATGGGGTATACAATCTTCCCAGCTCTGCAGATTCTGTTGTGAGGAGGCAGAGTCATTAGATCATTTATTTTGGTATTGTCCATATGTAGCTCGTTTTTGGTCACAAGTCCAGGAATGGCTGAAGAATTGCAACATTTGCCTAGAACTAACGCTACAGATAGCAATACTGGGTGATTTGAAAAGCCATAGTTAATCAATCAATAATATAATAATTATTTTAGCAAAAATGTTTATTTTTAATTTACAATCTGTAGAAGCTATGAGAATAGGAAGGTTCAAATCTTTTGTGAAGCATCACAGCACAGTTGAAAAATATATGGCAAATAAAAATCCGAAATGGATGATGTTGGAAGATAGATGGGAAGGGTTGAGTGGAACTGAAGGGTGGGACTAATAACAAGATAAACAATGTAGGGCATACGGGATCTGTGAAATGTGTATAGGTGCGGAGCTTTTGTGAAATAGCACAGTTACAAGTGGAAATAAAATTGGATGGACAACAGAAATAGAGGAAGGACTAAGAACAAACAAGAGAGAACTATTGTAAAGTAGACTGTCTGTAAAATGTGTATAAGATGTATAAATTTAAGGTAAAAGCAGAAGTGTTTATTAGTTTACTCCAATTGGGGGATCGGTGGTAGGGTTGCCGGGAATAATAATAAAGGTATATTCTTTAAAAAAGTATGTATGTCTATATAGGTATGTGTATGTATATATGTGTATATGTATGCATGCGTGTATGGATATATATATTTACCCCCAAAAATATGGGGGATTGGAAATGATGCAGACAATTACATTGGAAGCAACATTCTTTCCGCAATATTAAGCTGATCCACCCTTAAAGAAAAAATAAATTTAAATAAATTTAAAATTTTACAATTAAAAAAATTTAAAAAATAAATTAAAATAAGTGCTACGTGGCATAGGAAAATCCAAGTCTAGGCACTCATGTTGGTTTGAAAGCTAAAAAGCCAAAAGCTTAGCCGGGATGTTTGGCCAGCAGTGATGTTCTTCTCAAAAAGCCAACTAGCGACCTCCTGTGGTGTGCGGGGTGCAATGCACACTGACACGGTCGCCTGGTGTATGGTGTTTCCTCCGACACATTGGTGCAGCTGGCTTCCAGGTTAAGCGGGCAGTGTGTCAAGAAGCAGTGCGGCTTGGCTGGGTTGTGTTTCGGAGGACGCACGGCTCTCGACCTTCGCCTCTCCAGAGTCCTTACGGGAGTTGCAGCGATGGGACAAGATTGTAACTACTAATTGGATACCACGAAATTGGGGTAAAAATGTCAAATGTAAATGAGTCCAAATAGTCAGTGCCTGATTCAGTTTCCTTCCTTCTGTTTGGTGCCTAATGAAGACAACCCTACTTGATCACAATGGTCGGCCTGAGCCAAGCGCTGTGCAGATTCGCTAAGATTTTCATAATAACGAACGGTTAATACTCAGTTGTTAGATAGTTGAGATGATTTGTAGATCAGGTAATGCGGAGCATTACTCAAACCGACCCTCTTGCAAATTCTACCTAATGTATGTCTTACTTTGATGGGATATTTTTTCTCAGGTTGCCATCAATTGAGTACTGTTTTTAATCACAGACAGCAGAAATTATTTGATATGTTGCACGTTTAAGATGATATTAATATTTTTGTCCACAGGCATCATGGTCGCAATATCTTGAGAAACGTGGCCACCAATGGCGACTTTGCTAAAATGTGGGACAAATTCGCTCAGAGGAAAGAGCGAGAATCCTTGAGGGAGGTCATCTCAAAGGTTAACCTCAAAGAAAGGTACATTCTCTCTGGATGATTAGAAGAAGTGTGACAAATGAGCTGATATGATTACAGAAATCCAATCCCACTGGGCACAGACATCAGTTCAATGTCTAGGTTTGATTTAAATTTGGGAACCAAAATGTTAAATCAACCCAAAATGTTGGTTAAAAGTTGGGTAAAATAAATCCAATTTTGTTTTCCACTTTGATTCACCGTTATCACATAGATTTTTGTGTTGTTGAAATGAGGTGGAAACAACGTTTATTCAACCAGTTTTGGCACAATTGGATGAATTTAATATAATGTAGGATTATATTTTTCTGTCTTTTCTCTTTTTCAACAGGAATATCTGAATAATCCCCAACTTGACTATATATTTGTATCAAAATATTTGCACATTTCCCAACTTGACTGTTATCCCCTCCAGTCCCCAAACTCCAATATATTCGCTCATTCTAAGAAATTTGACACTATCATCCAAACCCCCATGTAACTTCATTGACTCCTATCTGATCTACCAGCTCAATAGTGGTCTACTGAAACCATACTCACCATCTCAGGTGGTGCTCAGATCATCAACCACTGACCTCCACACCATCCTCAAAACCAGCTGTCCTCTTTTGGAGGCAGATTGGTCAGTGCTCCTTTATGGCACCAACATTGTGGATTTTCATACAATACTTCTGGACTATGAGAACATTCTTTGGACAATAAAATTTGGTGAAATGGAAGCTGGCTACAGTCTCAGTTTTATCCTCCAAGTCAGTGTAAGGATGTGTAGCAACAATACCTGTGGTTTAACTTGATGATCAGGGCCAGATTACCGAATGGTCACGCAGGGCACCTGCCCTGTGGGCCCCGAACCTCCAGGGAATATCATCATAACATCCACAACTAAAAGTATAGTGGATGTATATTACAGTACGTGGACGTTTTACAATTTGTGAGCTCGTTTCATAGTTTGTAGCCATGTTTTATATATATTTGTGCATATTTTGTAAGTATTTTTTTTTAAATGTAGTGGGGATGTTTTATAACAGATTTCTTACTGGTGCTCTTCCATGCCGTCCCTAGGAGGGGTGCGTCACTTGAGTGGGTTGAGTCACTGACGTGATCTTCCTGTCTGGGTTGGCGCCCCCCCTTGTGTTGTGCCGTGGCGTAGATCTTTGTGGGATATGCTCGGCCTTGTCTCAGGATGGTAAGTTGGTGGTTGAAGATATCCCTCTAGTGGTGTGGGGGCTGTGCTTTGGCAAAGTGGGTAGGGTTATATCCTGCCTGTTTGGCCCTGTCCGGGGTTATCGTCAGATGGGGCCACAGTGTCTCCCGACCTCTCCTGTCTCAGCCTCCAGTATTTATGCCCAGTAGTCAGTAGTTTGAGTCGGGGGGCTAGGGTTAGTCTGTTATATCTGGAGTATTTCTACTGTCTTATCCAGTGACCTGTGTGAATTTAACTCTTGGAAATAGGGGGCGCCATATTCACTTTTGGATAAAATGGTGCCCAAATTAAACGGCCTCGTACTCTGTCCTAGATCATATGATATGCATATTATTATTACTATTGGATAGAAAACACTCTGAAGTTTCTAAAACTGTTTGAAATATATATGTGAGTAAAACAGAACTCATTTTGCAGCAAACTTCCATATAGGAAGTGAAAAATCTGAAAACGATGCTCTGTTCCAGGGCCTGCCTATTCAAATGCCTTATATTTATCGATATGCATGCACTTCATACGCCTTCCACTAGATGTCAACAGGCAGTGGAAGGTGGAATGGGGTGTCTAGCTTGATCTGAGGCCGAACAAGAGCTTTTGGAGTGACAGGTCTGGACATTTCTTTGTCTTCTCTGACGCGCGAAGTACGTCGACATTGTCTTCTGATAAGCGTTCGGTATACACGGCGGATATCTCCGGCTCTGATTTTATTTGATACATGTGATAATAACATCATAAAGTAGGTTTTTTCAACCGAGTTTTATCAGTTTATTCAACGTTTATTGGGACTTTTGGAATTTTCCGTTCTTTGCATCAAGAGAAGATGGGCATGTTCGCGCCACATGGCTAGCTAAGGTTGCTAATTCGACAGAAGAAATGGACATTCTAAAACCAAACAACGATTTATTCTGGACCAAGGACTCCTTGTACAAGATTCTGATGGAAGCTCAGCAAAAGTAAGAACAATTTATGATGTTATTTCGTATTTCTGTGGAAAATGTTGATTCCTATTCTCTGCCGTTTTGGGAGCGCTGTCTCGTTATGGTAAAGTTATTTTTAAAAATCTAACACGGCGGTTGCATTAATAACCTCTACCGCTTCTCTCTCCCGGATCCGGGATCCCCCCCATCAAAAAAGCTGACTAGCATAGCCTAGCCTAACGCCACAGGGATATCATATAACATAATTTTCATGAAATCACAAGTCCAATACAGCAAATGAAAGATAAACATCTTGTGAATCCAGCCATCATTTCCGATTTTTTAAATGTTTTACAGCGAAAACACAATATGTATTTCTATTAGCTAACCACAATAGCAAAAGACTCAACCGCATATTTTCACAATTTTTCTACCGCATAGGTAGCTATCACAAAACCGACCAAATAGAGATATAATTAGTCACTAACCAAGAAACAACTTCATCAGATGACAGTCTTATAACATGTTATACAATAAATCTATGTTTTGTTCGAAAATGTGCATATTTGCAGTATAAATCATAGTTTTACATTGCAGCTACCATCAAAAATATCACCAAAGCAGCCAGAATAATTACAGAGAGCAACGTGAAATACCTAAATACTCATCATAAAACATTTATGAAAAATACATGGTGTACAGCAAATGAAAGATAAACATCTTGTGAATCCAGCCAATATTTCCGATTTTTTAAGTGTTTTACAGCCAAAACACAATATAGCATTATATTAGCTTACCACAATAGCCAAACACACAACCGCATTTATCAGCAGCAAAAGGTAGCGATCGCAAAAAAACAGCAAAAATATATAAAATTAATCACTAACCTTGACCAACTTCATCAGATAACAGTCTTATAACATCATGTTACACAATACATGTATGTTTTGTTCGAAAATGTGCATATTTAGAGGTACAAATCTTGGTTTTACACTGTGAATACGTAGCCAAAATGCACAAAATTGTCCGGAGATATTTTGGACAGTCACCTAATCTAATCAAAGAACTCATCATAAACTTTACTAAAAAATACATGTTGTACAGCAAATGAAAGATACACTGGTTCTTAAGAACAACTTCTTATTTACAATGACGGCCAAACCCGGACGACACTGGGCCAATTTTGCGCTGCTCTATGGGACTCCCAATCACAGCCGGATGTGATACAGCCTGGATTCGAACCAGGGACTGTAGTGACTCCTCTTGCACTGTGCCACTCAGGAGCCCTATCATGTAGACACTGCCCTCACGTTTGCTCTCAGGATTGCTGCAGCATATCACTCTGGTTTAAATTGTATTTTCCTGTGAAACCAGAAAGTCAATGGATGGTGCAGCCCAGGTCACAGCACTGTAACTCATCTCTTACATTGTCCAATAGGAATGCATCAGTAGGATGTCCAACCCATATGTTTTTAACCATTCTCTCTGCATTAAAACTCATTCACCAAGTCACGAGGCTTCTTTACTTTATTTAATTTATACTGTACTTTTCCACTAGTGAACTCCTCCCTAAAGGGATGCATGTGTCAGAGATGCCAAATGTGCACGCGAGAGTGCTATCACACTCTGCTTGTTTCTATCCCCCCTCCCACTCCCCTTTGACTGTCGCTCACACCACACCTCCCCCACCCTCCCATTCCTCCACACCCCTAATCCCTCCCCAAACCCCCGCTCTCCCTTCTCCACCCTCCATATCTCCTCTCTCATTCTCTCTTCCCCCCTCCCCTATCTCCTCCCCTAATCTCACCCGTGACCTCCTGCCCTCACCTCTTGCCACCTCCCCTCTCCCATAATGTTGCTTGCTTACCTCACAGGCAGCAGGTAGCCTAGTGGTTAAGAGTGTTGGGCCAGTAACCGAAAGGTCACTGGTTTGAAGAACCGAACCAACTAGGTGAAAAATCTGTCAATGTGCCCTTGAGCAAGGCACTTAATGCTAATTGATCCTGTAAGTAGCTCTGGATATGAGCATCTGCTAAATGACTGACTAAGGCAACCGACCGCACCTCTCTGATTCAGAGGGGTTGGGTTAAATGCAGAAGACACATTTTAGTTGAATGCATTCAGTTGTACAACTGACTAGGTATCCCCTTTCCTGTCCCATTAAAAAGTATTTTAAAAATCTACAATTCTCTTTCCCTCTGACCCCACTTGCCCCCCTCTCTGATTGGTGGTGCATTGTGTGAATGCTCAACATACCATGACCCTGGGCTGGGCCAGACACACACACACACACACACACACAGTAGAGACACAGGCAGGGGTCCTCACACCGTTTAGCCTCCGCAGATCTGCCAGACACACACGCACATGCAAGCATATGCACATGTGATCCCATCATCTGCATCCACTACACACCAATTCATAAACGCCATTATTAACCATGCCCCACTGTAAAAGAATATAGTTAAGCTGTTATTTTTGTTCCTACTGCTCAATGTATCCTGGTCACATGTTTTCTCTGAGCTGAGTAGAGAATTGGCAGAGTTCAGTCCGGGCCACATGAGGACCAGGCCGTAGGGAAACTTATACAGGGAGCCAAGTTCAAAGCAGTATATTACTATGGGCTGTCTTCAGTTCCGGGCTAGCTGCTATCATTCATTCATGATTATACTTTTGTGTGTGTGTGTGTGTGAGAGAGAGTAAGCGAGAGTGCACATGCATGTATGTGTGTGTATAGCTCATGTACCAACGTCCCCTGTTCTCTCCACAGTGCGGTGGAATCTGAATGACCAGAGTAAGCACTTCAGGCTGAATCTAATGGAGAACCTGGCTACAGGCCTCGTCTTCATCATCGTAGTGCACACCGTCTTCATCACCGCCTTCAGAGTGCAAAAAAACAATCAAAGGGCTGCCCAGTTAACAGATATGCACAACCAACCAGCCCCTCAAGTATGATCCGCGCGTACGCACGCGCACACACACACACACACATGTACGCACACACACACTCTTTCTCTATCTATCACTCTCTCTCACACACACACACAAACAGGTACTGTTTGCACTTACCCCCACTAGTTTGTCCATGACTCAGCAGCTGTCCTGCTCTCCATATCTCCTGACCTTGCTAACACCCCTTGCTCCACCAACCTGACCCACGAACACACACACTGTTCCTGGGCTCCACGGAAACTTCCCCCCAAAAAAACTCAACTACTGTTTATTTGCTAGTCCAGAAATCTTTTGTCCCAGTGAGTGAGAGGTTTGCTTTCATAAACAGCATAGTGTCTGTGTAGGGGACCAACATGAAAACAGAGACAACAGCCAGGGACCATGTGACCTCACTGTCTGTCTCCTGACCTGTCCCATAGTTACCTCCAGCAAGCACACACACATACATACATGTACACCTTCGCTATCTCTCCGCCACTATCTCGCTCACTCACTCTCACACACACACAAATACTCCAACACACAGCTTTGAGGAAGGCTGAGCACCAGGTACGTTTTTTTAAATCGCAGTAATGCGGTGAAAGTGGGACATCATGGGTCTTTCCCAGACAGCCTGGACCACTGGACCGGACGGGTCGAAACAGCTTAGCTAACCCACATTCAACTTGTGTCATAGTTTTGTAGAATCATAGCAACTGCATTTCAATGGAACAAATCATTGCAGGCCAAGGCACACCAAGGAGCTGTGAGAGAAATGCATGAGTGGTCATTTGGCTGAGTGTGTGGTGACTCACTGTCATCAGATACAGATGTAGAGGGAACTGTTAAATTGAACCTGAGACCTTGACTAGACTGTGTCTCAGTACTTTCACTGCATATACAATTAACATCTCACTTTCTCAGACTCTGTATAGACGTGCTAGCTGACAATGTCACAAAAACAATGTGTGCATTTCAATGGGGCAGAAAGTCGTGTGTTGCTGTGGTTCTGGATGGCCAGATGGCTCGCAACAATGACAAGACGCCGCCATGTTAGTGATATCTTGTTCTTGATACCATGTCTTGTTTTCAGGTGTTTATGCTAATATGGCAACAATTTGATAGATAGCTAACCAACACCTGTAACGCTCTATTTAAGAAACATCAAGTGCTCATTGTGCTAATGTACTTGTGTTTTCAATAAACATTGGAGGTGAAATATAGTTTACGTGTGGTCAACAATCCAAGCTAACCCAGTCTGTTTTGCCCCATAGTTGCACACGCGTCGGTTATGTTGCTAGATCCTTTTATGGTTCAGTCTCCTGCCTTGAATACACGGCTCATGGTCAATTTCATAAAATCCAGTTCCACTGTTCTGTACTTACCTCTCAAAATAAGATCATATGGCATTCTAATCCTAGGTGTGGCAGGGACACACATAACTGCTATTGTAGCTATGTACTGATGGAGTCTGAGGGAAGAATGACTAACTAATGATACACTTTCCCCCTTTCTTTCCCATAGCTGCCATTGGTAACCGTGGAAACACGCAGACACACCATGAGCCAGATTGTGACACACATCCACTCTAAGCAGGACAATAGACAGATCTGTACACATTCTGTATCTCTCTCTGTATATGTCTCTAACGAAGTGTTATACCCCTGAGTTGGTTGGAGGTGGCAGTCTCTGAAATGAAAATAATATTTGAAGTATTTCATATTCAGATGAACGGCATTATCATAATCATGGCCGCAGATCATTTGAAGTGGGACTATTAATAGCTGTCCACTAGGACTGGGAATACTGGGATTCAAACAGAACAATCACCACTCACCCCCATCCCGACTCTCTCTTCCCCCTTTGCTCTCTGTTCTGGGTCCCTCTGCAGACAGGAGCAAAGATGGAAACACACAGCTCACTGCAGCAAAGCCCCTGAGAATAGGAATCTGCCACAGTGACCATCAAACTAGACACCACCCACTGGGCACACACGTTGAACCAACATGGAATAGACGTTGAATTGACATCTGTGCTCTGTGGGTACTCGTCATCTATCCAACGGTAGCTAGTATCCTAACGGATAATAGTTTGTTTGATGTTAGGGTTAATGCTGTTCGTTGGTGGAAGGGCGATGTATTGATGTCTGCCTGTTCTGGTCTGGCTCAGAAGATGAACTTATTTCCTTCCACCAATACATCAAACTAACTATTGAGTACAGCAAGGATAACATACATTTTTTAGATATTGACATTAGTAAAAAGGACAATGGCTGTTTGCACACATCAATCTTTTAGGGAAAGAGTCCGCATAATTTGCGATCAGGAAAAAGTCTACAGTGTCAAAACTGCAGAATTGGAGAATCGCTTCTTGAGCCGGACCCAAAATCTATGTCCGTGGACGTTGAAATCAAGGCCGGTCTGGAGTGCACCAAATCCGAACCAAACATAGACGTACATGATTGGTTCAGATTTGGTCTGAACGGCGTCACTCCGTGCTTACTGAGGTTGTCTGAAGATTCATTGTATGAATGCCCATCTATGAGGTAAGCCTACCGTTTGTAAAACACTAAAAAGCGATGTCCAGACAGGACTAAAAAAGACGTACAAAAGATGTCGGCTCGTGCTTACTGGGGTGTAGCCTACTATGTCGGCCTGCAATGGAATTTTATGAATGCCCATCCATGTGGAAGGCCCACCGTTTATAAAAACAGGCAATTGCATTGCCTTTATTGGTCCTGATTCCTGTGACTAATCAATTTGGCAATTTAAACTCTGAATATCAGCTACCCATCTTTATCGTGAGACTATTTGCAATGTGTTTACACATTGGGAAATGCAGAAGAATTTTCTTTTTCGCTATGATCAGCTACAAACTTGAAACCACTGATCATGACAATGGGGTGAAACTCCTAGACAACAGTTGTGATTGGCCATTCCATATTGTCCATTTTACTTTGACCTGTCCTGTTTTTATGATATGTTGTTTGTTAACATGACAGCAAATTTTTTATTTGATTGAGCGCCATTTAGTTAAGATATTTGATCGGAGAAACCTAAATGATGTAAAAGGTGTCCATCTCATTACCAGTGGCGATTTTAGCATGTAAATCTTGAGGCATGCCAGTAAATCCACTACACAACACTAAACAATACATTAATTACATTATAACGGTGACAAACGGTGCCCACAAACTGTTAGGGCCTACATAAAGGTGTACCAACAGCAGAGCTTTCTTTCAGCACCATGGAGTGAATCCTTACCACCGCTACACCTGGCTATCAGCGGAGCCTTGTCTGTCAGAGAAACAGTTCATTCAGCTTAATTTACTGCCTTTTTAAAATCATAGCTGATATGGCTGACTTGCTTAAACAAATGTGGTTTCTACCGATAATTGAGATGTACAAACTATGGCATAAGGGAACGATGAGCGGATAAGAGGCATTCCGTAATTTTGATTAAGACATTAATGAGTGCGCTAAGACGGACGTATTCAATATAACTATTTGTTCAGCACTTTTGAAATGTACAGCGACAGAATGCAGAACACGGGCAGTTCTTACAGTATTCTCCCTGCACACCAAGTCAGAACTGTAGGATAAATATAGGGGGCATATAAGCAGACATTGAAAGCAATACAATATACAATATTCAATGATGACATTTCTGTAAAACAGGTTATAGGCTATATGTGCACCACCAAGTCAGAACAGTAGACTAAGTTCTGAGGGGGAAAGGGACCAAATTATTAGGGTGAGGCACATGGGCTACTAACAGCTTGCTACACAAAATACACGTACTGTTACTTTCATAGCTACAGTATACAAATCTCCCTGGCATATTACATCACTTATGCAGCAGCATACAATACATTTTTGGACTCACGTGGTGTGGCATTCCTTCTTGTGGGCAAATTGTGTTATCAAACTTTGTCATCAAAGTCTGGCATTCTCTGGTGCTTTCAAGACAACTGGGAACTAGGAAAAAAACAAGGGTGAATCATGACGTCAATGATCTTCAGGTCGGAGCTCTAGAAAGAGGACCGAGTTCCCAACTTGGATATCTGAGTTGGATGACTGTTAAAAATGTATTTTCCCAGTCTGAACTGGGAGTCCCTAGTCATCTTGAACTCACTGAAGTCTGAGATTTCCCAGTTCCGAGTTTCCAGATGTTTTGAAGGCAGCAGAAGTCATGCTGGATTGACAGCATTGCCAATGTATTCAACATTTTCTGGCCTGTGGTGTTGCATGTGAATCTTTATCCTTTTAAGCTTGGAAAAGAGACGCTTAAACCCAGACTTGGAACACACACCCTCTCCACTGAGTATCAGGCTAGTGATTGCTTCTGGCCACAGGTACAGACTACCTAAGGTAAAAAAAAAAAAATATATATATATATATAGCACTAAGTATGATTTTATTCCGAATGCAATTCTGCAACTTAACAAAATGTTGGACTAATTGCGCTTAGCACTTGCACTATGAAACTGGGCTTACCCTATTTACCCTATTTGCCTATTTGCTTGTAAATATCCTTAGCTTTTTTTTTTTATATGTGACATTTTTTATTACTGCTGCTAAATGAATTGCCTCTCTGACGACATAAACATTTTCTGAATATGAATCTGAATTGCTTTGCTTGCAGTTAACCACTGATTCCTTCCAAACCATTCATTGTTAAATTTGCGATTTCCAACTTGTTGTGCAATGTTTATATCCAATGGCCGATTAGCACCTATACGTTTTATCTATAATTTCTCTTCATATGAAAAGGATTGAAAAGGATTTGCCAGTAGATTGTCGACTTGCTTCATGAAGATAACTGCATGTCTAGCTTGCTAGTTAAGATTTTGAAAGTATGATGTTGACAGTTCAATCAAAGCTATAGTAGATATAACGTGATTTGACGTAATTGTATCTGTGGCCAATGACCTTGAGCCTTCTTGGATGGGCACTTCTAATGTAAATCTATGGCAAAACCCAAGGGGCTTTAATTTTCAAGCTCTCCCTGTAGATTTTGCTGTGTCAGAGTGTCCCCATGAGTGATAGAACACTGAGCCAATCACGGCGCAACTAGAGAACATGACCAACCCCTGCGCTCTGTATTTTCCACTGGCTGCCCCTCCACCACAGATAGCACTGAGCTAGCCTGACACACCTGCATTTTGGAGCTGCATTACTCAAGAAAGCAAAAAATAAATCATGTTTGTATGCGGCTTTATTAACTCAATTATTATAAAAATCATTTACATTGTTTGCAAACTGATATGTGACATGTATTAATGACAAAATATATGCCCCACCTACCCTGAATGACAGGTTGCCACTGCTCATTACATTGTCATACATTTTATCTCCAGCCTGTAGGCTACAGAAAAGGCCATGTACTCTTTCTACCATACATCCGCTACATCATTCATGTTAGATAATGTTTTTGACAGAACGTTAGTGGAGTGCTGCAGAGATGCGTCTCTCCAACAGCACCCCGGAGAGGCACGCTGGGAATGGACAAGCTCAAATATTTTGCCCCCTGCCTTTGACAAAGTGGGCACTGCTTATCAAAGGGCGGCGTCCATGCTCACCTAAAAAGCCCATATGTCATTGGTTGAGAGAAGTTGTCATTGTTTTTGGGCAGAATTAAGTGAGGTTTTATGTATTGTTGTTGGAGGTGCGTCTTGGTCAATTTAGCTCAGAAAATGCCGCCCTCATCAATCTGCCGCCATGGCGTTCGCCTAATCCTGCCTAATGAGCGGGCCGGCTGTAGTTGACACCGCTAACACAGAGTATCAAGTCAAGCATTAACTGTAAAACAACCATGTCATCTACAGATTGGAATGTTCACAGTGCAAGGTGTTTTACACTGGACGGACAAGAGACACCTTCAAGACGGCTAAGCGGAACACAAGTATGCAATACGGGTAGGCAATGAAGACTACTCCATGGCAAGGCACTACAAGTCCTTACACCACGGCCACCCTGCCTCCCTACAAGCTATGTTCTGGCCTCAATTAGAAAAGGGGACCACCTTAAACAGTTAAACGTTTTTTAACGTACAAACTACAGGCTGTTAAGTACCCTGGTTTAAATGAATATTTGGATTTCTCACCATTCCCAGTGCTTGACTTGGGCCTGAGCTGTCCGAAACGCCTTACCGGCACTTCAAATTTTGGGGCAATTGCGTAGCCTATCAGCTCCTCTATAAAAACAAAGTAGCCTATCACTGGCCCAGATTCACACACAGAGGCAAAACAGTTGATCAAAGCCGGATCATCTTTGAATAGCAATGGCGAATGGGCATTAATTTCCTGATTCCGCTTTGTTCAAATTTATTTGCCGCTAGTCTATGACTCTGTCAGTGACAGGTGGCTATTCAAGATTGCGCAGATTGAAATGTGCCAAATTAGGGTTTGTAAGGTCACGAAAAGTCAAGGGAATTAGTTTCATAATTTTTGTTAATGTAATTAATGTAATTAACCTGTCATTCAGGGTAGGTGGGGCAATTAATGTAATTACATGGGATCGGACACAGCAGCTTTCCAGTGACAATAATGCTAACTTTTTCATGTAGGCTATAATAATAGTCATGAAAATGTGGTTGAAAGTCATGGAGAAGTCATGGAAAATGTGTATAAACCATTAACAATTAATAATCAGAAATCTCTATTGCATAATGTAATTTGTGAATGTTGGTGAACATAATCTAATGCAGTGGTTACCAAACTGTGGGGCACGCCCCCTAGACGCGGGTGGTCGGCAGGCCCACCCCACAAAAAAAAAACCCTGTCCGGCTTTAAACTTACTCTTGAAAATTGTAATAGTAGAAAGGTGACATTTCTAAATTGGGTAGTGCATAATCAGTTCCTCATCATGAGTCATGTTAGTCATTGCATACCTTAGAGAGCTATTTATAACTTGTCAGAAATGTCCAGATTAACTATCCCATGTTAGCTATAATTTTTTTATTTCATATTTTTAGCAATTTTTTTGTCACTAAAATATCACATATCAAAACATCATCACAGCTCCTGCACATCATCACAGCTCTTGCACTTCTTCCATCCCAAGTCAAGCACTGACCATTCCTGTAGGGTCTTAGTGGTCCCTTTACTGTCATTTAGTGGACACATTGCCCTATTACCCTCTGCTATGTTTGGACTGCTGTGGTCCATGTTTGCTGTGATCAAGTGTACTACAGAATGTATGGCTCTCCTACTCACTATTTTTCCCACTCTTTTTCAAGGCTAGAACTATTTTGTCATTTCTAATAGCTCTAATAATTCTAAACTTAATATGCATTTTGGTAACATATCTATTTAACCTTTGAATGCACAGTATTGTTTACTAGGTTTTGTCCAATGAATATTGACTATTAACTATTCTTTAACCATCCCCTCTTCAATCAGGGATGATTGGAAAATGCATTGTTCAAAAAAAGACATTGCATCATTGTATCATGATGCGCCCCTGCTTAGAGTAGTTGCCTTTGAAGAGAAACAACTGGATGTATCTGCAGAATGCTAGTACACCTAACCTGTCAGTTCCTATCGCCTGCAGAAAGGAAGGAAAGTATAAAGCTACTCCGGCACTTTTTATTATCTTCACAGGAGCTCATTTCATCATCATTGCCATAGAAGTCTGAGCCAGGTCAGCAGAGCACTCTAGTGGTATATTTGGTGCCACTTCAATGACGTGAGAGCTTTTATTCTCACTAACACAGTGAAATGCATTTCCTGCTTGCTCTTTCCCAACAATGCAAAAGTACTATAAAAATACATTTAAAAAAAGTAAAGTAGAACAAAAACACAATAAATAGAAGAACACGAGAAAGTAAGTAAACCATATGCAGTGTCAGTTCCAGGGTCAGTGCCAATATCATATTTACATTGTGCAGGGATACTGGAGTGGTAGGTTAGCAATGGAGGCTGCTGGGGGGGAGGATGCCTCACGTTAATGTCTGGAATGGAGTCAATGGAATGGTATCAAACCACATGGAAATCACATTTGATACCATTCCATTAACTCCATTCCAGCCATTATTATGAGCCATCCTCCTCTCAGTAGCCTCCACTGAAGGTTAGATATGTATAAGGGTAAGGTAACTAGGCATCAGGATATATGATAAACAGAGTAGCAGCAGCGTGTGTGTGTGTGTGTCTGTATGGTCAGTATGAATGTGTGTGTGTGTGTGTGTGTGTGTGTGTGTGTGTGTGTGTGTGTGTGTGTGTGTGTGTGTGTGTGTGTGTGTGTGTGTGTGTGTGTGTGTGTGTGTGTGTGTGTGTGTGTGTGTGTGTGTGTGTGTGTGTGTGTGTGTGTGTGTGTGTGTGTGTATGGTCAGTATGAATGTGTGTTGTGTGTGTGAGCAAATAAAGTGTGTGTGTGAGTGTGTTGTAGTGTCAGTGTGAGTGTCTGTGAGTGAGTGTGTAGAATGTGCATAGAGACAGTGAAAAAATGTAAATAAAATAAAAGGGTAAATACAGATAGATCTTTGTTTTACACTATATTACATTAGCTTTATCACAGATCTTTCTCCTGCTCTGGTAGCAGAGTCTAACATCCGAAGCATCTTCCAGTGCCTGAAAAAAGCACCCCATGAATTTACATAAGAGTATTTTCGCTTTCTCCCATATACTCCAAAAGCACTTGATTTATGTGCATTGTTATTGGTACAATATACACTTTTCTGGCTCTGGTTTTGTGAATACTTAAATGTGTAAATCTCTGTAAACCATTCAAATGTTGACTGTCTATACGTGTGAGGTTGTGGATTTTTAGTTTCCCAACCCTGATTTTCATAGGGTTTGTTGTTTTATCAAATACGTTTTACCAGATGTTTCTTCCTTGTGTTTGCCTCTTATTTTTTTTAAATCCTATGCTGGTGTACAGTATTTTAAACCCCTGCCAATCAAAAGAAAACTCAAGATTAGACTTGAACAAAGTTTTCAGTTTATTATGGTGATATTCCTCAGTTCTATGGTAACAAGGGATAAGACATAGGTGCTTTCATTATTTAACAAGACTCTCAGTGCAACTACATGTGAAGACATGCCAGTAGTAATGCATCATTTTGTCTTGGAGACTATCAACAAGCTGTTGATTGTTGATCACAGTTTTAGAAGGCAGTGAGCGGTGACAGTGAAGGTGTTGGTGAGGACAGTGGCTGTGTATCCATGTGGGACTACATGAGACAAAAGCCTTCGTCTCAACTTGGTCAAACCAACACAGTGCACCTTAAATGGAATAGGGTGTCATTTGAGATTTGTCCAAACAGAGTCACACAAAACAGTGACAACATTCAAACAACAGACGAGTTAGATGTTCAGTCTGCACACTTGTAATCCTGATATGTGGAGAAATCCTCCATTCCCTTTGAAAAAGGCCATACATTTGCTCTGAGCTGGAGACCTTCAAACTAAATGTTTAGGAATTTCACTTTCAAATTAGGCTAGATTTACAGGGTCAAATTAAGTTAACCAGGGCATTTTGTTTTCCTGTGATGTTTAAGATGGGTTTTAATCCAGTAGGCCTAGATGACACAGAGCATAGAGGCACTAACTCTGATTATACAAACACATATACAATGAATAGGTCAAATGTCCATTTAAAAATTCAGGGGTACTGTTAAATTACAATTCTACTTACAAAGTAGCGACATCCTTTAAAAGAAAATGTACCTTTTAGTTTCCCCTGCTGGTGAACATTTGGCATTGCAAATAGATTTGTTTAGCATTTTCCCCAAATATGACCTTATTGTATTCTGGATCAGTCCTTGGCGTTGGCTAAGAGAACCTCACTGGCCCCACTGCCCTGTCCCAGCACTGAGAAGATCAAAAATGGACCAGTGCCACTCAAATTACCCTCTGTTGGAGTGAGACAGAGGGGGAGGAAGGGAGAAATAGAGTACAGGAGGAATGGAGAGAAAGGGAGAGACAAACAGAGAGATGTGAATGACAGCAAGATAGGTGCCCTTGTGCCATTGATGACACAAAGGCATGAAACATTAAAACATGCTCTGTGCACGTCATTGTGCACGTAATTGCACACTGAACATCCGTTTCTAAGTTATTTTCAAATATTTAAGGGTAAACCTTTTCTCCCTGACTGAAGGACTTACCTCCATGGCAATAGAGCAAGGCTATTGCCACAGACAAACTGAATTTGTCCACCCACACAGACAGCATTGTGAAGAAGGCGCAGCAGCGCCTCTTCAACCTCAGGAGGCTGAAGAAATTCGGCTTGTCACCAAAAGCACTCACACACTTCTACAGATGCACAATCGAGAGCATCCTGTCGGACTGTATCACCGCCTGGTACGGCAACTGCTCCGCCCACAACCGTAAGGCTCTCCAGAGGGTAGTGAGGTCTGCACAACGCATCACTGGGGGCAAACTACCTGCCCTCCAGCACACCTACACCACCCGATGTCACAGGAAGGCCATAAAGATCATCAAGGACAACAACCACCTGAGCCACTGCCTGTTCACCCCGCTATCATCCAGAATGCGAGGTCAGTACAGGTGCATCAAAGCAGGGACCGAGAGACTGAAAAACAGCTTCTATCTCAAGGCCATCAAACTGTTAAACAGCCACCACTAACATCGAGTGGCTGCTGCCAACATACTGACTCAACTCCAGCTCACTTTAATAATGAAAATTGATGGAAATTGATAAAATATTTATCACTAGCCACTTAAAACAATGCCACTTAATATAATGTATATGTATATACGGTACTCTATATCATCTACTGCATCTTGCCATCTTTATGTAATACATGTATCACTAGCCACTTTAAACTATGCACTTTTATGTTTACATACCCTACATTACTCATCTCATATGTATATACTGTACTCGATACCATCTACTGCATCTTGCCTATGCCGTTCTGTACCATCACTCATTCATATATCTTTATGTACAAATTCTTTATCCCTTTACACTTGGGTGTATAAGGTAGTAGTTGTGGAATTGTTAGGTTAGATTACTCGTTGGTTATTACTGCATTGTCGGAACTAGAAGCACAAGCATTTCGCTACACTCGCATTAACATCTGCTAACCATGTGTATGTGACAAATAACATTTGATTTGATTTGATATAGGTTCAGGTTTCTGGCCGGGAGTCTGCACCTTCGGGGGGGGGGGTACTGTCACGCCCTGACCTTAGATATCTCTGTTTTTCTATATATTTTGGTTAGGTCAGGGTGTGACTAGGGTGGGTACGCTAGTTTTTGTATGTCTAGGGTTTTTGTATGTCTAGGGGGTTTTGTATGTCTATGTTGGCCTGATATGGTTCCCAATCAGAGACAGCTGTTTATCGTTGTCTCTGATTGGGGATCATATTTAGTTAGCCATTTTCCTAATTTGTGTTGTGGGATCTTGTTTTTGTATAGTTGCCTTGTGCACTGCAATACTGCACGTTTGTTAGATTCTTTGTTGTTTTGTTGTAAGTTTCACTTTCAATGAATGTGGAACTCTACGCACACTGTACCTTGGTCCGATCCTTTCAACGAACGTGACACTAACAGTGTTCCGTGTGTCTCTGTTCTAGAGCCTGCAGACCCAAAGGAGACTAACTGTGGGCCGCCGCATGGAGAGATATGTACTTAATGACAGGGGTAAATATAATACCACATTACAGGGCTAATGATAACTAACAACTTCAGATTAAGCCAAAGAAAACGTTGTGATCCATTTAATAAACACAGAATACCAGCAAAATAGATAAAACGGTGTAGCAGTAGCAGGAACAATGGCATCTAATTGGTAAAACCTGGTACTTTCACACTCATTTCTGTGGAGAAATGGCTAATTTCTCCGAAATTAAATGGAATGACTCTTATGTGTTGGAGCATCTGGTCCCTACTTGACTGAACTACTCAACCCCTCCAGTGTTCCTATATGCAGGATAGTCCTGCTCCACTCTGCTCTGATTATGTAGTTTGATGCTTTATTTAAAGAGCAACACACATGTAAATAACCCGTGAGCTTGTAAATATCCAGTGTCCGTGTAGATATACACTATATAAACAAAAGTATATGGTATCCCCTTCAAATTAGTGGATTCTGTGATTTCAGCCACACCTGTTGCTGACAGGTATATAAAATCGAGTACACGGCCATGCAATCTCCATAGACAAACATTGGCAGTAGAATGATATTACTGAAGAGCTCAGTGACTTTCAACGTGGCACTGTCATAGGATGCCACCTTTCCAACAAGTCAGTTTGTCAAATGTCTGCCCTGCTACAGCTGCCCATGCGCAATGCCAAGAGTCGGCTGGAATGGTGTAAAGCTTGCCGCCATTGGACTTTGGAGCAGTGGAAACGCATTCTCTGGAGTGATGAAACACGCTTCACCATCTGGCAGTCCGACGGACGAATCTGGGTTTGGCGGATGCCAGGAGAACACTACCTACCCGAGTGTGTAGTGCCAACTGTAAAATTTGGTGGAGGAGGAATCATGGTCTGGGGCTGTTTTTCATGATTTGGGCTAGGCCCTATAGTTCCAGTGAAGGAAAATCTTAACACTATAGCATTCAATGACATTCTAGACAATTCTGTGCTTCCAACTTTGTGGCAATGCCCTGTGCATAAAGCAAGGTCCATAAAGAAATGGTTTGTCAAGATCGGTGTGGAAGAACTTTACTGACCTGCACAGAGCCCTGACCTCAACCCTATTGAACACCTTTGGGATGAATTGGAACGCCGACTGCAAGCCAGGCCTAAGCGCCCAACATTAGTGCCCGACTTCACTAATGCTCTTGTGGCTGAATGGAAGCAAGTCCCTGCAGCAATGTCCAACATCTAGTGGAAAGCCTTCCCAGAAGAGTGGAGGCTGTTATAGCAGCAAAGGGGGGACCAACTCCATAATAATGCCCATGATTTCACGAGTATGTATCTACATACTTTTGGTCATATACAGTGCATTCGGAAAGTATTCAGACCCCGAGACTTTTCCACATTATGTTACTTTACAGCCTTATTATAAAATGGATTAAATAGTTTTTTCCCCTCATCAATCTACACACAATACCCCATAATCACAAAGTAAAAACAGGTTTTTAGAAATGTTGGCTAATTTATTAAAAAAATTTAAATAAACTGAAATATCACATTTACATAAGTATTCATACCCTTTACTCAGTACTTTGTTGAAGCACCTTTGGCAGCGAGTACAGCCTTGAGTCTTGTTGGGTATGATGCTACAAGCTTGGCACAGGTTGTCCTACTTGGGATAAAATTCTTCTCCACAGAGGAACTCTGGAGCTCTGTCAGAGTGACTAAGTATTGGTGGTTTAAAATTTCTTCCATTTAAGAATGATGGAGGGCGCTGTGTTCTTAGGGACCTTCAATGCTGCAGCATTGTTTGGTGATCCTTCCCCTGTGCCTCAATACAATTCCTTTGACCTCATGGCTTGGTTTTTGATCTGACATGCACTGTCAACTTGGGGACCTTACATAGACAGGTGTGTGCCTTTCCAAACCATGTCTAATCTATTGAATTTACAACAGGTGGACTCCAATCAAGTTGTAGAAACATCTCAATGATGATCAATGGAAACAGGATGCACCTGAGGTACATTTTGAGTCTCATAGTAAAGGATCTGAATACTTACGTAAATAAGGTATTTCTGTTTTTTGTTTTTGTTTTTTTGCTAACATTTCCAAAAACCTGTTTTCACTTTGTCGTTATGGGTTATAGTGTGTAGATTGTTGAGAAAAATAAATAAATGTAATCCATTTTTGAATAAGTCTGTAATGTAACAAAATGTGGGAAAAGTCAAGGGGTCTGAATACTTTACAAATGCAGTGTAGTGTACTTTATACAGCACTTGTAGTTTTCTTTTAGAATGAACATTTTATGGAGGCCTAACAACTCTATAGTATGGCTTTGTTTCTGATTTGAATGCATTTGACCATTTTGGAAAAGAGTTTTGTCGAACTGCTGCTTCTTATCGAAGCATCCACCCCGTAGATTTCATCGATTTGTTTTGCATCCAGCCCTGTCACCTCCATAACCTCAGCTAAGCATGTGGTTAATTAACATTTTAGTATTCCTCCATTCAGAGTCCAATCGGTCCCTACGCTCTGCTTTTACCCACACACACACACAAACCAACCTCCTCATTCCTTTGAAGATGTTGTTATGCTTACAGTAGGTCAAAGGTAACGTCAGACAGAAATGTGCGTCATCTCTGATATACAGCTCTAATGAACCGGTAACTGCCAATCACGTGGCAAAGAAAGAGAGGTTTTCTTTAGAGGAAGCCATGTGCATAACGTCACTCGGTATGATGTCTGTCTGTCTGTCTGTCTGTCTGTCTGTCTGTCTGTCTGTCTGTCTGTCTGTCTGTCTGTCTGTCTGTCTGTCTGTCTGTCTGTCTGTCTGCTCTCGTCTGCTCTCGTCTGCTCTGCTCTGCTCTGCTCTGCTCTCGTCTGCTCTGCTCTGCTCTGCTCTGCTCTCTCTGCTCTGCTCTCTCTCTCTCTCTCTCTCTCTCTCTCTCTCTCTCTCTCTCTCTCTCTCTCTCTCTCTCTCTCTCTCTCTCTCTCTCTCTCTCTCTCTCTCTCTCTCTCTCTCTCTCTCTCTCTCTCTCTCTCTCTCTCTCTCTCTCTCTCTCTCTCTCTCTCTCTCTCTCTCTCTCTCTCTCTCTCTCTCTCTCTCTCTCTCTCTCTCTCTCTGCCGGGCCTCTGTTCTTTCTGAGTTCTTTTAGTCTTGCAGTGGGCTTAGCCTTGCTCTATTGCCATGGAGGTAAGTCCTTCAGTCAGGGAGAAAAGGTTTACCCTTAAATATTTGAAAATAACTTAGAAACGGATGTTCAGTGTGCAATTACGTGCACAATGACGTGCACAGAGCATGTTTTAATGTTTCAAGCCTTTGTGTCATCAATGGCACAAGGGCACCTATCTTGCTGTCATTCACATCTCTCTGTTTGTCTCTCCCTGTCTCTCCATTCCTCCTGTACTCTATTTCTCCCTTCCTCCCTTCCTTCCCTTCCTTGTTGCTCTTTAAATAAAGCATCAAACTACATAATCAGAGCAGAGTGGAGCAGGACTATCCTGCATATAGGAACACTGGAGGGGTTGAGTAGTTCAGTCAAGTAGGGACCAGATGCTCCAACACATAAGAGTCATTCCATTTAATTTCGGAGAAATTAGCCATTTCTCCACAGAAATGAGTGTGAAAGTACCAGGTTTTACCAATTAGATGCCATTGTTCCTGCTACTGCTACACCGTTTTATCTATTTTGCTGGTATTCTGTGTTTATTAAATGGATCACAACGTTTTCTTTGGCTTAATCTGAAGTTGTTAGTTATCATTAGCCCTGTAATGTGGTATTATATTTACCCCTGTCATTAAGTACATATCTCTCCATGCGGCGGCCCACAGTTAGTCTCCTTTGGGTCTGCAGGCTCTAGAACAGAGACACACGGAACACTGTTAGTGTCACGTTCGTTGAAAGGATCGGACCAAGGCACAGTGTGCGTAGAGTTCCACATTCATTAAAAGTGAAACTTACAACAAAACAACAAAGAATCTAACAAACGTGCAGTATTGCAGTGCACAAGGCAACTATACAAAAACAAGATCCCACAACACAAATTAGGAAAATGGCTACCTAAATATGATCCCCAATCAGAGACAACGATAAACAGCTGTCTCTGATTGGGAACCATATCAGGCCAACATAGACATACAAAACCCCCTAGACATACAAAAACCCTAGACATACAAAAACTAGCGTACCCACCCTAGTCACACCCTGACCTAACCAAAATATATAGAAAAACAGAGATATCTAAGGTCAGGGCGTGACAGTACCCCCCCCCCCCGAAGGTGCGGACTCCCGGCCAGAAACCTGAACCTATATCAAATCAAATCAAATGTTATTTGTCACATACACATGGTTAGCAGATGTTAATGCGAGTGTAGCGAAATGCTTGTGCTTCTAGTTCCGACAATGCAGTAATAACCAACGAGTAATCTAACCTAACAATTCCACAACTACTACCTTATACACCCAAGTGTAAAGGGATAAAGAATTTGTACATAAAGATATATGAATGAGTGATGGTACAGAACGGCATAGGCAAGATGCAGTAGATGGTATCGAGTACAGTATATACATATGAGATGAGTAATGTAGGGTATGTAAACATAAAAGTGCATAGTTTAAAGTGGCTAGTGATACATGTATTACATAAAGATGGCAAGATGCAGTAGATGATATAGAGTACCGTATATACATATACATTATATTAAGTGGCATTGTTTTAAGTGGCTAGTGATAAATATTTTATCAATTTCCATCAATTTCCATTATTAAAGTGAGCTGGAGTTGAGTCAGTATGTTGGCAGCAGCCACTCGATGTTAGTGGTGGCTGTTTAACAGTCTGATGGCCTTGAGATAGAAGCTGTTTTTCAGTCTCTCGGTCCCTGCTTTGATGCACCTGTACTGACCTCGCATTCTGGATGATAGCGGGGTGAACAGGCAGTGGCTCAGGTGGTTGTTGTCCTTGATGATCTTTATGGCCTTCCTGTGACATCGGGTGGTGTAGGTGTGCTGGAGGGCGGGTAGTTTGCCCCCAGTGATGCGTTGTGCAGACCTCACTACCCTCTGGAGAGCCTTACGGTTGTGGGCGGACCAGTTGCCGTACCAGGCGGTGATACAGTCCGACAGGATGCTCTCGATTGTGCATCTGTAGAAGTGTGTGAGTGCTTTTGGTGACAAGCCGAATTTCTTCAGCCTCCTGAGGTTGAAGAGGCGCTGCTGCGCCTTCTTCACAACGCTGTCTGTGTGGGTGGACCAATTCAGTTTGTCTGTGATGTGTACGCCGAGGAACTTAAAACGTACTACCCTCTCCACTACTGTCCCGTCGATGTGGATAGGGGGGTGCTCCCTCTGCTCTTTCCTGAAGTTCACAATCATCTCCTTTGTTTTGTTGACGTTGAGTGTGAGGTTATTTTCCTCACACCACACTCCGAGGGCCCTCACCTGCTCCCTGTAGGCCATCTCATCGTTGTTGGTAATCAAGCCTACCACTGTAGTGTCGTCCGCAAACTTGATGATTGAGTTGGAGGCGTGCATGGCCACACAGTCGTGGGTGAACAGGGAGTACAGGAGAGGGCTCAGAACGCACCCATGTGGGGCCCCAGTGTTGAGGATCAGCGGGGTGGAGATGTTGTTACCTACCCTCACCACCTGGGGGCGGCCCGTCAGGAAGTGCAGTACCCAGTTGCACAGGGCGGGGTCGAGACCCAGGGTCTCGAGCTTGATGACGAGTTTGGAGGGTACTATGGAGTTAAATGCTGAGGTGTAGTCGATGAACAGCATTCTCACATAGGTATTCCTCTTGTCCAGATGGGTTAGGGCAGTGTGCAGTGTGGTTGCGATTGCGTCGTCTGTGGACCTATTGGGGCGGTAAGCAAATTGGAGTGGGTCTAGGGTGTCAGGTAGGGTGGAGATGATATGGTCCTTGACTAGTCTCTCAAAGCACTTCATGATGATGGAAGTGAGTGCTACTGGGCGGTAGTCGTTTAGCTCAGTTTCCTGACGGGAGGGGTGCGGACGGGCATCTACCCTTGGTGGCGGCTCCGGTTCTGGACGCAGCCCCACCTCCTTACGCTGATCCCTCCGCTTTTGTGGAACCGGACCGTGGATCATCGCCGGAGGCTCTGGACTGCAGCTCGTCGCTGATGACTCTAGACTGCAGATGGTCGCTGGAGACCCCGGACCGGGGACCGTCGCTGGAGACCCCGGACCGGGGACCGTCGCTGGAGGTTCCGGACCGGGGACCGTCGCTGGAGGTTCCGGACCGTGGCCCGTCGTTGGAGGTTCCGGACCGTGGCCCGTTGGAGGTTCCGGACCGTGGCCCGTCGGAGGAGGTTCCGGACCGTGGCCCGTCGCCGGTAGCTCCGGACCGGGAACTGTCACCGGAAGCTCTGGACTGTGGAGGTGCACTGGAGGTCTGATGCGTGGGACCGGTACAGGTGGCACCGGGCTGATGACACGCACCTCAGGGCGAGTGCGGGGAAGAGGCACAGGACATACTGGACTGTGGATGCGCACCGCAGACCTGATGCGTGGGACCGGTACAGGTGGCACCGGGCTGATGACACGCACCTCAGGGCGAGTGCGGAGAGGAGGCACAGGACGTACTGGACTGTGGAGGCGCACTGGAGACCTGATGCGTGGGACCGGTACAGGTGGCGCCGGGCGCAGGATATCCTGGTCCGAAGAGGTGTACTGGAGACCAGGAGCGCTGAGCCGGCACAACCCGTCCTGGTTGGATGCCCATTCTAGCGCGGCAAATGCGGGGAGCTGGAATAGAGCACATTATAAATGCGCACTGGAGACAACGTGCGCATCACTGCATAACACGGTGCCTGATCAGTCACATGCTCGGCACGGTAAGCACGGGGAGTTGGCTCAGGTCTTATCCTTACCTCCGCCAATCTCCCTGTGTGCCCCCAAAAATTTTTGGGGAGCTGACTCTCGGGCTTCCGTGCTAGCCATGTCCCCTCGTATCGTCGCCGTTCCTCTTTTGCTGCCTCCGCCTGCTTCCATGGCAGGGTCTTGTCCCCTGCCATTACCTCCTCCCAGGTCCAGGATGTCCTCCACTCTCTTTTCTCCCGGGCCCAGGATCCCTGCTCCTCTTGAACACGCTGCTTGGTCAGGGTGTGATGGTGTCTTCTGTCACGTTTGTTGAAAGGATCGGACCAAGGCGCAGCGTGGGTAGAGGTCCACATTCTTTAATAGTGAAACTTACAACAAAACAACAAAGAATCTAACAAATGTGCAGTATTGCAGTGCACAAGGCAACTATACAAAAACAAGATCCCACAACAAAAATTAGGAAAATGGCTACCTAAATATGATCCCCAATCAGAGACAACAATAAACAGCTGTCTCTGATTGGGAACCATATCAGGCCAACATAGACATACAAAACCCCCTAGACATACAAAACCCCCTAGACATACAAAAACTAGCGTACCCACCCTAGTCACACCCTGACCTTACCAAAATATATAGAAAAACAGAGATATCTAAGGTCAGGGCGTGACAGTTAGTCAGTCGCCACAGCATCACAAAGAAACAGTAGGCATACAACTGCAGGAAACAGACAGAATGAGGAAGACAGACAGAGAGAGAAACAGACAGAGAGAAGCACACTCAGAGACAGACAGCCAGAGAGAGAGAGAGAGAGACAGAAAAAGAAAGACACACACACATTGCCTCTCCTTGCAGTACCTCTTCTTCGGCTGACTCTGGTAGGCAGGTTAAAGTAGAACTTGTCAGCGTGGATCTGAAGCCCCCTGTAGAACTCATGAAACTCCTCCTCGCCCTTCCCCTGTAAGTACACCAGCAGTTCAGCCAATCGCACCGCAGTAGGCACGCTCAGGTTCCTGAACTGAATTAGACAAGCATCCAATCACAAGTGTCCAGTCAACTGTCCAATTATCCATAATGCATTTATGGATCTGTAATAAGGCCTTCATCCTGACTTATTATTGTCCAGTATTCCCTAGAATCACAAAATACAACACAACAAATTGCAAAGACTGAAATATTGTAAATTGGATGACCATGTAGAGCTAGATATGTAAAGGCCTAGAGGGTAAGGGTGGTCTGGCGAAAGTGATGTAAAGCTGTGTGCACTCTGTAGTGAACCTAAATCCCTTCAGAGAGTTAGCATACTCACTAGGCTACTTACCCTCTGGGCCTCCTTGTCAGTAAGTATTTGAGGTTAGGTCCTGTTGAACCCCAGCACCAGCCTGCCCACCAGCTCAGTGCGCATCCTCTGGTCTAAACACAGGAACTTGGAGTTCAATCAATCAATCAATTTTATTTTATATAGCCCTTCGTACATCAGCTAATATCTCGAAGTGCTGTACAGACACCCAGCCTAAAACCCCAAACAGCTAGTAATGCAGGTGTAGAAGCACGGTGGCTAGGAAAAACTCCCTAGAAAGGCCAAAACCTAGGAAGAAACCTAGAGAGGAACCAGGCTATGAGGGGTGGCCAGTCCTCTTCTGGCTGTGCCGGGTGGAGATTATAACAGAACTATGCCAAGATGTTCAAAAATGTTCATAAGTGACAAGCATGGTCAAATAATAATCATGAATAATTTTCAGTTGGCTTTTCATAGCCGATCATCAAGAGTTGAAAAACAACAGGTCTGGGACAGGTGGCGGTTCCATAACCGCAGGCAGAACAGCTGAAACTGGAATAGCAGCAAGGCCAGGCGGACTGGGGACAGCAAGGAGTCACCACGGGCGGCAGTCCCGACGCATGGTCCTAGGGCCCAGGTCCTCCGAGAGAAAGAAAGAGAGAAGGAGAAAATTAGAGAGAGCCAAGATTTTCAAAATTTCCATAAATGACAAGCATGGTCAAATAATAATCAGGAATAAATCTCAGTTGGCTTTTCATAGCCGATCATTAAGAGTTGAAAACAGCAGGTCTGGGACAGGTAGGGGTTCCATAACCGCAGGCAGAACAGTTGAAACTGGAATAGCAGCAAGGCCAGGCGGACTGGGGACAGCAAGGAGTCACCACGGCCGGTAGTCCCGACGTATGGTCCTAGGGCTCAGGTCCTCCGAGAGAAAGAAAGAGAGAAGGAGAAAATTAGAGAGAGCCAAGATTTTCAAAATGTTCATAAATGACAAGCATGGTCAAATAATAATCAGGAATAAATCTCAGTTGGCTTTTCATAGCCGATCATTAAGAGTTGAAAACAGCAGGTCTGGGACAGGTAGGGGTTCCGTAACCACAGGCAGAACAGTTGAAACTGGAATAGCAGCAAGGCCAGGCGGACTGGGGACAGCAAGGTGTCATCATGCCCGGTAGTCCTGACGTATGGTCCTAGGGCTCAGGTTCACAGAGAGAAAGAGAGAACGAGAGAATTAGAGAGAGCATACTTAAATTCACACAGGACACTGGATAAGACAGGAGAAGTACTCCAGGTAACCAACTGACCCCAGCCCCCCGACACAAACTACTGCAGCATAAATACTGGAGGCTGAGACAGGAGCGGTCAGGAGACACTGTGGCCCCATCCGAAGAAACCCCCGGACAGGGCCAAATAGGAAGGATATAACCCCACCCACTTTGCCAAAGCACAGCCCCCGCACCACTAGAGGGAAATCCTCAACCACCAACTTACAATCCTGAGACAAGGCCGAGTATAGCCCACAAAGGTCTCCACCACAGCACAAACCAAGGGGGGGCGCCAACCCAGACAGGAAGATCACGTCAGTAACTCAACCCACTCAAGTGACGCACCCCTCCTAGGGACGGCATGAAAGAGCACCAGCAAGCCAGTGACTCAGCCCCTGTAACAGGGTTAGAGGCAGAGAATCCCAGTGGAGAGAGGGGAACCGGCCTGGCAGAGACAGCAAGGGCGGTTCGTTGCTCCAGAGCCTTTCCGTTCACCTTCACACTCCTGGGCCAGGCTACACTCAATCATATGACCTACTGAAGAGATAAGTCTTCAGTAAAGACTTAAAGGTTGAGACCGAGTCTGCGTCTCTCACATGGGTAGGCAGACTGTTCCATAAAAATGGAGATCTATAGGAGAAAGCCCTGCCTCCCGCTGTTTGCTTAGAAATTCTAGGGACAATTAGGAGGCCTGCGTCTTGTGACCGTAGCGTACGTATTGGTATGTACGGCAGGACCAACTCGGAAAGATAGGTAGGAGCAAGCCCATGTAACGCTTTATAGGTTAACAGTAAAACCTTGAAATCAGCCCTTGCCTTAACAGGAAGCCAGTGTAGGGAAGCTAGCACTGGAGTAATATGATCAAATTTCTTGGTTCTAGTCAGGATTCTAGCAGCCGTATTTAGCACTAACTGAAGTTTATTTAGTGCTTTATCCGGGTAGCCGGAAAGTAGAGCATTGCAGTAGTCTAACCTAGAAGTAACAAATGCATGGATTAATTTTTCTGCATCATTTTTGGACAGAAAATTTCTGATTTTTGCAATGTTACGTAGATGGAAAAAAGCTGTCCTTGAAACAGTCTTGATATGTTCGTCAAAAGAGAGATCAGGGTCAAGAGTAACGCCGAGGTCCTTCACAGTTTTATTTGAGACGACTTTACAACCATCAAGATGAATTGTCAGATTTAACAGAAGATCTCTTTGTTTCTTGGGACCTAGAACAAGCATCTCTGTTTTGTCCGAGTTTAAAAGTAGAAAGTTTTCAGCCATCCACTTCCTTATGTCTGAAACACAGGCTTCTAGCGAGGGCAATTTTGGGGCTTCACCATGTTTCATTGAAATGTACAGCTGTGTGTCATCCGCATAGCAGTGAAAGTTAACATTATGTTTTCGAATAACATCCCCAAGAGGTAAAATATATAGTGAAAACAATAGTGGTCCTAAAACGGAACCTTGAGGAACACCGAAATGTACAGTTGATTTGTCAGAGGACTGACCATTCACAGAGACAAACTGATATCTTTCCGACAGGTAAGATCTAAACCAGGCCAGAACTTGTCCGTGTAGACCAATTTGGGTTTCCAGTCTCTCCAAAAGAATGTGGTGATCGATGGTGTCAAAGGCAGCACTAAGGTCTAGTAGCACGAGGACAGATGCAGAGCCTCGGTCTGACGCCATTAAAAGGTCATTTACCACCTTCACAAGTGCAGTCTCAGTGCTATGATGGGGTCTAAAACCAGACTGAAGCATTTCGTATACATTATTTGTCTTCAGAAAGGCAGTGAGTTGCTGCGCAACAGCTTTTTCTAAAATCTTTGAGAGGAATGGAAGATTCGATATAGGCCGATAGTTTTTTATATTTTCCGGGTCAAGGTTTGGCTTTTTCAAGAGAGGCTTTATCACTGCCACTTTTAGTGAGTTTGGTACACATCCGGTGGATAGAGAGCTGTTTATTATGTTCAACATAGGAGGGCCAAGCACAGGAAGCAGCTCCTTCAGCAGTTTAGTAGGAATAGGATCCAGTATGCAGCTTGAAGGTTTAGAGGCCATGATTATTTTCATCATTGTGTCAAGAGATATAGTACTAAAACACTTAAGTGTCTCTCCCGATCCCAGGCCCTCGCAGAGCTGTGCAGATCCAGGACAGCTAAGCCCTGGAGGAATACGCAGATTCAAAGAGGAGTCCGTAATTTGCTTTCTAATGGTCATGATCTTTTCCTCAAAGAAGTTCATGAATTTATTACTGCTGAAGTGAAAGCCATCCTCTCTTGGGGAATGCTGCTTTTTAGTTAGTTTCGCAACAGTATCAAAAAGAAATTTTGGATTGTTCTTATTTTCCTCGATTAAGTTGGAAAAGTAGGATGAGCGAGCAGCAGTGAGGGCTCTTCGGTACTGCACGGTACTGTCTTTCCAAGCTAGTCGGAAGACTTCCAGTTTGGTGTTGCGCCATTTCCGTTCCAATTTCCTGGAAGCTTGCTTCAAAGCTCGGGTATTTTCTGTATACCAGGGAGCTAGTTTCTTATGACAAATGTTTTTCGTTTTTAGGGGTGCAACTGCATCTAGGGTATTGCGCAAGGTTAAATTGAGTTCCTCAGTTAGGTGGTTAACTGATTTTTGTCCTCTGACGTCCTTGGGTAGGCAGAAGGAGTCTGGAAGGGCATCAAGGAATTTTTGTGTTGTCTGAGAATTTATAGCACGACTTTTGATGCTCCTTGGTTGGGGTCTGAGCAGATTATTTGTTGCGATTGCAAACGTAATAAAATGGTGGTCCGATAGTCCAGGATTATGTGGAAAAACATTAAGATCTACAACATTTATTCCATGGGACAAAACTAGGTCCAGAGTATGACTGTGGCAGTGAGTAGGTCCAGAGACATGTTGGACAAAACCCACTGAGTCGATAATGGCTCCGAAAGACTTTTGGAGTGGGTCTGTGGACTTCTCCATGTGAATATTAAAATCACCAAAAATTAGAATATGATCTGCTATGACTACAAGGTCTGATAGGAATTCAGGAAACTCAGAGAGGAACGCTGTATATGGCCCAGGAGGCCTGTAAACAGTAGCTATAAAAAGTGATTGAGTAGGCTGCATAGATTTCATGACTAGAAGCTCAAAAGACGAAAACGCCATTTTTTTTTTTGTAAATTGAAATTTGCTATCGTAAATGTTAGCAACACCTCCGCCTTTGCGGGATGCACGGGGGATATGGTCACTAGTGTAACCAGGAGGTGAGGCCTCATTTAACACAGTAAATTCATCAGGCTTAAGCCATGTTTCAGTCAGGCCAATCACATCAAGATTATGATCAGTGATTAGTTCATTGACTATGACTGCCTTTGAAGTGAGGGATCTAACATTAAGTAACCCTATTTTGAGATGTGAGGTATCACGATCTCTTTCAATGATGGCAGGAATGGAGGAGGTCTTTATCCTAATAAGATTGCTAAGGCGAACACCGCCATGTTTAGTTTTGCCCAACCTAGGTCGAGGCACAGACACAGTCTCAATGGGTATGGCTGAGCTGACTACACTGACTGTGCTATTGGCAGACTCCACTAAGCTGGCAGGTTGGCTAACAGCCTGCTGCCTGGCCTGCACCCTATTTCATTGTGGGGCTAGAGGAGTTAGAGCCCTGTCTATGTTGGTAGATAAGATGAGAGCACCCCTCCAGCTAGGATGGAGTCCGTCACTCCTCAGCAGGTCAGGCTTGGTCCTGTTTGTGGGTGAGTCCCAGAAAGAGGGCCAATTATCTACAAATTCTATCTTTTGGGAGGGGCAGAAAACAGTTTTCAACCAGCGATTGAGTGCTGAGACTCTGCTGTAGAGCTCGTCACTCCCCCTAACTGGGAGGGGGCCAGAGACAATTACTCGATGCCGACACATCTTTCTAGCTGATTTACACGCTGAAGCTATGTTGCACTTGGTGACCTCTGACTGTTTCATCCTAACATCGTTGGTGCCGACGTGGATAACAATATCTCTATACTCTCTACACTCGCCAGATTTAGCTTTAGCCAGCACCATCTTTAGATTAGCCTTAACGTCGGTAGCCCTGCCCCCTGGTAAACAGTGTATGATCGCTGGGTGATTCGCTTTAAGTCTAATACTGCGGGTAATGGAGTCGCCAATGACTAGGGTTTTCAATATGTCAGAGCTAATGGTGGGAGCCTTCGGCGTCTCAGACCCCGTAACGGGAGGAGTAGAGACAAGAGAAGACTCAGACTCAGACTCCGACTCGCTACATAATGGGGAGAACCGGTTGAAAGTTTCTGTCGGCTGAATGAGCGACACCGGTTGAGCATTCCAACAGCATTTCCCTCCAGAAGCCATGAGAAAGTTGTCCGGCTGCGGGGACTGTGCGGGGGGATTTATACTAACGTTACTATCTGTACTTACTGGTGGCACAGACGCTGTTTCTTCCTTTCCTACACTGAAATTACCCTTGCCTAACGATTGCGTCTGAAGCTGGGCTTGTAGCACAGCTATTCTCGCCGTAAGGCGATCGTTCTCCTGTATATTATGAGTACAGCGACTGCAATTAGAAGACATCATGTTAATGTTACTACTTAGCTTCGGCTGTTGAAGGTGTTGACGAACCATGTCCAGATAAAGCGTCCGGAGTGAAAAAGTTGAATGAGGGAAAAAAGTTGCGATGGAAAAAAACTAAAAATATAAACGGTAATTAAAAACAAAAACAAAACAAAAAAACGTAAAGTTGTCAGCTAGCAAAGTAAAGTTGGCAGCAAAACGCACAGCAACAAAACGCACAGCAACACGTTATCTTAGTTTGGCCACATTTTTGACAAATCACAAAGCAAACAAAATGTTATCACCTCACAGATCATCACCCCAAATACAAGCCTACTTTCTAGCCTAACCGTAGCGCCTTTTTAGCTGCTCATGGTAGCCGTCTGAGCCTGACCAGGGAGCTAGGGAATACAGGAAACAAGGAAAAAGAACACACATTTGGGCAGCACCTTAATTAGGAGATATATAAACTCTGCAACAAAAGTCCTCTCACTGTCAACTGCATTTATTTTCAGCAAACTTAACATGTGTAAATATTTGTATGAACATAGCAAGATTCAACAACTGAGACATAAACTGAACAAGTTCCACAGACATGTGACTAACAGAAATGGAATAACGTGTCCCTGAACAAAGGGACACAAAAGTAACAGTCAGTATCTGGTGTGGCCACCAGCTGCATTAAGTACTGCAGTGCATCTCTCCACATGGACTGCACCAGATTGGCCATTTCTTGCTGTGAGATGTTACCCCACTCTTCCACCAAGGCACCTGCAAGTTCCCGGACATTTCTGGGGGGAATGGCCCTAGAACTCACCCTCCGATCCAACAGGTCCCAGATGTGCTCAGTGGGATTGAGATCTGGGCTCTTTGCTGGCCATGGCAGAACACAGACATTCCTGTCTTGCATGAAATCACGCACAGAACGAGCAGTATGGCTGGTGGCATCGTCATGCTGGAGGGTCATGTCAGGATGAGCCTGCAGGAAGGGTACCACATGAGGGAGGAGGATGTCTTCCCTGTAATGCACAGCATTGAGATTGCCTGCAATGACAACAAGCTCAGTCCGATGATGCTGTGACACACCGCCCCAGACCATAACGGAACCTCCACCTCCAAATCGACCCCGCTCCAGAGTACAGGCCTCGGTGTAACGCTCATTCCTTCGACGATAAACGCAAATCTGACCATCATACTCACTAGCTGCATTAAGTACTGCAGTGCATCTCCTCCTCATGGACTGCACCAGATTGCCAGTTCTTGCAGTGAGATGTTACCCCACTCTTCCACCAAGGCACCTGCAAGTCCCCGGACATTTCTGGGGGGAATGACCCTAGCCCTCACCCTCCGATCCAACAGGTCCCAGACGTGCTCAATGGGATTGGGTGAAGTGAAGAGTACTTTTTGCCAGTCCAGCGACGGTGGGTTTGTGCCCATAGGCGACATTGTTTCCGGTGATGTCTGGTGAAGTCCTCATTCCAGCCTCTCTCAGCCTATTGCGGACAGTCTGAGCACTGATGGAGGAATTGTGCGTTCCTGGTGTAACTCGGGCAGTTGTTGTTGCCATCCTGTATCTGTCCCGCAGGTGTAATGTTTGGATGTACTGATCCTGTGAAGGTGTTGTTACACATGGTCTGCCACTGCGAGGACGATCAGCTGTCCGTCCTGTAGCGCTGTCTTAGGCGTCTCACAGTACGGACATTGCAATTTATTGCCCTGGCCACATCTGCAGTCCTCATGCCTCCTTGCAGCATGCCTAAGACACATTCACACAGATGAGCAGGGACCCTGGGCATATTTCTTTTGGTGTTTTTCAGAGTCAGTAGAAAGGCCTCTTTAGTGTCCTAAGTTTTCATAACTGTGACCTTAATTGCCTACCGTCTGTAAGCTGTTAGTGTCTTAACGACCGTTCCACAGGTGCATGTTCATTGATTGTTTATGGTTCATTGAACAAGCATGGGAAACAGTGTTTAAACCTTTTACAATGAAGATCTGTGAAGTTATTTGGATTTTTACAAATTATCTTTGAAAGACAGGGTCCTGATTTTATTCATGTTTAGCCAATATAGGCCTACTAAAATGTAAATCTCATTTACAGTACTTGCGATTATTGTGGGTCTACTTTCATGTTGGTAAAATAATTAAGTTAAATACAACCAATACTTTAGTTTGAGTTGTTGTAGATTGAGAAGGTCAGCATGCAACGGGTTCCGGGTGGCGAGAAGACATTGTGGACAGTTGTGACAGATTGTACTCTGCAGCGCATGATTCGCCCATAAATCAAAAGCCCCAAAAGCTATATTCAAATTTAATAACCTGCCATGGAAGAAAACGGATGCCTCTTCGCCGCCAATGACTGCCTCTTCGCTAACTTCCTGCTCTCCCTAATTTGACGCTCTTCCCATGATGACAGCACACCCGGCCGAACACTCCGGCCCCACTGTAGTGGTGCACTAATGGCTATTAATAAGTCACGTCACTGACTGAGGTCTAAACTATGCAAGAATGTGTACCTACACTGTAATTACACTGTAGCCTACCTACCTATGTAACTTATATATGTGTTATATGGCACCCACATAAGTATAATATTGAGTCTCTTGGATCACTCAAAAATAGTCTGTTCATTGATTGGTTGTTTTATTGACGGCAAACCTCTCCTCCTAACTTGGTGACTGACTCTTTTGGTTAGATTCTATTGGTTAAACTCCCTTACAATCGTATTCCTAACTGATGATAATGCAAGGTTCTGCCACATCTTTGTTCATTGATTGGAAACGTTTAAGAACATAGAATTTATTACATGATTAATTGTCAATCCATCCGCGGTGGGACTTGCGTGGGCTATAGGAAAATAAAAAAAGTATCATAAAATTCCAATAGTACAGAATAACATGTAAGAGTTATTTATACCATGAGGTACCATCCCATATTGTACACAGCAGGATTGGGAAATGTAGGCCTACACATGCTATCCCTTGATCCACCAAAGCAAAAGCATCAAACCTAAAAATGCTGAATACTGTACAACATGATTCTTTCCAGAATCATAATTACTAGAGTTTCATGGCTCAGAGATACAGGACATTCCATTTCAGAACTGAAATATTTACTGTGCACATGTTTATTACTATTGTACATTTCCAGGAGGAACACTGTGAAATCAGGCAGCAACATAATAAGTGATTCCTATGGAATAAAGACTGTTCTCCCCTGTAAGCACAACTTTCCGCTTCGGGCAGTGTCCAGAGGGATAGGGTCTGCGTTTAAGGCACATGTCTGATGCACCCTAGAAATGCTGCCTTGTCACTGAATGGTCTACTGCAGGTCAATGTCAAATGACTAATAAATGGTCATGTGGTCATTTAGTCCGGCGATATTCATTGGTGCCCGGTTAATAATGGCATAGGCTTGGTAACAATTCAGGTGGTCCTCTTTACTTTTGGATATAGTTTCCAGCTGGTTGATGTTCAGTTTATCCATGACCCTGTGGTCTATGCTCAGTCACTTCCTGGTTGTGACCTCACACGGATATGACCCGTACGGGGCGCTCCTTGACATAGAGGGGGTGTCGACACATCCTGTAGGGCTTCTCCAGAAGTGGAGATACACTGCCCTCCTGTCCTCCATACTGCCTGACCAGGCCTGAGCCTGGGGGTACCACTTGGTTCTGAACCAGGCCCGTGGTCTGAGGTGGACCTGGATACTGGGTTGGGATAGGGTTTTGAAGTAGACCTGGATTGTGTGGCAGACCTGGGTTGTGGTAGAGGCCTGAGTTGTGTGGGAGGATGGGCTGGTTGTAGCCTCTGCAGGGAAGAGGAGCTGAGTTGAGGGCTGGGCCAGTGGTGGAGGCCTGGACTGGACCAGTCAGAGCATAGGGGTACTGATGATACCTGTAGAGAGGACAGACACAGAGACATTGAGCTTTGCAAGGCAGACACGCATGAACATGCATGCACGCAGGCACACACACACACACACAGTCCTAACCAGCTGGGTCTCTTATTGGTACACATTGAAGGGTCATTGTTGACCCATGGTGGAAGTGCCTTCTCCTGGGTGTTGTTATTGTTGTTCCTGCCATTGTGGCCATAGCGAGAGGCCCTGTTCTCTTCCAGTTCCACTTGCTCCAGCTGGTGCCACAGACGCGTCTCCCTGGCAACGCAAAAAAAGTTTTTACAGTAGTAGGATCTTAATTTGTTCACTCTTTTGTTGCTGAGAATTTTCCTGAACAGCAGGAAATCCAAACGTGTAGTGTATTTGAGGTTTAAAAAGGCTTCTAAAGTTTATCATTTCCACTTTGAAATTTCAGACTTGATTTGCCCTAATGAAAAATGTATCAACCCATACAAAAATGTTCATTAATGATAATTCACATAATAATTCACATTTCCTGTTGCTGCAAGATTATTTTCCTGCTATAGCAAACTGGCTTAAATTAAGATCCTACATCTGTATAGTCCCATGTAACTTACTTGGTAAAGGATGATGCTTGCAATGCCAGGGTTGTGTGTTTTATTCCCATGGGGGACTATTATGAAAATGTATGCAGTCATTACTGTAAATCTGAAAATGTATACACTCACTAAGTTGCTATGGATAAGAGCATCTGCTAAAATGTAAATGTTGTACTGTCAATAGCTACTGTACATCTCAATATTGTTATCAATCCCCTTTACCACATAGTATAATTTACGGCTCTCCATCTTTCGCTTTTTCTCACCTCTTCCTGTCTTCTCTTTTCCTTTCTCTCCCCCCTTTCTTCCGTTCATCTCTCCTTCTCATGTGTCCTGTCTCATCTTTTGGTCTCCTCTCCTCCTTCTCCCTTTTCACTAGTCATCGCTCCTCCTCTCCTACCTCTCTCCTCATCTACTATCTCCTCTCACCCATCCAGTCTATCTCTCCTTCTCACCTCTCCTTCCATCCTACTTCCATCTCTCCCTCCGGCCTCTTCCTGTCTCCTCCATCACTCCTCTCACCTCTCCTCCCATTCTCCCTCTATCACTCCTCTCACCCTTCTTCCTCTCCTCCTCTGCTCTTCTCTCGCTCTCTCTCCTCACCTCCTCTCCTCCCTCCATCTCTCCTCTCACCTCTCCTCCTTCTTCTTCTCCTCCTCCGTGACACAGTCGAGCAGACAGCAGGTGATGAAGGCAATGGACATGAGGAGGATGATGGCACAGCTGATGATGGATGCCACCACTGCCACACGGAACCCAAAGTCTTCCGACGGGGACACCGCTGGGAGAAAAGATAAAACATCTATCAATTAATTTATGAGATCTGTCTACAGATAACGAACAAGATATATAAAATCAAATCACTCCAGAAAGTGATGGAAATATAATATATTTGAATGCCTTTTTAAGTGTATTGCATCCATTTATAATAGACATCAATAAGTACCTTGGTACCATGGTACCTAAAGTATGACATTGACATCTACATGACACTGCCCATGGTCAGAGAGCACATAAAACTATGTCCAATATATTCCTCTATATTCCTCTTTTTCAGAATAATTAAGAGGCTGACAGGCAGGGAGTTTGCAATCCATGCACTTTTTCCACTCAATGCATTCTGAAGATTTAATATACTCCTACACATGCATGCACGCACACACACACACACATACACGCACGCGCACACACACGTACACTTTCCTAAGAGGACTACTTTCATTTTCACAATGAAGCCGAGTCTGACTCATCCATAATGTATGACTGAAGTGACGGCTGTCTTCACATGCTCTCAGCCATTGATTGGCCAGATGAGCTGACTCCCTAGAGTCAGACGGAGAAGGGTGAGAGAGTGACAAACCTAACAGTCTCTCATTTGGACTTCGGTTCCTCATTGAATACAAATATGCTTTACATAAGTGGCTTATAAATATGAAAAGGACGTCTATGAATATTTCAAGAGCAAACATAACCGGCACTGTACTATTGCGGAGTGCTTTGATTGCTGGCTGGTATGTAATTTTCTATGACAACATGTCCTATAGGAGTAGACTGGTGTCCTCAGACCAACTCTGCCATATACTAACATACTGTAACTATGAACATCCATACCTACAAGTAAAGACCAGTGGTACATAAGTGTGTGAGTATCCTCTCAGCATTAGATGGGTCATTCCACTAATTCGGTGCCTTTTGAGAAGAGTCACTTTTAAATGTTTTTCAAAGCGCAGATGATCAACTTAATAAAAAACAGGTTTTCCCATCTCAAGATGTTAAATAAAAAATATATAATATAGTAAGTGCCTATTAAGTACCAAATATAGTAACAGAGTTGACTGTAACAGAGTTGACTGTAACAGGGTTGACGTTTTCTTCTTAAATCAGCCATTAATCCCCTTGTGACAGGAGGAATGAAAGCTTGTTCTGTGCAATAGGGAGTGGCAATTGAATGCAAGATTCACACCAAAAATACATTTGTTAAAATATTCCTATCCTGTCTATCTATGGGTAACGGGGTTGACGTGTTATGCTCAACCCACTTAGTCTTCTATCACAAAACACCAGAAAAAGGCCAAAAAGAGTAGAACCAGCTCACTTGATTTTACTCTATGATTTGACTATTAGATGTTCATTGTTTGTTTAGATTAATTTGGGGATTAAGTGGGATAAAATCTTTCTACAAGTGACACAGGTGTGAAGGAGGGACATGTCAAAAATCTGAATTTTGGAACTTCACTTTAGCAAGCCTTCATTCATATGAAATGACACTTCATTTCATATAACAGGCTTTTAAAATGCTATATTTGTCCACAATTTCTACATAAAATATCAAAGGGTTGCAAAAAGGCACTATTTGCGTGGAACGACACAGATACATACGTTTACACCATGGAGAGCCTCCTGACCACTGGGTGCTGTTGCTGCCCCAAACACAGGACACCTCATTGCCCCCCACCAGACGGTGTCTGGATGGGCACTGCAGGGTGATCACCGTGCCCACATTGGTGCCATTCCCCTGAATGATCTTCTGCGTGCCCAGGGCGGGCTGGGGCATGGGCGTGCACTGGCCTGGAGGGGGTGATGGGAGATGGTAACTATGGTACATACAGCCATATGTGAGCAGAACAGATAACTCAAACTAGAACAGCCACAATAGAACTTTCAGAGGAGAGAGCACCACATGGAACCTTCACAATGGAATGCTGCAGCACAGAACACTACATTACAGAACACTCTGCATCGAAGCCCGTTGGGGGCTGCTCAGTATTGCGTGACAAAAAACACCCACCACATCTGCAGCCCTACGCTTTGCTGCATCTAATGCTGATGGTATCAAAGCAGGAAACATGATAAATCATTAAATAAAAGGCCTGCTAGCTTGGCAGAAACTCAGGTCTCATTTGTGGCCATGTTAAACAGCTGGTTTTCAGACTCAGCACGGTGCTGCAGGAAAATGGACTCCCGCTGTGAGCTCTGGTTTTCATACTGAACTATGACCCTTAACAGAATGACACTGCTCTAATGCAAATATACAGGAGTGTATTTCGGAAGGAATCAAAGTAAGCCACAGCTTGTGGATAAACAAAGCAGCTTTGTCACATCCTGTGAAGCGTGTTCAGTCAATTGTTTCTACACTAGCTGTGCTACTGTAATTGGTTAATATAACAAAAAACACATTCACATCTTATCACCTCAAGAGTATAACGGAAATGTAATTAAATTCAAATGTAATTAATCTCTCATTCTCTCTCGCTATAATTCAAAGGAATACTCTCACGAGTCTCAGAAGTTTGGGAATTTGCGAACACTATTTTCAAATGACATTTGAGGGAAATTGTCTGTGAAATCATGTAGCCTAGGCCTATTACGATTGTTTAGAAATTGTTGCAGTGTTTTCTTGCCACCACAAGAGGTCCTACATGTTCAAGAAATGACTTCCTGAACTCAACAGTATCTGAAAGAGGATCCAAGTTCTTTTAATTCAGATAAGGTTTGAAATAGTGTTCGTAAATTCCAAGACTTCTGAGACTCATGAGAGTATTCCTTTGAATTATAGCGAGAGAGAGACAGAGAGAGTCAGCAAGCAAGAGAGTTATGTTGCTGACTGACTATTGGGTGGTAGGCTAATTCATAACCCATCATTTCTGCAGGGCAGGCAGACAGCGCTCTCCAGCAGTCTGTGACTCATAGATTTCTGATCAAAGATATCAGTTCTCTCTGTCAGTTGGGCTGGGCTGGCAGGGTGAGTTACATTGCTGAGTAGGCCTTTCAAGGCCATGATGAAACCTCGCCAGCCTGAACAGATCCACAGAAAACACCATATTTATGCAACGTTTTTTTAGTACACAATAGACAATTTTATGTAACTTGTGAGTGTGTGTGAGAGAGAGAGAGAGAGAGAGAGAGAGAGAGAGAGAGAGAGAGAGAGAGAGAGAGAGAGAGAGAGAGAGAGAGAGAGAGAGAGAGAGAGAGAGAGAGAGAGAGAGAGAGAGCGTGTGCGTATGTGTATGTGTGTGTTTAAAGGTGTAGCTGTACATCCTAGCTCAGTACAACCGCAGTGTTAGTTGGTGTGAAACTAAGAAACAGTGCATTCGGAAAGCCACCTGCAGCTTCTCAGACCATGTGATCTATAGGGACACACTCTCACTTCGCCCTCTCCATTCTTTTGTCCTTATTTACAATGCAGGCTCAGAATAGACAAGAGGCTGGCTACTCTGTTATTCCATTAAAGCCATAGCTTATAAAACGTTAAGACCTTTTATTCCATGTATGTTTTGCTGTCATGTGATAGTTTGCAAACATATTATGCGTAGCTTGCAGAAAGTAGGCCTAATGTTGTTTTCCTGCAATGTAATTCATTGAGTACAGATACATCATATAAATGAAGTGCTATTTGTGTGTCATGGAATGCATTTTCTCCCCAAAATGAGGCTACATGTTGGTAGGCCCTACTCTGTGATGGTATACACACACAGTTTACAGCTATATTTAACAAAGCCATTAAACAACATCATAATGCCTCCAATAAAACAGGCACGGTTCTAATGACATGACATCTATGACCACATTGGATACATCCTGAAGCTCGCTTACCTGTATAATTACGGCCACGGTTGCCGTTTTTGGTTGAATAAATAGTTCTGGAAACATCAACCACCGAAGCTGTAACCGTTGACATGTCGGCACGTAATCTACCCAACGGTCGACAACTCCTCCAGGACGCGCGTAAAAAACGACAAGGAGACCCACAAGAGTATGCTACGGTAGCCTACAGCTGGAGAATTATGGTCACTGTGCTGGATTGTGTTCGCAGCTGTCTCAGTGCCTGTGCGTGCTCACGCGTTTGCTTTTTTCTGTCTCTTACTCCCGAGCACACGGACCCAACAGCAACCCATCAGTGTGTGTGTAGGTGTGTTGGTGTATCGGCTCGGCATGTCGCGCTGCGCTCTGGGAACGCACTGACTGTCCCGAGCAAAATCCGTCCTTCTTTGTCTGCGAGATTCTGCTAAACTAATCGGTGTGTAGGCTGTCAAAATATCACTTGGTTAACTTGATGTCACGGTAATAGGCCTGTTGTCAGGGCCACCCGAAGGTTGGCAGAATAGAATTAGGAATTAAAATAGGCCTACATTTAGTAATGTAATATGATCGCTATGGTGGGCAGTGAGTTCCTTCTTTCAGTTCACAATACAGTAGTAATCTGTGTGTTTGTGGGCTAGAGGTGATTCTGTCACATTGCCCCGCCTTTGATGATCTGTTTGTGCACACATTATACTTTAGGATAATGGTACTGTATGCTGTCATTCATAGCACTAAGCATAGCTAACCAGTCTTTTGATATACTATAAGCTATTTGGAAGTAGTCACATTTTATATTTCTTATAACATGCTATTTATAAGACTCGGATATCAAATCAAATCAAATGTATTTATATAGGCCTATGTACATCAGCTGATTTCTCAAAGTGCTGTACAGATATCCGGAATGTGCTTATTGTTGAATGATGTAATGCATCAAAGGATATGATGGAGACTTTGATAGTGTCCACCACTGCACACGTCAATCTGACATCACATGACAGGGTCTGGCTGGCTTACATCCTCTACTCCCATGACTTACTCTATAGGCATGAATCCACTGTACAGTTGTAGGCTACATATATTTTTACCATATCCTTTCCTAATCAATTTGCACAGATAATACTTTGTCGGGCTGGACATTCAGTGAGGGGACTCCGATTGCACGACTCGGTCTAGAGCACGATAGCTGTACGGCGGGGATTTGAACCTGTAACCTTTGGTCATCACCATCACTAATACAGCTAAAACATTAGTCTTGGCCTAGAGTTTCCTGGGTCGATTCCGAAAGTATTACGTCTTGGTGTTTGCCCTTCTGATTTATAGAATACAAATGTTGCCTATTCGTTCTTTAATGTAATAGGATTTACATGAGGCTCGCCACTCTGTTCTCTGTGCCAGAACAGGAATCATTTGTATCTTTATAAACATTGGTCATTCATATGCATGGCTGTTAATGTTAATAGTCGGACAAGACCAGAGATAAAGGGGGGGGGGGGGGTGAGAAAGCAAAGGAGATAGAGAGAGAGGGGTTCAGAATCAGACTATTTAGAGCCTATAATCAATGCAAGTGAAATATATCAGCAGAACAAGTGTTGTTTCTTTACCCATCATACACTTCACTACCAGCTGTCCAAGAACAAGAACAATCAGCCAAACAGGAAATAATGTCCTCATTGATGCGTACTGTGCAGGGGTGCATTTGAATACATGGCGTGGGAGTTGTTTTCAATCACTATCTTCACATCCTGCGTCGATAGAGCAGCCCTCTACCAACCAGTTAACATAATCAGTCTTTTCTCCTAAAGACAGAGTAAACCACGTCACCGTCCAAGGGGTCCATCTCATTCCCTATAGCAGGGGTACTCAACTCTTACCCTACGAGGTCCAAAGACCGCTGGTTTTCTGTTCTACCAGATCATTAATTACACCCACCTGGTGCCACAGGTCTAAATCAGTCCCTGATTAGAGGGCAACAATAAAAAAAATGCAGTGGAACTGGTTTTGAGGTTCAGAGTTGAGATTGAAGGCCCTATAGTGTCGTTTTGATGTGGCATAGTTCAATTAGCTTAATGGTAAACCATCCAATTGGTCCTGGGCTGGTATGAATCATTTAGCTCTATTATACTGCTCATCAGATAGCCGTATTAATGGAATAGCCTTTATGCCAGCCAAGAGCGATACACTGCTCGTAGCGTAGAGACCTACACACACCAACTCTATTCTGCTCTCTCCACACAAAGCAAAATGGACTTCAGTACAAAATTAGATGCCAGGGTCACCAACGGAGGCAAAGTAACCATGTTAATTAATGCTCATTAATTCTGAAAAAGAACAAGGTTATACTAGGTCAAAAAGACAAATTCAAACTCTAAATGGTCCTATCGGATGGACAAATAAAGTATTTGTACACAAACATAACAGGGTTGGGCTCAATTCAGAATTTTGGAATTGACTCCTATTGAACTCATGAGTTGAAATTCAAATTGAATTTGATAATTATATTGCTAATTATATTGACTGAAATGCTAATCCTTTGCACATGAACGCTCCCTCATTCGGGAATAATTGCAATCAATATATATATTTAAGCTCAGTGTGTCGTCGTGATCTCTGTTGGAATCATCCGTCTTTCTGTTGGAAAGTTCATCCACTTGTCTCTACATCTGCTTCCAAGGAGTCTTTCGTGGTTAGAATGGATACTTCAGAGTCCCATTCAGAAATGTTCTTATAGAATAGCTGTTTCGGCGGTTGTCGGTCTTCGCATTCAATGGTACAGCAGGTCTGGATGAACATTCCAACAGTCAAGACATCAGTCAGGAAGTTAAAGCTTGGTCGCAAATGGGTCTTCCAAATGGACAATGACCCTAGGTATACTTCCAAAGTTGGGGCAAAATGATATAAGGACAAGAAAGTCAAGGTATTGGAGTGGCCATCACAAAGCCCTGACCTCAATCACATAGAAAATGTATGGGCAGAACTGAAAAAGCGTGTGCGAGCAAGGAGGCCTACAAACCTGACTCAGTTACATTCAGACATAAGGAAGTGGATGGCTGAAAACGTTCTACTTTTAAACTCGGACAAAACAGAGATGCTTGTTCTAGGTCCCAAGAAACAAAGAGATATTCTGTTAAATCTGACAATTAATCTTGATGGTTGTAAAGTCGTCTCAAATAAAACTGTGAAGGACCTCTGCGTTACTCTGGACCCTGATCTCTCTTTTGACGAACATATCAAGACTGTTTCAAGGACAGCTTTTTTCCATCTACGTAACATTGCAAAAATCAGAAATGTTCTGTCCAAAAATGATGCAGAAAAATGTATCCATGCTTTTGTTACTTCTAGGTTAAACTACTGCAATGCTCTACTTTCCGGCTACCCGGATAAAGCACTAAATAAACTTCAGTTAGTGCTAAATACGGCTGCTAGAATCCTGACTAGAACCAAGAAATTTGATCATATTACTCCAGTGCTAGCTTCACAACACTGGCTTCCTGTTAAGGCAAGGGCTGATTTCAAGGTTTTACTGTTAACCTATAAAGCGTTACATGGGCTTGCTCCTACCTATCTTTCCGAGTTGGTCCTGCCGTACATACCTACACGTGCGCTACGGTCACAAGACGCAGGCCTCCTAATTGTCCCTAGAATTTCTAAGCAAACAGCTGGAGGCAGGGCTTTCTCCTATAGATCTCCATTTTTATGGAATAGTCTGCCTACCCATGTGAGAGACGCAGACTCGGTCTCAACCTTCAAGTCTTCACTGAAGACTTATCTCTTCAGTAGGTCATATGATTGAGTGTAGTCTGGCCCAGGAGTGTGAAGGTGAACGGAAAGGCTCTGGAGCAACGAACCGCCCTTGCTGTCTCTGCCTGGCCGGTTCCCCTCTCTCCACTGGGATTCTCTGCCTCTAACCCTATTACAGGGGCTGAGTCACTGGCTTACTGGTGCTCTTTCATGCCGTCCCTAGGAGGGGTGCGTCACTTGAGTGGGTTGAGTTACTGACGTGATCTTCCTGTCTGGGTTGGTTTGTGCTGTGGTGGAGATCTTTGTGGGCTATACTCGGCCTTGTCTCAGGATGGTAAGTTGGTGGTTGAAGATTTCCCTCTAGTGGTGTGGGGGCTGTGCTTTGGCAAAGTGGGTGGGGTTATATCCTTCCTGTTTGGCCCTGTCCGGGGGTATCATCGGATGGGGCCACAGTGTCTCCTGACCCCTCCTGTCTCAGCCTCCAGTATTTATGCTGCAGTAGTTTATTTGTCGGGGGGCTAGGGTCAGTTGGTTATATCTGGAGTACTTCTCCTGTCTTATCTGGTGTCCTGTGTGAATTTAAGTATGCTCTCTCTAATTCTCTCCTTCTCTCTTTCTTTCTCTCTCTCGGAGGACCTGAGCCCTAGGACCATGCGTCAGGACTACCGGGCATGATGACCCCTTGCTGTCCCCAGTACACCTGGCCTTGCTGCTGTTCCAGTTTCAACTGTTCTGCCTGCGGCTATGGAACCCTGACCTGTCCACCGGACGTGCTACCTGTCCCAGACCTGCTGTTTTCAACTCTCTAGAGACCGCAGGAGCGGTAGAGATACTCTTAATGATCGGCTATGAAAAGCCAACTGACATTTACTCCTGATTATTATTTGACCATGCTGGTCATTTATCAACATTTGAACATCTCGGCCATGTTCTGTTATAATCTCCACCCGGCACAGCCAGAAGAGGACTGGCCACCCCTCATAGCCTGGTTCCTCTCTAGGTTTCTTCCTAGGTTTTGGCCTTTCTAGGGAGTTTTTCCTAGCCGCCGTGCTTCTACACCTGCATTGCTTGCTGTTTGGGGTTTTAGGCTGGGTTTCTGTACAGCACTTCGAGATATTAGCTGATGTACGAAGGGCTATATAAAATAAACTTGATTTGATTTGATTTGAGTTACATCAGGTCTGTCAGCAGGAATAGGCCAAAAATCACCCAACTTGTTGTGGGAAGCTTGTGGAAGGCTACCCGGGAACGCTTGACCCAAGTTAATATACTGGCAATCCTAACTGACCTAAAACAGCTATTTTTACTAGGATTAAATGTCAGGAGTAGTGAACAACTGAGTTTAAATGTATTTGGCTAAGGTGTATGTAAACTTCCGACTTCAACTGTACCTGACGAGGCGTTGGTGAGGGTGTTGTGGGCATATTCAACCCAGGGTACCTGAGTGCTCCAGGAGGAAGGGTCAGCAGAAGTCACTCAGTGTAGGGCAGTCTCCATCTCTTGGTTGGCCCGTTCGGTCTGGTCGTTGGTCTGGGGGTGATATCCAGAAGAAAGACTGATAAGATTGATACCAAGAGCTGAACAGAAGGATCTCCATACCTGGGAGGGAAACTGGGGTCCTCTGTCGGAAACGATGTCAGTGGGAATGCTTGGAGCTTGGAGATTGGAATGAAGGGAGCCATTTTGGAAAACCTGTCAATAATGGTGAGGATGACGGAGTTACCATTAGATGGGGGAAGGCCAGTGACGAAGTCCAAGACTATGTGTGACGCGAGGAGCGTCTGGGTATGGGAAGAGGGCGGAGCAGACCGGAAGTGGGTTTAGTGGAGGTTTTGTTGCGGGCACAAACCGGACAGGCTGAGACAAACTCCCGAACATCTCTCCATGGTGGGCCACCAAAAGCGCTGAAGCAGGAAAGCTAGGGTCCGGTTCATACCAGGGTGACAGGTGAGGTGGGTAGAATGGCCCCACTGAAGAACATCAGCGCAAACACAATCTGGAACAAACAGAGCATTACTAGGACCGTTACCTGGGTCAGACTGGTTCAGCTGAACCTGGCGGATACGGGTCTCAATCTCTCAGGTGACAGCGGCAACGATGCAGGTGGATGGCACAATGGCTTCTGGCTCGGTACCCATGTTGTCAGTGGTGAACTGGCAAGAGAGTGCATCAGGTTTTTATGGTCAGTCCACATTATGAAGTGGGGTGAACCTTCTGATCAGAGGAGGAACGTCGAGACAGAACAGCACCTACCCGGTGTCAGAGGCGTCCACCTCTATGATGAACTGGAGTTCTGGGTCGGGCTGAGTAAGGACCGGAGCGGAGGTGAAGCCACGCTTGAGTTCCAGGAATGCTGCCTCTGCCTCAGGAGTGGAGGTGGAGGTGAGAGGAGCAGCCAGACGGCTGTAGTTGCGGATGAAACGTCAAAAAAATGTGAAAACCCCCGGAAACGCTGTAGCTGCTGCAGGTTGGAGGGTGCAGGCCACTCTGACTGCCATTACCTTGGCGTAGTCCATACGTAACTGTCCTTGGGCAATAATATAACCCAGGAAAGACACTGGCAGCATGGAACTCACATTTTTCAGCTTTAACAAAAAGCTAATTCTCCAACAGCCATTGAAGAACTTGTTGCTGGTGAGCCTCAAGGTCCTTGGAAAAAAAATCAGGATGTCATCTAAATAGACAAACACAAAGCGTCCAATCACATATCTCAACACGTCATTGACTAGGTTCTGGAAAACAGCAGGGGTGTTAGTAAGACCAAAAGGCATGACCAAATACAAAGCAGCCAATTGGTGTGTTGAATGCAGTCTTCCACTCGTCCCCCTTTCTTATGTGGACAAGGTGCTAGGCATTCCGGAGGACGAGTTTGGTAAACATCGTGGGACCATGGAGGGGGGTAAAAGCAGAACTGATGAGTAGCAAGGGGTACTTGTTCATAACAGTGATATTATTCAGCCCACGGAAGTCTATGCACGGACTCAGTGACCAATCCTTCTTCTTCACAAAGATATACCCAGCACCCACCGGGGAGGAAGATGGCTTGATAAGTCCTGCAGCCAGAGAAGCCTGGATGTACCTCTCCATAGCCTCTTGCTCGGGATGAGAGTGGTTACAATTGTTAACAACCGGCTACTGGGGAGAGGAGCTCCAGGCTGGAGGTCAATGGTGCATCGTATGGCCGATAAAGCGGCAGCGACAGGGCGTGGTGTTTGCTGAACACAGGAGCTAGATTGTGATACTCAGGAGGAACTGATGACAGGTCCGGAGGTTCTGGAATGAACTGGGGCACAGACAAGGCAGGGGGAAGGGCAGAATGTAAACAATTAGAGTGACAAAATTAACTCCAAGTGGTTACCTTTCCGGCGGTCCAGTCAATCTGTGGGTTGTGTAGCTTTAACCAAGGATGGCCAAGAACCAGGGGAGAGTAAGGACAGTTGATTATGTGGAAACTGATCTTTTCCTGGTGATTTCCAGAGAGATGCAGGATGACAGGGACGGTTCTCTCACAGACACGGGCGAGGAGCTGTCCATTGAGAGCATTGACATCGAGGGGTTAATCGAGTGGGACAGTGTCCAGGCCCAACTGGGTAACGACACCTCGGTCCAGGAAGCTCTCGTCGGCGCCCGAATCAATGAGAGCAAACAGAGGAAAAGCCTGGCTCTACCACACAAGGTTCAACAGTATATCCCCCACTACTGCCGAGCCCCCTCTTTTGCTGGATGGGATGCAGTCGGAGAAGGAGGACAAGGCACTGAAGCAGATGTTATGGGACATGCAACCCTGCCTACCCTCTCCCTCCGACGCTCACGGAGACGGTTGTCGATGCGGATAGCGAGAGAGATTAGTTCATCAAGTTCATCAGGCTCATCCCTGGACAGCAACTCGTCCTTAAGGGTCTCAGTGAGCGCGTTCTGAAGGGCCTCCTCATTCCAGCCGCTCTCAGCGGCAAGGGTGCGAAACTCACATGCCATCTCAGCAACACTATGGGGGCCTTGACGGAGGGACAGGAGTCATTTAACGGCATCCTTACCGCAGACCGGGTGGTCGAAGACTTTCTTCATCTCCTCCGTGAATCTGGAGTAGGAGAAGCAGATGAGGGACTGTCTCTCCCACTCCGCCGTGGCCCTGAAAAGCGCTGCTCCACGGAGGCAGCCAATCAGAAAGGAAATCTTGGCCCATTCGCTAGTAGGGCTGTTGCTCAAATACTAGTGAACATTGTACCAAAAAGTCTCTGCAAGCTCCGAGGTTGCCATCGAAACATCGAAACCGAGGCTGGTAACTCTACTGAACGTATCCTCCGCAGCAGATGTAATTCTGGGTCCTCCATTCCTGTGGCGGTCCTCATGAGAGCCAATTTCATCATAGCGCTTGATGGTTTTTGCGACTGCACTTGAAGAAACTTTCAAAGTTCTTGAAATGTTCCGTATTGACTGACCTTCGTGTCTTAAAGTAGTGATGGACTGTCATTTCTCTTTCCTTATTTGAGCTGTTCTTGCCATTATATGGACTTGGTCTTTTACCAAATAGGGCTTTCTTCTGTATACCCCCCCTACCTTATCACAACACAACTGATTGGCTCAATCGTGTTAACTAGGCAAGTCAGTTAAGAACAAATTCTTATTTACAATGATGGCCTACCAAAAGGCAAAAGGCCTCCTGCGGACCCAGGGGCTGGGATTAAAAATAAAAAATAAATACAATCTGAATATAGGACAAAACACACATCACAACAATATTTTAAGTTTTGTTTTTTATTTCATCTTTATTTAACCAGGTAGGCCAGTTGAGAACAAGTTTTCATTTACAACTGCGACCTGGCCGAGATAAAGCAAAGCAGTGTGACAAAAACAACAACACAGAGTTACATATAAACAAACATACTGTCACGTCCGTCATTAGAATGAGACCAAGGCGCAGCGTGGTATGCGTACATTCTCTTTTAATGAATGAACACCGAACAAACCAACAAAATGAACAAATGAAACGCTATACAAAATAGTGCTGACAGGCAACTACACATAGTCAAGATCCCACAAACACAAATGAGGAAATGGCTACCTCAATATGATCCCCAATCAGAGGCAGCTGTTTATCCTTGTCTCTGATTGGGGATCATATTGAGGTAGCCATTTCCTCATTTGTGTTTGTGGGATCTTGACTATGTGTAGTTGCCTGTCAGCACTATTTTGTATAGCGTTTCATTTGTTCATTTGTTCATTTGTTGTTCATTTGTTCATCCTGATATGGGAACCATATCACGCCACCATAGAAATACAAAAACACCTAGATGACCCACCCAAGTCACTATCACGCCCCAACCAACACAGAGAAAAAACAGCTTACTATGGTCAGGGCGTGACACATACAGTCAATAACACAAAAGAAAAATAGAAAAATCTGTGTACAGTGTGTGCAAATGTAGAAGAGTAGGGAGGTAGGAAATAAATAGGCCCTAGAGGTGAAAATAATTACAATTTAGCATTAATACTGGAGTGATATATATGCAGATGATGATGTGCAAGTAGAGCTACTGGGGTGCAAAAGAGCAAGAGTGTAAGTAATAATATGGGGATGAGGTAGTCGGGTGTGCTATTTACAGATTGGCTGTGTACAGGTACAGTAATCGGTAAGCTGCTCAGACAGCTGATGCTTAAAGTTAGAGAGGGAGATATAGGACTCCAGCTTCAGAGATTTTTGCAATTCCTTCCAGTCATTGGCAGCAGAGAACTGGAAGGAAAGGCGGCCAAAAGAAGTGTTGGCTTTGGAGAGAGAGACAGCACAACACTACACAAAGAGAGACCTAAGAAAAAAACATAGCAAAGCAACACAGCATGGTAGCAACACAACATAACAACAACATGGTAGCAACACAACATGGTAGCAGCACAAAACATGGTAGAAACATTATTGGGCACAGACAACAGCACAAAGGGCAAGAAGGTAGAGACAACAATACATCACACAAAGCAGCCACAACTGTCAGTAAAAGTGTCCATGATTGAGTCTTTGAATGAAGAGATTGAGATAAAACAGTCCAGTTTGAGTGTTAGTTGCAGCTCGTTCCAGTCGCTAGATGCAGCGAACTGAAAAGAGGAGCGACCCAGGGATGTGTGTGCTTTGGGGACCTTTAACAGAATGTGACTGGCAGAATGGATGTTGTATGTGGAGGATGAGGGCTGCAGTAGATATCTCAGATAGGGGGGAGTGAGGCATAAGAGAGTTTTATAAATAAGAATCAACCAGTGGGTCTTGCGACAGGTATACAGAGATGACCAGTTTACAGAGGAGTATAGAGTGCAGTGATGTGTCCTACAAGGAGCATAAACTAACAGTAATGAGGCTATATACAGAGGGTACTGGTACCGAGTCAACGTGCAGGGGTACTGGTTAGTTGATTTAATTTGTACATGTAGGTAGAGTTAAAGTGACTATGCATAGATAATAAATAGTAATATATAAATAATGCTGCTACTAATAATAAATAGTAGCAGCAGTGTAAAAACAAAAGAGAGGGGGGTGTCAATGCAAATAGTCCGGGTGGCCATTTGATTAATTGTTCATCAGTCTTATGGCTTGGGGGTAGAAGCTGTTAACCTCTTGAAGCTAGGGGGCAGAATTTCTATGTTTGGAAAAATAACGTTCCCATTGTAATCTGCCTATTTCTCAGGTCCAGATGCTAGAATATGCATATAATTGACAGAGTAGGATAGAAAACACTCTAAAATTTCCAAAACTGTCAAAATATTATCTGTGAGTATAACAAATCCAACCCGGAAGTGACTTCTATTTTGAAAAATCACTGTTCCATTGCTTGCCTTTCGTCCATTTAAAGGGATATCAACCAGATTCCTTTTCCCGTTGCTTCCTCAGGGCGCGAACAGTCTTTAGACATAGTTTCAAGCTTTTATTTTGAAAAATGAGCGAGATTTATCAAAATGCGTCAGTGGAGAGGCGGATGTCCCTCCATTAGTTTTTGCGCCAGACACTCGTTGCTCGACATTTTCTTTCTCTCCAGTATTGAATAGTTTACAGTCCGGTTGAAATATTATCGATTATTGATGTTAAAAACAACCTGAGGATTGATTATTAAAAACGTTTGACATGTTTTTACGACCTTTACGGATACTATATGGAATTTTCGTCAAGCCTTGATGACTTGCCTAAGGCTGTGGAATACTGAACATAACGCGCCAAACAAATGGAAGTATTTTGATATAAAAAAAATCTTTATCGAACAAAAATAACATTTATTGTGTAACTGGGAGTCTCGTGAGTGCAAACATCCGAAGATCATCAAAGGTAAGCGATTAATTTTATTGCTTTTCTGTCTTTCGTGACCATTCTACATGGCTGCTAGGTGTTCTTACTGTTTTGTCTAGTGATCGATAAACTCACAAACGCTTGGATTGCTTTCGCTGTCAAGCATATTTTCAAAATCTGACACGATAGGTGGATTAACAACAAGCTAAGCTGTGTTTTGGTATATTTCACTTGTGATTTCACAAAAAAAAATATTTAAAAAAATAATAATAATAATTTCGCGCACTGCTAAAGGAGCTTTTACAAGACCATGGCGCTTGCATATGGAGCAGCGAGAGGAACTGCCCCTCCCTACCTTCAGGCTATGCTCAAACCCTACATCCCAACATGAGCTCTCCGTTCTGCCACCTCTGGTCTCTTGGCCATCCCACCCCTACGGGAGATCAGCTCCCGCTCAGCCCAGTCAAAGCTCACTCCAATGGTGGAACCAACGTCCCCCTGATGCTAGGACAGCAGAGTCCTTCTAAAATGTCTGAAACCCTACATCTTCAAAGAGTATCTTAAATGAGACATCTGTCTTATTCCCCTTAGCAAAACAATTTATAAGAGCGTCGGCTAAATTACTAAAATGTAAAAATGTAAATTCAATATTGAAATGGAATTGACCCCAAGCCTGTAGGTCACTACTTGAAAAGACGCCCCACTTTGAAGGCAGATCTCATTCTAACTTCCTAATTTAGAAACATAGACAGTCAAAGAGAAAGTGTACAGCCAAGACACACCTGGCTCATATGCTGTTGGTCAAATGTAGTGGGATATTTCCCAGAGGTGAGTTGAAACGGGATCGAAAAGGATAATGGGAGTTGGACATTATACTGTGTTGACGCTCACAGTGAATCACTCAAAAAGCATTAACGATACAGATTCAGTGAATCAACACACCTGCTGTTTCCAGTATTTGTCCACAATAATTGAAGTCCTTCAGGTTGGTTTACTTTTCACTATCCAGCAAGCAAAATATCACGCACGTGTGTGCTTAGTGTTAGTGTGCAGAACTTGATGGCGCACAAACGCACACACACGGCCACACACGGGCACACACACACACTGGTGACGCTCGTTGAGTTTGGTACAGCTCTGGAGTTATCCTCTCCGGTGTTGGAGAAGGTTGCCCAGCAACAGTGAATTTGTTCTGGCATGGTTTCTGCCCTCACAGTTTGGGCTCCCAGCATCATCTATACATATCTATCCATATCCTCCTCTGATCTATCCATCCCTATCCTGTTCTGAACCACAACAGCTCAATAGAACACAGCAGGGGCATCGAGCAGCAGAGGAGGAACCAATGAATTCCAATAGGATCAATACAGTTAGTTCTGCAGTATCAATATGTTAGTTCTATGTCTAAAAACGGACCAGCACCCTCACTGGATGTAGTTGTACTGACCTATTCTTATGTTCTGGCAACATGATCAAACTAACATAATGCACATTCTTCTATATCACGACCATACTGTTTCAGCTTAGGGAGTGTGGGGTTTTAACATATAGTAGTTTGCTGCATGCAAATAACATACTGTTTGTTTTGCGTGCTTCAGTTGTTGCCATATAGAGTAAATAAATGAAAAGGCACATGGTTGGAAAAAAAACAGCCTTGAGCACTGAGGGAAGGAATTGTGGTGAGGGTATGAGAGGGAAGGAGGAGATGCTGTGAGTTTAGAAAAAAAATAATCAAAAATGAAAATAGGTGGATTGGGAGAAAGAGAGAATGGAGGAACGGGAATGTGAGAGAGAAATTAAATGTGGGAGAGAAAGGAATGTGGGAGAGGAAGAGGAGGAGAAATAAAGGACAGAGAGTGGGTCAGAGAGAGTCAGAGTGAGGAAGAAAGAGGCAGAGAGAGAGAGCGTGAGTGAGTGAGAGAAAGAGAGAGAGAGTGAAAGACTCATTCAGCTCAAGGGTGAGAGATCCAGGCTGCTGAGATTATTTTATTAACGTAATCTGTCTGCCAGACTTGTCCTCAGATCCCCAAAGTCTCCTGTCTTCCAGGAAGAGAGAGAGAGAGAGAGAGAGAGAGAGAGAGAGAGAGAGAGAGAGAGAGAGAGAGAGAGAGAGAGAAAGAGAGAGAGAGAGCAAAGGAGAGAGAGACTGGGAGGGAAAGAGAGAAGGCAAACAGAGCCTTCTCTGAGGTCAAATGAAGGAAAGAACGAGTGAATGAGGGAAGGGGGTCACCTTGATGTGTCCGCTCTGACACAGTGACACTGCTGGAGAGACCCACTCATCACGCAGGTAATTAACCACAACAGAAGGGGCTCCACGGATGCTGCCAACACCCCCATCAACACCCACACAACTAGGCCACACACGACGTTAGGAGGGGTCTTGGTGGAGGGTGGAGAGTGGAGGGGGTGTCAAGGTACTTCTGTACATTTCTCTGCATGTTAAAGACGTTTTTTCTGTTTCATAATAGATAAAAATATACCACGGCAGGAGTGTCAAGGTCCGCAGCACTGCTGGTTTTCATCAGTCCTCTCCTCCTCGCTCAGGGACTGATCCAGTCCTGTGATTCAAAATAACTCAATTAGCTACCAGTGACAAATGAAAATCTGGGACTTGAAGGCTCATATTTGAAAACCCACCATAGTCATTTGAGAGTGAAACTGCTTATTCCATAGCCTTTCTGTGCTCCACACAAATTACAGATCCACCCCTCCTCCCCGGTGGTCCTAATGCATCATCATTAATGCTGTGATCCTCGATCTGTGTCTCCGATTGTGGGAGCAAATGTCATCACTCCAGACTGGATCCTGCCCACTGGCGTTTCTACTACTACATCAACAATCTACTGTACTACACCATCATATTACAGACATATCAGTACTGTCCCTTATTCGGGTTAGGAAATGGAGAAAGAGAGAGATAGGATGAGGAAAAATGAAACTAAATATAGAGGGATAAAAAGAGAGAGAGAGGGAGGAGGTGTGAGGTGGGGTAGAGATAGAAATATAAGGCTTTAAAAGGAAATTGAGTCCATCAAGCATTTTTGTGCAACGAATCTCCCCTCAATCTAATGCACAGTCCAGGGTGGCAGGAATAGTGTCAGTGCAGCGTGCAAGAGGATCTCGTTTAATACCATTGAGATGATGGATACACAGAGGCAGGCGAAAAGGGGAAAAACTGTCTATTAAGCATTTCTGGGGCTGAAGAAATAGGAATTTCTAGTGTTGTAAATGAAGAGGTATGGAGAACAGTGGCTGTAGATTAGCTCAACATGCATAAGGATATGGTAATAACCACTGAGCTGATGAACACAGGAGTACTGGGGATGATTAATGTGCTAGATTTCTGCAAGGAACATCTAAATCACTATGAGGGACACCTTCAGCCTGCACACACACATGCATGGGAGGAGAACACACACACACACACACACACATGCATACATGCACGCTTGCATATACACAAATATGCGCACACAGTCACACTCACGCACACACCAGTGCTGTAGTACTCGAGACCCCATATTGGTACATTTGTACTCGATCTCAGACAGTGAGGACTTTTTCCCGAGACCAGCAGAGAAAAAAAGTCATAATTATCAGCTTCCATTCAGTCAGCACATATAACCGCTTCGCCACAAATATATACACTCCTTTCTTGAAACATGAATATCTGACAGCCTTCAAATCTATTATAGACATGTTTGCGCAGTGGCGAATTTATAGGCCTTCAGTGTGTGACAGGTTCGTGATTCTGAAAGGATCACTCATGTAGGAGAGTGCACTTTTTAAAACAGGAAGGGCCAGTGGTGTAGTGGAGGGTATACGCAGGTATATACAGTATACACACTTTTTTTGTCAGTGGGCATTGCTTGTACTCACTTCTTAATTCCTACGGATGTGTATCAAAGTAGTGTAGTGGAGGTATACGATTTATCAATGATGTATTACGATAGAGAAATCATGCAAAAAGTAGCCTACACAATCGCAAAGCACGTGAAACATATTCACTGGCGCGCCACACACATAGTTTAGCTTCAGCGTAATATAATCTGCAGGGCAGCAAGAATGTACAGCTCTCAACTGGTTTTGGCATGGAGCATCTCACAGAATAATAACATCGGTAGCTGCCAGGGTAGGAAAGACGTTTAAATGTATGATATCTACCAGTAAATGCTAACATAGGCAACAAAAAGTATGCAAACCAGGTATTGAAAAAGGTTAGTCCGAAGTGTTGGGGAGCGAGACCCTGACAGGCCCACACAATCAGATTGATGTGGTTTAAGCATCGTTGTGGACTTAAACCATCACATTTGAGTCTTTTTTCTATTAAAAAAATAATGGTTTTGAGAGTGAAAATGTGAAAAATCTATAGGAAAACAGGAATTTTCACACAAAGTGCATTTCCTTCACTGGGATGGCTAACAACAGCATGTGCTGTATCAGGTGTTATCAAAGAGGATGTTGTTGCTAATTTGTTAGCTTCTCCCTTTTCAAGAATAACTTTCAACAAGAAGCTACGTTTCAAATGATCATCATCATTTATTGCAGTGCAATACAAAAGACTGTTCCACTCACCAAAAGATAATCACTTGAAACGTTAGCAACTACACATCCTCTTTGGTAACACCTGCTGCAGCCGCTGTAAACTAGCCAACAGCAAAAGCTAGCTAGCTAGACCATGTGAAAACTCCTGCTCACTATTGCGCAGTGACCTGTTGACCTTCAAGAAGGCACAAGTTTCCAATACATTTTGGTAAAAACGGTCCCACTCATTAAGTACAAATGTGATTGGTTTATTCCACTGTCTCTCCAAAATGTTGCCCTAATACAGTTGAATGGCATATGCCTTTATCTAGCTTCTGATGGCCGAGCCAATGGTTAGCTAGCTAGATTTATCTTCACAGAGACCAGCAAAGAAAATCCAGATTATATATATTTTTCTCTTGTGTTAACCTTTCTAACAAAAACGGAAGAGATTACATCAGAACACCCCCTCCGGTCTTGGTCATGACTCGGACTCGATTTTCTCTGGTCTTGGACTTGAATCGGTCTCGCTTTAGGTGGTCTCGAACACAACACTGACACACACACACACACACACAATCATTAATCAACCTGATATATGTTACTGATATATTCTACTGTTGTGAGGCAGAACCTACTGTGTGTTGGCCCTGGTCTTGTCTCAGCAGGACTGTTGTGAGAACATTTAACATGGGGTTACTGGCGACTAGGGTCGTACGATACAGTGCAGGCCAATGGCACAGACAACCTACACTTAAAACAATCCCATTGCAATAGGAAAAACAAGTAATTTATTATCAGATTAGAGAGAGAGAGATGCTGTCTTGGATTATATGTCCCTCAGTGAGACAAATGAACAAATAAACAGTGGTGCTGTGGCCTTGATCAATGTTTCAGTGTGTGACCTGCCTGGCCTCAGTGATCCTCCTCCATGTCTGTCCTGAGAGGCATGGATCTGAGAAAGTAGTTATAGCTCTGTTAGCTGATAACCATGCTGCTGCAGAGAATAATCTCCACTGAGCTATTGACACAGAGCTCTCTGTGGGGGGGCTGGGAGTGCTCTGGAGGACAGGAGGGGAGAGGAAAGAGTTGTGGAGGGGTGCGTGGGAGGACAGGAGGGGAGAGGAGAGTGGGAGGACAGGAGGGGGAAAAGGGATGCAAGAAGGGGAGAGTGGAGGCAAGGAAGGGAGAGGAGGAGGCAAGGAAGGAGGTCCATAGGGGGTATTGAGGGTCTGGGATGACAAAAGACAGAAATCCTAGCAGGCACCCAGTTCCCAGAATGACCAATTTGAAGGTTTGTTAGTCTCAGGATAGAGATGGATTGTGGGAGGAGGAACAGTGGATCTGTTCAGTGACTGCAGTATCACAGCTACATTTACTTCAGAGGCATTTTGTAAGTGATAAAGATGGATGTAGAGAGAGAGAGAGAGAGAGAGAGAGAGAGAGAGAGAGAGAGAGAGAGAGAGAGAGAGAGAGAGAGAGAGAGAGAGAGAGAGAGAGAGAGAGAGAGAGAGAGAGAGAGAGAGAGAGAGAGAGAGAGAGAGAGAGAGAGAGAGAGAGAGAGAGAGAGAGAGAGAGAGAGAGAGAGAGAGAGCATTTGTACCTGCACTGTGATTGTTTTGGGGAACAATACTTGATGCTTCTGCATGGAAATGTATGTTTCCTGTCTTCTCACTCTTCTTCTATGGCAGATTACCAACTGCTGTGTCTACAAAGAACTCCCTGACCAGTGTCTCGGGTTGCCATGGTGATATGACTGCTTCTGTTGAGTAGCTCTGAGACTGAGGGTGAGACATAATAACGGTTATTTGAGTGAGTGGGACGGTTCAATAACTAATTGTTACTTCTTTTATCCACCTTCCCTCCTGCAACTTTGATCAATTTTTTCTCCATCTTATCAGAAACAAAACTATCGAAAGACTTGTATGGCTGTCAGGTGTTTGTGTGGGAAAAAACTGGGAAAAGATTCTAACACACACACACAACACACCAACCCTTATTTGGGAATAATTTATCTGTATGCAATATTTATCTGATTGAGTCAATATACAGTATCTCCTTGCATTGCTACCCAGACTCCTTGCTCCGGCCAAACGCTATGCCACACCCACGGACGTTAGTTTCTTCGCCGCAATGAGTCTGGATCTGAGTACCTCCCCGACCCTTCATCGATGGGTTGGGCCAGAGCCAGAACAGACGTGGGTATAGCGGCGGTCTGAAAATTCTTTATTGGCTTTGATACTCTGATTAGTTAGAGACGATCCAATTGCGTATGACTTTGTTTGGTACAAAGCCCCTCATGCTCCTCGGCACCTCAAACGACTTCAATGATGCACTCAGACTAAACTATGTAGCGAACGGCAGAGCAGCATATTCATTTAGTGTGAGTCGTCTGGATATATACAGTATCTCCCACTGTGGCTGAATTCTGTCAAGCATGGCTCTGTTTTCCATACATCAGTAAACTTTTTATCTCAAATGCTCCTTATCCATGGAATACACAACACCGACAACTTTTTGTTACCTGATGCAACGAGAGATATTTTTTTAAGTATCACACTTCAATAACGTACATAGATGGTTGCCATTTTATGGGCTCTTAACCAACCGTGCTATTTTGTAAATTATTTTGCATTGTTTATAAGTTATTTTGTACATAATGTTGCTGCTACCGTCTCTTATGACCGAAAAGAGCTTCTGGACATCAGAACAGCGATTACTCACCTTGAACTGGACAAATCACTTTTCTTTAATGAGTCGGACGAGAGGGATTTACTCCAGACACCCGACAAGGCCCTCGTCCCCATCATTCGCAGGAGAAAGAGACGGAGATATCGCGGAAGGAGATCGCGGTGCCTGGCGACGAGTGGTTAATCTGCCTTTGCCATCGGTACTATTGGCAAACGTACAATAGCTGGATAATAAAGTGGACGAACTACAAGCACGTACAGTGGGGAGAACAAGTATTTGATACACTGCCGATTTTGCAGGTTTTCCTACTTACAAAGCATGTAGAGGTCTGTAATTTTTATCATAGGTACACTTCAACTGTGAGAGACGGAATCTAAAACAAAAATCCAGAAAATCACATTGTATGATTTTTAAGTAATTAACTTGCATTTTATTGCATGACATAAGTATTTGATCACCTACCAACCAGTAAGAATTCCGGCTCTCACAGACCTGTTAGTTTTTCTTTAAGAAGCCCTCCTGTTCTCCACTCATTACCTGTATTAACTGCACCTGTTTGAACTCGTTACCTGTATAAAAGACACCTGTCCACACACTCAATCAAACAGACTCCAACCTCTCCACAATGGCCAAGACCAGAGAGCTGTATAAGGACATCAGGGATAAAATTGTAGACATGCAACAGGCTGGGATGGGCTACAGGACAATAGGCAAGCAGCTTGGTGAGAAGGCAACAACTGTTGGCGCAATTATTAGAAAATGGAAGAAGTTCAAGATGACGGTCAATCACCCTCGGTCTGGGGCTCCATGCAAGATCTCACCTCGTGGGGCATCAATGATCATGAGGAAGGTGAGTTATCAGCCCAGAACTACACGGCAGGACCTGGTCAATGACCTGGAGAGAGCTGGGACCACAGTCTCAAAGAAAACCATTAGTAACACACTACACCGTCATGGATTTAAATCCTGCAGCGCACGCAAGGTCCACCTGCTCAAGCCAGCGCATGTCCAGGCCCGTCTGAAGTTTGCCAATGACCATCTGGATGATCCAGAGGAGGAATGGGAGAAGATCATGTGGTCTGATGAGACAAAAATAGAGCTTTTTGGTCTAAACTCCACTCGCCGTGTTTGGAGGAAGAAGAATGATGAGTACAACCCCAAGAACACCATCCCAACCGTGAAACATGGAGGTGGAAACATCATTCTTTGGGGATGCTTTTCTGCAAAGGGGACAGGACGACTGCACCGTATTGAGGGGAGGATGGATGGGGCCATGTATCGCGATATCTTCCCTCAGTAAGAGCATTGGAGATGGGTCGTGGCTGGGTCTTCCAGCATGACAACGACCCGAAACACACAGCCAGAGCAACTAAGGAGTGGCTCCGTAAGAAGCATCTCAAAGTCCTGGAGTGGCCTAGCCAGTCTCCAGACCTGAACCCAATAGAAAATCAATGGAGGGAGCTGAAAGTCCGTATTGCCCAGCGACAGCACCGAAACCTGAAGGATCTGGAGAAGGTCTGTATGGAGGAGTGGGCCAAAATCCCTGCTGCAGTGTGTGCAAACCTGGTCAAGAACTACAGGAAACGTATGATCTCTGTAATTGCCAACAAAGGTTTCTGTACCAAATATTAAGTTCTGCTTTTCTGATGTATCAAATACTTATGTCATGCAATAAAATGCAAATTAATTATTTAAAAATCATACAATGTGATTTTCTGGATTTTTGTTTTAGATTCCGTCTCTCACAGTTGAAGTGTACCTATGATAAAAATGACAGACCTCTACATGCTTTGTAAGTAGGAAAACCTGCAAAATTGGCAGTGTATCAAATACTTGTTTTCCCCACTGTATGTGAGAATGCTATTCATTGACTACAGCTCAGCGTTCAACACCATAGTACCCTCAAAGCTCATCACTAAGCTAAGGACCGTGTGACTAAACACCTCTCTCTGCAACTGGATCCTGGACTTAACATTTAACATTTAAGTCATTTAGCAGACGCTCTTATCCAGAGCGACTTACAAATTGGAAAGTTCATACATATTCATCCTGGTCCCCCCGTGGGAATTGAACCCACAACCCTGGCGTTGCAAGCGCCATGCTCTACCAACTGAGCCACATGGGACTTCCTGACGGGCCACCCACAGGTAGTAAGGGTAGGTAACAACATATCTCCCATGCTGATCCTCAACACGGTGGCCCATCAGGGGTGCCTGCTCAGTACCCTCCTGTACTCCCTGTTCACTCATGACTGCATGGCCAGGCACGACTCCAACACAATCATTAAGTTTGCCAATGACACAACAGTGGTAGGCCTGATCACTGACAATGACGATATAGCCTATAGGGAGGAGGATAGAGAAGCTGGCCGTGTGGTGCCAGGATAACAACCTCTCCCTCAATGTGATCAAGACAAAGGAGATGATTGTGGACAACAGGAAAAGGAGGGGGCTGTAGTGGAACAGGTTGAGAGCTTCAAGTTCCTTGGTGTCCACATCACCAACAAACTAACATGGTCCAAGCACACCAAGACAGTCATGAAGAGGGCACAACAAAATCTATTTCCCCTTAGGAGATTGAAAAGATTTGGCATGGGTCCTCAGATCCTCAAAAGGTTCTACAGCTGTACCATCGAGAGCATCCTGACTGGTTGCATCACTGCCTGGTATGGCAACAGCTCAGCCTCCGACCGCAAGGCACTACAGAGGGTAGTGCGTACGGCCCAGTACATCACTGAGGCCAAGCTTCCTGCCATCCAGGACCTCAATACCAGGTGGTGTCAGAGGAAGGCCCTAAAAATTGTAAAAGACTCCGGACACCCTAGTCATAGACTGTTCTCTCTGCTACCGCATGGCAAGCGGTACTGGAGCACCAAGTCTAGGTCCAAGAGGCTTCTAAACAGCTTCTACTCCCAAGCCATAAGAGTCCTGAACATCTAATCAAATGGCTACCCAGACTATTTGCATTGACTCCCCCCTTTTACGCTGCTGCTACTCTCTGTTTATCTATGCATAGTCACTTTAATAACTCTACCAACATGTACATCTTACCTCAATTACCTCGACTAATCGGTGCCCCCACACATTTTGTATTTCTTTTGTTGGTATTTATTATGCCAAAGCAGCAGCTACTCTTCCTGGGGTCCAGCAAAATTAAGGCAGTTTATACAATTTTGTGTGTGTGTGTGTGTGTGTGTGTGTGTGTGTGTGTGTGTGTGTGTGTGTGTGTGTGTGTGTGTGTGTGTGTGTGTGTGTGTGTGTGTGTGTGTGTGTGTGCGTGCGTGCGTGTGTGTGCATGTGTCTGTGCCAATGTTTGCTTCACAGTCCCCGCTGTTCCATAAGGAGTTTATTAATCTGTTTTTTAAATCAAATTTTACTGCCTGCGTCAGTTACTTGATGTGGAATAGAGTTCCATGTAGTCATGGCTCTATGCAGTACTGTGTGCCTCCCATAGTCTGTTCTGGACTTGGGGACTGTGAAGAGACCTCTTGTGGCATGTCTTGTGGTGTATGCATGGTGTACGAGCTGTGTGCCAGTAGTTTAGACAGACAGCTCGGGCCATTCAACATGTCAATACCGCTCATAAATAAAAGTAATGATGAAGTCAATCTCTTCTCCACTTTCAGCCAGGAGAGATTGACATGCATATTATTAATATTAGCTCTCTGTGTACATCCAAGGGCTAGCCGTGCTGCCCTGTTCTGAGACAATTGCAATTTTCCTAAGTCCTTTTTTGTGGGACCTGACCACACGACTGAACAGCAGTCAAGTTGCGACAAACTGAGGCCTGTAGCACCTGCCTTGTTGATAGTGTTGTTAAGAAGGCAGAGCATCACTTTATTATAGACAGACTTCTCCCCATCTTAGCTACTACTGCATCAATATGTGTTGACCATGACAGTTTACAGTCTAGGGTTACTCCAAGCAGTTTAGTCATCTCAACGTGCTCAATTTCCACATGATTTATTACAAGATTTAGTTGAGGTTTAGGGTTTAGTGAATGTTTTGTTCCAAATACAATGCTTTTACTTTTAGTTTAGAGATGTTTTAGCACTAACTTCTTCCTTGCCACCCACTCCGAAACTAACTGCAGCTCTTTGTTGAGTGTTGCAGTTATTTCAGTCACTGTAGCAGCTGACGTGTATAGTGTTGAGTCATCAGCATACATAGGCACTCTGGCTTTACTCAAAGTCAGTGGCATGTCGTTAGTAAAAATTTAAAAAAGCAAGGGGCCTAAACAGCTACCCTGGGGAATTCTTGATTCTAACTGGATTATATTTGAGAGACTTCCATTAAAGAACACTGACTCTGTAACGGTACTCCCTGTATATAGCCTCGCTATTGTAATTTTACTGCTGCTCTTTAATTATGTCTTACTTTTATTTATTTTTTGTATTTTTCTTAAAACTGAATTGTTGGTTAACTTCTTATGGCTGCAGGGGCAGTATTGAGTAGCTTGGATGAAAGGTGCACAGAGGTGCCCAGAGTAAACGGCCTGCTCCTCAGTCATAGTTGCTAATATATGCATATTATTATTAGTATTGGATAGAAAACACTCTGAAGTTTCTAAAACGGTTTGAATTATGTCTGTGAGTATAACAGAACTCATATGGCAGGCAAAAACCTGAGAGAAAATCCAAACAGGAAGTGGAAAGGCTGGTGGATTTTCAACCAAGATCCCATTGAAATTACAGCGAGAAATGAATGGGTTTGCACTTCCTACGGCTTCCACTAGATGTCAACAGTCTGTAGAACTTTGTCTGATGACTCTACTGTGAAGGTGGGCCGAATGAGAGAAGAATTAGTCACCACTGCCATGAGGTGACCATTCTTTGACCATGCGCGTTCACATGAGAGTGAGCTCCGTTCCATCGCTCATCTGAAGTCAATGTAATTCTCCGGTTGGAACGTTATTCAAGATTTATGTTAACAACATTCTACAGATTGATTCAATACATCGTTTGACATGTTTCTACTGACTGTTACGGAACTTTTGGACATTTCGTCACGTTTTAGTGAACGCGCTTCGTGACTTTGGAATTGTTTACCAAACGCGCTAACCAAAGTAGCTAATTTGACATAAATAACGGGCATTATCGAACAAATAAAGCATTTATTGTGGACCTGGGATTCCTGGGAGTGCATTCTGATGAAGATCATCAAAGGTAAGGGAATATTTATCATGTAATTTCTGGTTTCTGTTGACTCCAACATGGCGGCTAATTTGACTATTGTTCTAAGTGCCGTCTCAGATTATCGCATGGTTTGCTTTTTCCGTAAGGTTTTTTTGAAATCTGACACAGCGGTTGCATTAAGGAGAGGTATATCTATAATTCCATGTGTATAACTTGTATTATCATCTACATTGATGATGAGTATTTCTGTTGAATGGATCACTGGATGTTTTTGGAACTAGTGAACGTAACACGCCAATGTAAACTCCGATTTTTTTATATAAATATGAACTTTATCAAACAAAACATACATGTATTGTGTAACAATCATCAAAGGTTAGTGATTAATTTTATCTCTATTTGTGCTTTTTGTGACTGCTATCTTTGGCTGGAAAAATGTCTGCTTTCGCTGAAAAGCATATTTGAAATCGGACACTTTGGTGGGATTAACAACAAGATTACCTTTAAAATGGTATGACACATGTATGTCTGAGGAATTTTAATTATGAGATTTCTGCTGTTTTGAATTTGGCGCCCTGTACTTTCACTGGCTGTTGTCATATCATCCCGTTAACAGGATTGCAGCCATAAAAAGTTAAGGGCTTGTAAGTAAGCATTTCACTGTAAGGTCTGTTGTATTCAGCGCATGTGACAAATAACATTGGATTTGATGATTTGAAGTGCATTGTTAAGCAAGGCCCTGACACTGTCATCCAGCCACAAATGTCTCTTTCCGGCAAAGCTAGCGTTCACAGTGAGATAATCCACTTCCTTATTTGTCTCAGCTCTGGCTACTGTACTCTCTTCCTCAGACAATTATGTGTTTAATGAAATATGAGTCGGAGGCGTTTCTCTTGTGCCAAATAACCTTTAAACAAGCACTTGTTTTGGTCTGTGTCGTTCCATGTCATTCCACATACTTCCACCGTTCTACGCCAGATAATCAGTACAGTACATTTATATCTTACATAACAACTAGGTGATGATGGCCCGGAAAGTCTCACTATCTGCTAGTGTTATGAAGCCTCCATTTTGTGATGAGTCTACTTTGTGAGTCTACTTGTCTCCCTCATCAGATGTGTTCTGTCAAAATTCTGTATCTTGAAGAAATGTCAAATTATTTACAGATAAATTTTTACAGCTGAATATTGTACAGTTGAAGTCGGACGTTTACATACACTTAGGTTGGAATCATTAAAACAAATTTTACAACCACTCCACAAATTTCTTGTTAACAAAATATACTTTTGGCAAGTCAGTTAGGACATCTACTTTGTGCATGACACAAGTCATTTTTCCAACAATTTTTTACAGACAGATTAATTCACTGTATCACAATTCCAGTGGGTCAGAAGTTTACATACACTAAGTTGACTGTGTCCCTAAACAGCTTGGAAAATTCCAGAAAACGATGTCATGGCTTTCGAAGCTTCTGATAAGCTAATTGACATCGTTTGAGTCAATTGGAGGTGTACCTGTGGATGTATTTCAAGGCTTACCTTCAAACTCAGTGCCTCTTTGCTTGACATCATGGGAAGACCTCAGGAAAAAAACTCCACAAGTCTGGTTCATCCTTGGGAGCAATTTCCAAACACCTGAAGGTACCACGTTCATCTGTACAAACAATGGTACGCAAGTATAAACACCATGGGACCATGCAGCCGTCATACCGCTCAGGAAGGAGACGCGTGCCGTCTCCTAGAGATGAACGTCCTCTGGTGCAAAAAGTGCAAATCAATCCCAGAACAACAGCAAAGGACCTTGTGAAGATGCTGGAGGAAACAGGTACAAAAGTATCTATATCCACAGTAAAACGAGTTCTATATTGACATAACCTGAAAGGCCGCTCAGCAAGGAAGAAGCCACCGCTCCAAAACCGCCATAAAAAAGCCAGACTACATTTTGCAACTGCACATGGGAACAAAGATTGTACTTTTGGAGAAATGTCCTCTGGTCTGATGAAACAAAAATAGAACTGTTTGGCCATAATAATACCAAATACTAATTGAGTGTATGTAAACTTCTGACCCACTTGGGAATGTGATGAAAGAAATAAAAGCTGAAATAAATCACTGTCTACTATTATTCTGACATTTCACATTCTTAAAATGAAGTGGTGATCCTAACTGACCTAAAACAGGGAATATTTACTAGGATTAAATGTCAGGAGTAGTGAACAACTGAGTTTAAATGTATTTGGCTAAGGTGTATGTAAACTTCCGACTTCCGACTGTGTGTGTACACTGTGCAGTGGCAGGTTGTTTTCAGGTTGAACACTCTCAAGGGGAAAGCTGATATCTGTTGTGAGATGTGTTAATGTCCCATGAAATGACTCTGGTTCTGTCCTGATGAATGTCTCCTCTTTACAGGGATAGGTTTTTAAGGGTGGAGAAGGACACACTTAGTCGATGTATCTTTCCTTTAGTTGGAGACATCACAGCTGTTCTAGGTCCCTGCGCAGGGGAAAACACTGGTCACTCTCTGAAACACACTCCCGCAGTTAAATGAACCTCGCACTCATCGACATTACATTCAGCTTAAAGTAGTAGTAACTGACAGCGTTTTTTTTTTAACTACGCAGATATGAAAACAAACAGACAGTCATAATATCAGTCAAAATGTAAAATTCCCAGTTTATGTTACAAAAAAAAACTTTATAAGAGGCTTTAAAAAATAGGTTGTACTTGACTCAAAATTCCATGACATTGAGTAAGGTATAATTCCCCAATAAATGTCTTGGTAGTCCGACAAATATTGTTTTCAAGTTTTAAATCACAGCTGGCCTGGTACATTGTTTGATTCCTCCAGCCATCCGTTTCAGTTGCAATGACTCGATATTTTGGTCAAAATGGAAGAATCTAACTAAGGCTGGGAATGTCAATACAATGAAACTAGCAACAATCACAAGTCAGTCATATCGTAGCTAATGGGCTAGCTTCTCTATCAATGTAGCTATTCATTAACCAAGCTACAAACACAGAGCCTAACGTTAGCTAGCTAAGCTATCTGCTGGGAGGATGTTATGTCAGTAGATGAGTGGTCAACTTTTTTCTGTGGCTACAGCTCGAGATGCAGGTGTCATTTGGTTTTGCCGGCAAGAAATGTGAATCACTTTGCTCAGACTGGTCTCACAGACTAGACGTAACATGTTTTATTTGCATACGCAGTAGGCCTACTGTAGCTATGATTAGCTATGGTCTGTGTAGAGTCCAGTCCTGGACAAGACGGATGTTTGTATTAGGTTTAATTTACTGCAGTGTCTATTAATTACCCAAACGCACGGCCGCTTTCCCACATTATATTGCTATAGAATTTTCACAACTGCCTTACTCTACGTCATTCCCAAACATTCCTATGAATGTATGAAAATGTGAAAATTACCATATCCAAGAGCTCACTTGTCAGAAACTGTACAAAATGTGTCATATTCTTCCTGGGGGTGTATATGAACATAATTTAATACGAGTTCATGTTCCTAAAACGTTTTCAGTTCCACTTTAACAGCTTTAGTTAGCGATTAATGATGCAATGTTAAGCCTCCTGCTTCTGGCTGTGAGTCTATGAATTGTAATGCATGCTTTTTAAGCTGTGGGATAGTATTGTATTGTGTCATTATGTTACCATCTAGTAAATGTCTTTATACAGTATATTCAAACACAGGACCACCTTTCAGTAGCTGTTGAAGGACTGTTTAGATTAAAATTGTCAAGGCAAATCACCTGTGAAGCTTTGTGCTCTTTTGAGACTCCCTTGTGACACAATACAAAACCGGATAAAGTTTGTTCCTCTACCACACAGGACAGACATGACAGGAACCTATGGCTTCTGAAACACAACCTCTGAGGAAACCAACTTCTGAGGACATTCACATCTCAACATACTGTACCACGGAAATGCCAGGAAACCAAATGACAGTTGCAACCGACTTCCCCGACACAAATGAAGAAATGTCTACACAGTCTTGCCAAACAGTGCAACAAAAGCTTTGCTGTGGGTGTGTGTCTGTCTGTGTGACAAACAGTCACAGGAAAAACTAGCTTTGTGTGTGCACCCACTCACAAACAGACACTGGTAAGAGCCTTACGTTCCAATGGCCTTAAAAAGCCTCCACATCTACATTAAAACCATTCTCATCAGCTGTGTTTGGGGAATATTAGAAATCCAATCTCACCCTGCAGCCCGGGTACCCAGACTACCCTGCTCAGTGTGTAAAAATATTGCTTGGCACGGGATGGTAAGATCTCACAGCAGAACCGTGTGTTCTTTGACCTGACTTAAAGCGGTTCTCTGTCGAGTTGCTGGCAATGATAGCAGCCATGTTGTACCTGGTCTGTTGTGTTGAGGAAAGCAGGTTTGTGGCCTTGATGAATGAAGTCATTAGGACGAGCCTTGAGGCTCCTGGTAGAGGCCGAAGTAACACACCCTACGCTACCTTGGTGGATCTGACTGTACACAGAAAAACTGGGTTGGGTACTCTGTCTTTCTCTTTCGGCGCTATTTTCTAATGCACACACACACACAGGCACGTGCGCGCATACACATGTTATAAGCCAGTCAGCTGGTGCCTACAGGGAGGAGCAGGGGAGAAAGGATCAGTATGAAAGAGAGTAGCATCTCTAATACACAAAAACAAAATATGCCATTATGAACAATTAGGGAAAAACAAAACAGTTTTGCTGCTCTACTTCAAAAGCCCCAGCCTCCAGATACTTGAAACTGACTCTGCTGCCTGGGGAGATAAGCTCCTCGAAATCTGGCTTTGCTACCAACCAAAAAGTTGAAGAAAAAAAACCCCATAGAAATGTCGTTTTCTTTTGAAGGGAAATACGTGACGAGTTTCTCAGCATGGTCTCTGTCTAGCAGCGACACAATGCACCCAGCGCTCAGTTCTAACTGCATGTAAACTATGACAGGAAGTAACCGTCAGCATTTTCAGCGACTATCTCTCTGCACCACATCTCTCAGCTTGGGACAGGGCACATTTTTAATACATCACTTTGGCAGCTCAAATTGCTTTAAAAAGATGGGGTTCACACTATCTATAACTGTCCCTCTTTATCACACACGGCACACACACACACACGCCCCTCACGCACACATGCACAGACACACACACAAATCTAAATATTGTCATTGCAGGGTGGAAAACAAAGAGCTGAGAAAAGGTATGAGTTTGTGGAATGTGTTTTAGGGCAGCCCTGTTATTCCCCACTGCTCTCTTGCTGTGGTTTAACCCTCCTACTATACCTGGGTTTCGCTATTCCCCCCCTTTCTGACCAAACCAGACCCCCCCCCCCCCCCATCTCAGTCTGTGTGGTAGTTTCAGACACCGACACTTGTCCTCTGGTACGAAGGCAGAAGCACGTACGTCCTGGAGACAGCCAGCGTAGACAGTCAAAGACATTATACAATCACTGACCATCACATCACAGTGCTGTAATACAATGACCAAAGGACATGCATAAAGCACACAGACAAAATTCACATTATCAGTGATGTCATTTGTAACGTTCTACTCTCTAGTACACATAACCCTTCTCAGGGACACACTCACACCGTGGCTCGGATAAGCTCAAAGGCTCTGTGGCTTTATGACTACTTGTGTTGCATGACAAAATGTTCTGGCTTACCAACCTGAGAGGCTTTTGTTTTCATAATGTAAAGTAGATACGTATTGTTCTGTTCTCATGGAGAGATGTGACTGGGGAATGACGGTATAAAATTGTGCCATACTACTATAGGCCTTCAGTTAATTCCGATAGGTTTCCTTTCTACATCAAGACCAGTTATTCATCCTGTCTATCTCTCTCGCTCTCTCCTGTCTATTCCTCTTAAGATAGCTAGGTTAGACAACCACATGTTATGGTCACAGTGAGTAAATGTTTTCCTCAATAAAGTAGCTATCAGCCAAGTCAGCGCTAAAAGACAAGTGCGAGCGTTAGTTCAAGAAGTCACTTACACATCAAGTTTGCATCGTTTGCAAGTAAGCATTCAGTACCTCTCTCCATCTATTAGTGTCGTGTAGGCCTACTTGACAAACATAGCATGAGATCCAATATTCATACTTGATCAAACATTGCCTCAATTTGGGGAATAGAAATTGCATAAGAAAGGGGGAAGGAGACAGAGACAGAAACAGAGAGAGAGAGAGAGAGAGAGAGAGAGAGAGAGAGAGAGAGAGAGAGAGAGAGAGAGAGAGAGAGAGGGAGAGGGGGGGGGTAGGGTAGACAAGGGTAGACACAGGAAAACCTGGCTCCCTGTAAAGGAAAGGCTGTGTAACCACTGCACAACAGCAGAACCTGAGACGGAGCTGCATTTCCTGACAAAATGTAAAAAAATATAAAACAATTAGAGTGTCATTTCCCCAAATTTGAAACCCTTATTCAAGGTTTCAAAGACCTCTCTGATGAGAGTAGGCTACCCGTCCTGTTGGGGGAGGACGCAGAGAGCTGTGGGTTGGCAGCGCACTACATTGCTGCCTGCCATAAGTTGAGGGACAGTGTCTGACAGACCAATCAACCTGCATATGTACTCTACTGTATGCCTATTGTTATTGTTGAATGTATGGTTATTTTGACCCTTGGTTATTGTTGTTACTGTTGTCACGTTGACCATTTTGATTCTCATGTTTATATTGTAAATATCCAAAATAAGCTTTGGCAATATGTACATTGTTGAGAGAGAGAGAGAGAGAGAAGAGAGAGAGAGAGAGAGAGAGAGAGAGAGAGAGAGACAGAGACAGAGACAGAGAGAGAAAACACAAACCGACAGGACACTAGAGGGATCATGTTGGACAGTATGACACCGAGTGAGCCATTCGTCTCTTTATTGATGATATGCCTGACTGCTCATCCACAGTGCACATGCCAGGGTTAAAACACGCAATACTGAGTCTGCTCACTTTACAGTACGACAAAGAGGAAAGAGGGCCACTGGGGGTTTTCAGGGTACGGTACATAAATATGAGTGAGTTTATACATGCACATAGAGAGCCACTGAACAGTCCTCAGGTTATTTACAAGCTGGTGCCAGGGGGATTGGGGGGTAAAGGGGGACAAGGCAAAACACACAGTCTTAAAGGCTTTGCATGGTCAATCCGCAGACATCAGGGCTTTCATACTTCTTGTGTTTAGCGGAGCAGGGCAGAGCTGTTGTGAAGGAAGTTGTCAAGGAAGTGAGTTTGTATTTATACAGGACGTACCGCCCCCACCTACCGTCAACCAATCATGTCAATGTGGAGCTAGACGGAGCCCTCCGCATTGTTACAAAATTTGAGAGGCGCATGGCGATGTGGTACGAAGCTAGAATTGGCCTCTGCATGCCTCTGAAGGCTCCGCAATTGCGTCACACCCTCCATACGAAGCCTCCGACCACATTTTTGGATCAAGCTTAAATTAGCTTAGCCAGTACTTATATTGTGGCTATGGTTTCTATCACGTGACCAGAAGGGGCAGACAGGTGAGCGGTAGAAACAGGAAGTGGGAGTATATTCCTGGCCGCTGAGGGCAGAGTTGATAGAGAGGGAAGGGAAGGAGCAAGACCATACAGGAGCCAGGGACTAGCTATACATTGTCTGTAGAAACTGATTTAAGGCCAGTTTTGCGTTGTTTCCCCACATGGTGATTTGGGGAGGGGAAGCTGATCCTAGATCTGTGGTAAGTAATGTCCCGATCCTCTACAGTGGCTTCCTCTCTTCAGTTACCGGACAGGTCAAAACAACATTGGCAGGAACTCCACCCAGTCTACCGGTGGAAGAGGAACAAAATCCACCATATTGAATCGACCATCCAGTCAGATTACGTGATTTACAAAGGAGAGAGAGCAAAGAAAGAACGTCCTTTTTAAAACACGGGGACACAGCAAGGGAATGGGGTGTGTCTGGGGGGCGAGAAGGGGTGTGAGGAGTTGGGAGGCTGATTGTGGGAGCTTCAGGTGGCCAGCCACAAGCGTTCGTTCACATCTCTTAAGTTAAAATTGAGTTATTTTAGTTCATGACATACGATAGTATACACACTATACAATCACCACTGAGCTGCCACTGGGTCCACAGTGGTGGGGAGAGGGGGTATCTGCATGTGGGGTTCGATACGCTAACATTGAATATTGAAATAAAACACAGGAGCAACACACACACACACACACGCACGCACACAGACAGACAGACCGGCAGGGGTTAATGGTTCACAGTCACACAATGTACAAGGAACTTCACCTTTTAACAAAATCATACAGGATCCATCTAATAAATGCCTTCGGCTATAATTCGAAACATTAAATCAAAGAGTCTTCCGTTCTTCTTGAACTGCAGAGAACACTGAGAGAAATATAACGTAACCACGCATACAATGGTGGCGGAGTTGGTGAAACAGGTGTGTATGTGTAATGTGTGTGTGAGAGAGAGAGAGAGAGAGAGAGAGAGAGAGAGAGAGAGAGAGAGAGAGAGAGAGAGAGAGAGAGAGAGAGAGAGAGAGAGAGAGAGAGAGAGAGAGAGAGAGAGAGAGAGTGAGAGAGAGTGTGTGAGAGAGAGAGAGAGAGAGAGAGAGAGAGAGAGAGAGAGAGAGAGAGAGAGAGAGAGAGAGAGAGAGAGAGAGAGAGAGAGAGAGAGAGAGAGAGAGAGAGAGAGTGTGAGAGAGAGAGTGTGAGAGAGAGAGAGACAGAGAGAGAGAGAGAGACAGAGAGAGAGAGAGAGTGGGAGAGAGAGAGTGTGAGAGAGAGTGTGAGAGAGAGTGTGAGAGAGAGAGAGAGAGAGAGTGTGCAAATGAAAGAGAGAGCAAGTCTGTGTGTAAATGTGTGTCTGGTAGAGGAAAGGGTGAAGTGGCAGCAGAGGGGGGGAATCTTCCCTCCCTTCAAAGAAAATAAAAAGTACAAAGGAAAAGTGAATTCAAGTAACGTGTGCTCTGTCCACAGGAGAGGGGTGAAAGGTGGGATGGAGGGTCCTGTGGCTTCAGCTGAGCCGCACTATTGGCTTTCCCTGTGCTCCGTCAGGCTGCAGGGCGTGTCTGTGGGTGTTTCCCCGCGGGCGGCTCTAGAGAGAAACTCCACCCACTTGGCCTGGACTTCTGTATCCTGGGCGCTGAACAGCAGAGCCTGCTGGGAGTGACTCAGCTGGAACACGTGCTTAAGCTCAGACTTCTCTGTTGCCGACGGCGCTGCCACGCTCACCTCAAACCCCGGGAGGGGTATGGCCCGTGCCCCGCGAGAGTCCTGAAGAGACACAACAAACATGCCAATCAGAGTCAAGAGGAAGCATAGCAGTGCAGTTTTCCCCTCCTTTAATGCAGGGGGATGGATTTGATTTCATAAGCCACATGCGTACAGTGCATTCGGAAAGTATTCAGACGCCACGACTTTTCCCACATTTTGTTACGTTACAGCCTTTTTCTAAAATGTATTAAAATAAATATTTTCCTCATCAATCTACACACAATGACAAAGCGAAAAATATGTTTTGACATTTTTGCAAATGTATTAAAAATAACAAATTTAAATACCTTATTTTATTAAATATTCAGACCCTTTGCTATGAGACTCAAAATTGAGCTCAGGTGCACTTTTACAGCTTGATTATTGGAGTCCACCTGTGATAAATTCAATTGATTTGACATGATTTGTAAAGTCACACACCTGTCTATATAAGGTCCCACAGTTGACAGTGCATGTCAGAGCAAAAACCAAGCCATGAGGTCAAAGGAATTGTCCGTAGAGCTCCCAGACAGGATTGTGTCGAGGCACAGATCTGGGGAAGGGTACCAAAAAAATGTCTGCAGCAGTGAAGGTCCCCAAGAACAAAGTGGCCTCCATCATTCTTAAATGGAAGAAGTTTATAACCACCAAGACTCTTCCTAGAGCTGGCTGCCCGGCCAGACTGAGCAATCAGGGGAGAAGGGCCTTGGTCAGGGAAGTGACCTACAACCCAATGCTCTGACGGAGCTCCAGAGTTCCTCTGTGGAGTTGGGAGAACCTTCCAGAAGGACAACCATTTCTGCAGCACTCCACCAATCAGGTCTTTATGTTAGAGTGGCCAGACGGAAGCAAAAGTAAAAGGCACATGACGGCCCGCTTGGTGTTTGCCAAAAGGCACCTAAAGGACTCTCAGACGATGAGAAACAAGATTCTCTGGTCTGATGAAATCAAGATTGAACTCTTTGGCCTGAATGCCAAGCGTCTCATCTGGAGGAAACCTGGCACCATCCCTACGGTGAAGCATGGTAGTGGCAGCATCATGCTGTGGTAATGTTTTTCAGCAGCAGGGACTTGGAAACTAGTCAGTATCGAGGGAAAGATGAACGGAGCAATGTACAGAGAGATTCTTGATGAAGTCGTTTTTTGGGGTATCTGCACTTTACTTTACTATTTATAATTTTTACAACTTTTACTTCACTACATTCCTAAAGAAAATAATGTACTTTTTACTCCATACATTTTCCCTGACACTCAAAAGTACTGTTACATTTTCTTTGGTTAGCAGGACAGAAAAATTGTCTAATTCACACAAGAGAACATCCCTGGTCATCCCTACTGCCTCTGATCTGGCGGACTCACTAAACACATGCTTTGTTTGTAAATGATCTCTGTGTTGGAGCATGCCCCTGGCTATCGATACATTTAAAAATGAAAGAAAATGATGCTGTCTGGTTTGCTTAATAGAAGGAATTTGAAAATATTTATACTTTTACTTTTGATACTTTCAGTATATTTCAGTAATTACATTTACTTTGATACATAAGTATATTTAAAACAAAATACTTTTAGATTTTTACTCAAGTAGTATTTTACTGGGTGACTTTCACTTTTACTTGAGTCATTTTCTTTGACAATTGCGTACTTTTGCCACAACTGAATATAGGTGTGCCAAGCTTGGAATGTCATACCTAAGAAGACTCGAGGCTGTAATCGCTGCCAAAGGTGCTTCAACAAAGTACTGAGTAAAGGGTCTGAATACTTATGTAAATGTGATATTTCATATATTTTTTTTATACATTTGCAAAAATTTCTAAAAACCTGTTTTTGCTTTGTCATTATGGGGTATTGTGTGCAGATTGATGATGGGGAATTTTTTTTAAAATTAATTTTAGAATAAGGCTGTAACGTAACAAAATGTGGAAAAAGTCAAGGTGTACTGAATACAGTACTTTCCGAATGCACTGTAAGCTCCCTCCCCTCCCCCTTCCCCAGTTTCTATCGAATCATACAAAAACGCTCATCTAACAATCATTCATCTTAATCTTTTGCCAGGGGATGTCAGCTTTCTGCCTGCCTGGGATTGTCGCAGAGAAAGGATTTTGGTGGGATTTTGGTCTCTAAAATGGAATGGGCAGAGGCTACAGTGACTGGTTTTCAGTAGCTTTTGGGGCTTTTACCAAATTGTGCCGGTTCATTACGCTGAGCTTTTAACACAATGCACATTAGTGACATCTACTGGTCGGCAATGAAAAACACTGTTTTATGTTCAAACAGACGTTTTTTTTCTACAATATTCATCAAATCTCTGTGGCGTGGCAGTTAGTCGCAGGTCTTAGTAGCCTACTAGCAGTTCCCATACAGGTTCGCAACCTTCAATCATGCTTCCATTTTTTGCTGTCAAAAACTGTACATCTATGGCATTATTTAGGATGCTAAAGACAGAAGCTTATACTTCACTAAATAAAACGAATTGTTTGCACAACAATGTGCAGAAAGTGTGGTTTCACATAAAACCATTTTCTAAATAATATGACTTCGCCGGGATTCGACCTCATTCCCTGTCATCTGAGTGTTCTCTATCTGCTGAGCTACCTTTTAGCTAATGTTGCATGAAAAAAATCGTAAGTAGTAAAACATTGTAAGTAGTAAAAAAGTAGGGTGTCAAGTAGAGGTCGGTGTTTGAAAGCAGCTTGGAATCGAAGAAAGCACCGGAACCACAGCGAAATCATTGGGGTCTCGCATTTGGCAACACACAGTTTGAAAAACCACGTGATCAAACGAAGCTTCGTACGTCATTGATCATGTGATAATGTTACTTTGAAACGAGCATCGGTACATTGTTTCTGATCAGTAGTGCTTTGAAAACTGCATCGGAGCATTGGCGCGCCGGTATCAATCGTCCCATCGCTAGTTTTCAGCCCCGGTTATGTCTGCATACCTATACTATACAGGACAGTGGTGAAGCACCCTCAGAAGAGGGAAGAAGGTTTCCCCTGACAGTTATTATTCATTACATCAATGGTTAAAATCCCACCTAGCGAGTCCTCGCCACCTTTAAGAAGAGGCCCCAGAGTGCCACATCTGGTCACACAGTGAAATAGTAGAGTAATACCACCATGGTAATTACTGTGTAATAATTGAGTAAAAACACCATGATAATTACGGTGTAATAATAGAGTAATAACATCATGGTAATTACAGTGTAATAGAGTAATAACACAGTGGTAATAACAGAGTAATAGCACCATGGTAATTACTGTGTAATAATAGAGTAATAACATCATGGTAATTACAGTGTAATAATAGAGTAATAACGCCATGGTGATTACAGTGTAATAATATAGTAATAACACCATGGTAATTACTGTGTAATAATAGAGTAATAACATTATGGTAATTACAGTGCAATAATAGAGTAATAACACCATGGTAATTACAGTGTAATAATAGAGTTATAACACCATGGTAATTACAGTGTAATAATAGAGTAATAACACCATGGTAATTACAGTGCAATAATAGAGTAATAACACCATGGTAATTACAGTGCAATAATAGAGTAATAACACCATGGTGATTACAGTGTAATAATATAGTAATAACACCATGGTAATTACTGTGTAATAATAGAGTAATAACATTATGGTAATTACAGTGCAATAATAGAGTAATAACACCATGGTAATTACAGTGTAATAATAGAGTTATAACACCATGGTAATTACAGTGTAATAATAGAGTAATAACACCATGGTAATTACATTGCAATAATAGAGTAATAACACCATGGTAATTACAGTGTAATAATAGAGTTATAACACAATGGTAATAACAGAGTAATAACACCATGGTAATTACTGTGTAATAATAGAGTAATTTACATTTACATTTAAGTCATTTAGCAGACGCTCTTATCCAGAGCGACTTACAAATTGGAATAACGTTATGGTAATTACAGTGCAATAATAGAGTAATAACACCATGGTAATTACAGTGTAATAATATAGTAATAACACAATGGTAATAACAGAGTAATAGCACCATGGTAATTACTGTGTAATAGAGTAATACCGCCATGGTAATTACAGTGTAATAATATAGTAATAACACCATGGCAATTACAGTGTAATAATAGAGTAATAACACCATTGTAATTACTGTGTAATAATAGAGTAATAACACCATGGTAATTACAGTGTAATAATAGAGCAATAACGCCATGGTAACTACAGTGTAATAATATAGTAATAGCACCATGGTAATTACTGTGTAATAATAGAGTAATAACACATGGTAATGACAGTGTAATAATATAGTAATAGCACCATGGTAATTACTGTGTAATAATAGAGTAATGACACATGGTAATGACAGTGTAATAATATAGTAATAACACCATGGTAATTACAGTGTAATAATAGAGCAATAACGCCATGGTAACTACAGTGTAATAATAGAGTAATAACACCATTGTAATTACTGTGTAATAATAGAGTAATAACACCATGGTAATTACTGTGTAATAATAGAGTAATAACACCATGGTAATTACAGTGTAATAATAGAGCAATAACGCCATGGTAACTACAGTGTAATAATAGAGTAAAAACACAATGGTAATAACAGAGTAATAGCACCATGTTAATTATTGTAATAGAGTAACACCATGGTAATTACAGCGTAATAGAGTAATAACACTATGGTAATTACAGTGTAATAACAGAGTAATACCGCCATAGCAATTGCAGCGTAATAATAGAATAATAACACCATGACAATTACAGTTTAATAGAGTAATAACACCATGGTAATTACAGTTTATTACAGTAATAACACCATGGTAAATACAGTGTAATAGAGTAATAACACCATGGAAATTAAAGTCTAATAACAAAGTAATACCTACATGGTAATTACAGTGTAATAATAGAGTAATAACACCATGGTAATTAGTTTATTAGAGTAATAAAACCATGGTAACTACAGTTTATTAGAGTAATAACACATTGTAATTATTGTCATAATAGAGTAATAACACCATGGTAATTAGTGTAATAATAGAGTTATAACACCATGATAATTACAGTTTACTAGAGTAACAACACCATGCTAATTACAGTTTACTAGAGTAATAACACCATGACAATTACAGTGTAATAACCGAGTAATACGGCTATGGTAATTACAGTGTAATAACAGAGTAATAACACCATGGAAATGTACAGTTTACTAGAGTAATAACACCATGATAATTGCAGTGTAATAACAGAGTAATACGGCTATGGTAATTACAGTGTAATAACAGAGTAATAACACCATGGAAATGTACAGTTTACTAGAGTAATAACACCATGATAATTGCAGTGTAATAACAAAGTAATACGGCTATGGTAATTACAGTGTAATAACAGCGTAATAACCCCATGGCAATTACAGTTTATTAGAGTAATAACACCATGATTATTACAGTGTAATAACAGAGTAATAACACCATGCTAATTACAGTTTATTAGAGTAATAACACCATGGAAATGTACAGTTTATTAGAGTAATAACACCATGATAATTGCAGTGTAATAACAGAGTAATACCGCTATGGTACTTACAGTGTAATAACAGAGTAATAACACCATGGAAATGTACAGTTTATTTGAGTAATAACTCCATGGTAATTACAGTGTAATTATAGAGTAATAACACCATGGTAATTACAGTTTATTAGAGTAATAACACCACGGTAATTACAGTTTATTAGAGTAATAACACCATGACAATTACAGTTTATTAGAGTAATAACAACACAGTATTTACAGTCTAATAACAAAGTAATACCACCAAAGGAATTACAGTGTAATAATAGAGTAATAACACCAGGGTAATTAGTTTATTAGAGTAATAACACCATGGTAACTACAGTTTATTAGAGTAATAACACTTTGTAATTATTGCAATAATAGAGTAATAACACCATGGTAATTAGTGTAATAATAGAGTAATAACACCATGGTAATTACAGTTTATTAGAGTAATAACACCAAGGTAATTACAGTTTATTACAGTAATAACACCATGGTAATTACAGTGTAATAGAGTAATAACACCATGGAAATTACAGTCTAATAACAAAGTAATACCACCATGGTAATTACAGTGTAATAATAGAGTAATAACACCATGGTAATTAGTTTATTAGAGTAATAAAACCATGGTAACTACAGTTTATTAGAGTAATAACACATTGTAATTATTGTAATAGAGTAATAACACCATGGTAATTAGTGTAATAATAGAGTTATAACACCATGCTAATTACAGTTTATTAGAGTAATAACACCATGATAATTGCAGTATAATAACAGAGTAATACCGCTATGGTAATTACAGTGTAATAACAGAGTAATAACACCATGCTAATTACAGTTTATTAGAGTAATAACTCCATGGTTATTACAGTGTAATTATAGAGTAATAACACCATGGTAATTACAGTTTATTAGAGTAATAACACCATGGTAATTACAGTTTATTAGAGTAATAACATGGTATTTACAGTCTAATAACAGAGGTATACCACCAAATGAATTACAGTGTAATAATAGAGTAATAACACCACGGTAATTTGTTTATTAGAGTAATAACACCATGGTAACTACAGTTTATTAGGGTAATAACACATTGCAATTATTGCAATAATAGAGAAATAACACCATGGTAATTAGTGTAATAATAGAGTTATAACACCATGGTAATTACAGTTTATTAGAGTAATAACACCATGGTAATTACAGTGTAATAACCGAGTAATACGGCTATGGTAATTACAGTGTAATAACAGACTAATAACACCATGGTAATTACAGTTTATTAGAGTAATAACACCATGGTAATTACAGTTAATTAGAGTAATACCACCATGGTAATTACAGTTTATTAGAGTAATAACACCATGGTAGTTACAGTTTATCAGAGTAATAACACCATGGTAATTACAGTTTATTAGAGTAATAACACCATGGTAGTTACAGTTTATCAGAGTAATAACACCATGGTAATTACAGTTTATTAGAGTAATAACACCATGACAATTACAGTGTAATAATAAGGTAATACCACCATGGAAACTAGAGTAATACCATCATGGTAATTTGTTTATTAGAGTAACAACACCATGGCAATTAGCGTAATAACACCATGGTAATTACAGTTTATCAGAGTAATAACACCATGGTAATTACAGTTTATTAGAGTAATAACACCATGGTAGTTACAGTTTATCAGAGTAATAACACCATGGTAATTACAGTTTATTAGAGTAATAACACCATGGTAGTTACAGTTAATTAGAGTAATAACACCATGACAATTACAGTGTAATAATAAGGTAATACCACCATGGAAACTAGAGTAATACCATCATGGTAATTTGTTTATTAGAGTAACAACACCATGGCAATTAGCGTAATAACACCATGGTAATTACAGTTTATCAGAGTAATAACACCATGGTAATTACAGTTTATTAGAGTAATAACACCATGACAATTACAGTTTATTAGAGTAATAACACCATGGTAGTTACAGTTTATCAGAGTAATAACACCATGGTAATTACAGTTTATTAGAGTAATAACACCATGACAATTACAGTGTAATAATAAGGTAATACCACCATGGAAACTAGAGTAATACCATCATGGTAATTTGTTTATTAGAGTAACAACACCATGGCAATTAGCGTAATAACACCATGGTAATTACAGTTTATCAGAGTAATAACATCATGGTAGTTACAGTTTATCAGAGTAATAACACCATGGTAGTTACAGTTTATCAGAGTAATAACGCCATGGTAATTACAGTTTATTAGAGTAATAACACCATGGTAATTATAATGTAACAGAGTAATAACACCATGGTAGTTACAGTTTATTAGAGTAATAACACCATGGTAATTATAATGTAACAGAGTAATAACACCATGGTATTTACAGTTTATTAGAGTAATAACGCCATGTAATTACAGTGTAATAACAGAGTAACAACACCATTGTAATTACAGTGTATTAGAGCAATAACACCATGACAATTACAGTGTAATAATAGAGTAATACCACCATGGTAGTTTATTAGAGCAATAACACCATGGCAATTAGCGTAATAGAGTAATAACACCATGGTAATTGGTTTATTAGATAATAACGCCATGTAATTACATTGTAATAATATAGTAAAAACACCATGGTAATTAGTTTATTAGAGTAATAACGTCATGGCAATTACAGTGTAATAGAGTAATAACACCATGATAATTAGTTTAGTAGAGTAATGACCCCATGGTAATTACATTGTAATAATAGTAATAACACCATGGTAATTAGTTTATTAGAGTAATAACGCCATGGTAATTACAGTGTAATAAGAGTAATATCACAAAAGTAATTACGGCGTAGAATGAGTAATAATGCCATGGTAATTACAGTGTAGTAATAGAGTAATAATAACAGTGTAGTAATAGAGTAATAATCGAGTAATAACACCATGGTATTAACAGTGTGACAGCCAGCTGAGCAGCAGAAGCTCCATCTGAGGTCAGAGTGAGGACAGACAAATCCCCCTGACCCAAATCTACTGAGTACAGACAGTGGGAACACACATGACAAGGACACAGACTTTACAGTACAGGAGGTGTAAAGCACATTGACACACAAAATATAATTGATGGGATGAAAAATAACTGACCCTGTGTCAGTTGTTAGGGGAAACCTCTACCTACATATACAGGTGACCTGGGCATGGAGACAGGACGTAGACAAGACAGCGGTACAAAGACACAAATAAACAGACAGACAGGAACACAGATACAGATAAAGACAGACACAGGTGTGTGTGAGTTTAACCCTTACCTGTCCGCTGGTCTGCAGGTAGAGCACCAGTGGTTCAGCCTTGGTGATGGCCACCCAGGTCTTGGTCCAGCTCTTGCCCTTCTCCTGCACCTGCAGCTGGGCACACAGCAGACAGTTGTCCCCCGACAGAGACACCTGCTTCTGGAGAGACAGAGACACACACAGGAGGCAGAGTTAAAGGCCCAATCCCAAAGTCGATCTACCGCAGTGGGAGCCAATACTCAAATAATATTCGATAGTTCAACACAATTACAGTAGCTCGTTCCCCATGCACAAACCAACGTTTGGAATTGGAATTCCAAACGTCAATTCTACTTTTAATTCAAAGTGATAATCAGCCTGGACGTTTAAGGGGCACTCGAGGATAAAGGTCTGGGACATTCGCTTACATAACAAGCCTTGGTGTCCAGGCTCCAATTTGCTTACCGACCCAATAGGTCCACAGACGACGCAATCGCAACCACACTGCACACTGCCCTAACCCATCTGGACAAGAGGAATACCCATGTGAGAATGCTGTTCATCGATTACAGCTCAGCATTTAACACCATAGTACCCTCCAAACTCGTCATCAAGCTCGAGACCCTGGGTCTCGACCCCGCCCTGTGCAACTGGGTCCTGGACTTCCTGACGGGCCGCCCCCAGGTGGTGAGGGTAGGTAACAACATCTCCACCCCGCTGATCCTCAACACTGGGGCCCCACAAGGGTGCGTTCTGAGCCCTCTCCTGTACTCCCTGTTCACCCACGACTGCGTGGCCATGCACGCCTCCAACTCAATCATCAAGTTTGCGGATGACACTACAGTGGTAGGCTTGATTACCAACAACGACGAGACGGCCTACAGGGAGGAGGTGAGGGCCCTCGGAGTGTGGTGTCAGGAAAATAACCTCACACTCAACGTCAACAAAACAAAGGAGATGATTGTGGACTTCAGGAAACAGCAGAGGGAGCACCCCCCTATCCACATCGACGGGTCAGTAGTGGAGAAGGTGGAAAGTTTTAAGTTCCTCGGTGTACACATCACGGACAAACTGAATTGGTCCACCCACACAGACAGCGTTGTGAAGAAGGCGCAGCAGCGCCTCTTCAACCTCAGGAGGCTGAAGAAATTCGGCTTGTCACCAAAAGCACTCACAAACTTCTACAGATGCACAATCGAGAGCATCCTGTCGGGCTGTATCACCGCCTGGTACGGCAACTGCTCCGCCCACAACCGTAAGGCTCTCCAGAGGGTAGTGAGGTCTGCAGAACGCATCACCAGGGGCAAACTACCTGCCCTCCAGGACACCTACACCACCCGATGTCACAGGAAGGCCATAAAGATCATCAAGGACAACAACCACCCAAGCCACTGCCTGTTCACCCCGCTATCATCCAGAAGGCGAGGTCAGTACAGGTGCATCAAAGCAGGGACCGAGAGACTGAAAAACAGCTTCTATCTCAAGGCCATCAGACTGTTAAACAGCCACCACTAACATTTAGCGGCCGCTGCCAACATACTGACTCAACTCCAGCCACTTTAAAAATGGGAATTGATGGAAATTATGTAAAAATGTACCACTAGCCACTTTAAACAATGCCACTTAATACAATGTTTACATACCCTACATTACCCATCTCATATGTATATACTGTACTCTATATCATCTACTGCATCTTGCCATCTTTATGTAATACATGTACCACTAGCCACTTTAAACTATGCCACTTTATGTTTACATACCCTACAGTACTCATCTCATATGTATATACCGCACTCTATACCATCTACTGCATCTGCCATGCCGTTCTGTACCACCACTCATTCATATATCTTTATGTACATATTCTTTATCCCTTTACACTTGTGTGTGTGTGTAAGGTAGTAGTTGTGGAATTGTTAGGTTAGATTACTGTTGGTTATTACTGCATTGTCGGAACTAGAAGCACAAGCATTTCGCTACACTCGCATTAACATCTGCTAACCATGTGTATGTGACTAATAAAATTTGATTTGATTTGAGCATATAGGACAAATGTATTGGGAGTTTTGGACATGCACAGGTGTTCATGCTGCTGCCCCACTGTAACTGATGTGGTGCTGGAGCCCCCCTTGGTGGGAAATAATACCACTGCAGATCACTGCCATTATGGTACTGCTACTGTGAAAGATCTAGTTTGTGTGTGTGTGTGAGACAGTATAACCCCAAGACAGACAGACAGACGGATTAGACTGCTCAGTCGCTGCATCATAGGCATGAAGTGGAGAGACTAGTCACTTTCCACTAAGCCCCTTAACTAGTCATGGTACTTGTTCTCAAATAGAGGTTACTCAATATTGCTGTGTGTGTGTGTGTGTGTGTGTGTGTGTGTGTGTGTGTGTGTGTGTGTGTGTGTGTGTGTGTGTGTGTGTGTGTGTGTGTGTGTGTGTGTGTGTGTGTGTGTGTGTGTGTGTGTGTGTGTGTGTGTGTGTGAGAGAGAGAGAGAGTTTCTTAGCAGTTTCTTTTACAGCAGCACTGTGGGCTTGGTAGACATGGATAATGACACTGCAATAAAACAAAGATATTACAGTATATTATAAAGACATTGTTCAGGATTGCCTACGGGCTTTGAGACACAACGATCTGCTTCGTCCAGTCTCTGTTATACGCTGTGCTCCACACAAGCAGTCTATTGAACACTAGATCACCTTGACTCCTGGTACACACACAGAGATGAATCTTATTGAGCCATGCAGACTATAGACTGTGTACCACTGTTCTATCTCTCTAGTTAGTGTGTGTGTGTGTGTGTGTGTGTGTGTGTGTGTGTGTGTGTGTGTGTGTGTGTGTGTGTGTGTGTGTGTGTGTGTGTGTGTGTGTGTGTGTGTGTGTGTGTGTGTGTGTGTGTGTGTTTGATTGATTGATAGAGGTGCATGGTGCTCTGTGGGCCTGTCTGGGCTGGGCTCTGTCTTCTCTGTCATGCTGGTGCAACTAACGTGATTATGCCGCTCTCTCCAGAGGCTGGAGCTGAGATAGCGTGCCCGCTGCCAACCCCCATACTCCAACTCCCTTCCTCAGACCTGCTCTGCTGGGAGTCCACTCTGTGCAGCCTGTCCATGCTAGCTTCTCAACAACACTGTGCAATATACAATAAGTATGACGTTTGATTGTCTTATGATGTTTGTGAGGGGAAGCCAAAGGGAAGTCTCTGGATGGAAAATGTGTTTAAATTAAGTTATATTCTATTCTACTCTTGTCTATAGTATAAGCTGAGAGTCGGTCCTCACCTCGGCTGTAGCTTTCCTCTTCAGCTCTACTGGGGCCCCTGCAGGCCCCTCGGGGCCCTGGCTGGTCTCGAAGCACTCAGGACACACACGACACGTCTTATTCTCCAACATCTTAGAGCATTTACCACAGATGGCCTGCAGAGGGAGGGGAAGAGTGAAAGAGGAAGAGGGAGGAATTGGAGAGAGATAAAAAATATATTTAGACAACTGAAAATCAATTTTCATCGGACATCCACCAATGAAAATGCAGCATCCTGGCACTAACTGTTCCAGCCCCCAACCTCCTCTCCCTCTCTGCGCTCACCGCTCCGCAGGCTTTGCAGTGGTGCTTGCGCTTGGTAAAGTTGAAGCTGTCGTTGCAGCCTTTGCATGTCTCCTTCTCCTTTTTCTTGGAACTTTTCTGGGGAAACAGAGAAACACATACAAACAATGTATCACGATCTGTCCAATCACAAGGTCACCTTGTCTCAATACATCTTTGTGATGCCTAAGTAACCCTTACCCTGAAATAGTTGGACGAGTTGCCATTTCCCCCGCTCTCTCTGTTATCTACCCTATTCTTTCTCTCCCACTCCCAACATCGTCCTCTAGAACCAAAAAAGTGAAAATCGAAGCCCCTCCCTCTGCTCTCTCAGACTGGGGCATCGATAGCACCACCAGCCGTTTAGCACATTTGCATTGTGGGAGGGAGTGTGAAATTCACCCCCTGATCGTGTCTCATCTCTCCACAGACACCCCTCACCGCTGCTAGAGAGCGAGCTAGTGATGCTATCCCCGTAGAGAAGACAACTTACTATTTATACCTCTCTGCAGCCTACTGTGTGGATTATAGATCCACTACCATTGTAATACTACCATTGTCTTGCTACCTCAAACACAGACAGACATCCGGGCTTTAGAACAGGAGAGATCAATCTACTTCTTGTTATCAACTCAGTCATTCATGGTACTGTATTCACATTTATATTGCCCATTGTATGGTTTCTATTATTATGTGGGGCGACGCCATTCCTACTGTAGCAAAGATTCTCTTCTAATCGAAAGCAGAGTCAGTAACAGAACAGCATCAGGCAAGAGAGCCTGAGGAAATGTATTCTATTAGGACGTTTTGACACCTACCCTTTCTTGCAGTCTTTCACTGTCTGAGTCGATGGATGTGCTGCTCCAGGGACCCTGAGAAGAGAAGACAATGAATACCCGATCAGAGTGACATATTTAACCCTGGGAGAGACGTATGAGTTACATTGAAAGTACATCCATTGTTATTACGTGGCTGGCACTTCATTTCAGGTGTCAAACATATCGCTAAACAAAGCTCTCTCACACACGTCGCCAGAGAATGGGACCATCCGCCTCTGAATATTACCTAAAGCTGCTGTGTGGGTTTGTCCCCACTAGACGGCAGCCATGCCTCAGAGATAGACAATAGGCCTGGCATGTGTTCCTACTTTGGCCTGTGTCCAGATCCAACCGGTCCAAAGTGGGTCAGTGGAGATTCAGAAGAGATTTTTTGTACAGTGTGCATGGGGGCTTCCCCTATTAGGTCATGAGAGAGTGCCGGGGAACTAAAGACAGACCATGACAGTGTGTGTGTTCGTTCGTTTTGTGTGGGTGTGCGACTGAATAAAGGGCTCCTTCATAAGTATACATGTTTGTGTGTGTATGTGTGAGTTAAGTAAGAGCTTCTTTGTGTGTCTATCAGTGTCTGCAGTGAGGGACGCGTGACAACACACGGCTGTGTGTGTGTGTGTGCGCGTGTTAGGTGAGGATAGATGCTTTTGTCAGATAAAGACCTGACCGTGACACACTTTCGGACAAAGCCGTAGTGCTTTCATATTGATATATACACATGGCTTGACAGAGAGAAAGAAAGAAACGCAGACAGACTGACTGACCGGTGAGTCTGGCGGGTGGTCTTCGTCCCTGGAGAAGGAGCTATTGAAGGCTTTGTTAAAGGTCTCACTGTTCTGCTTGTGCTTCTCTATGGTGGCCAGGATCACCTGGAAGTGGATGGGATGGGGGAGAGAAGGAGATAAGCCATTAACAGTTTCAGACAGTTCAAATATTCTTCACTGGTTTACAGTAAAAGTCAAGAAGTCACAGATTTTACAATGGGAGAAATTCTACAACAATCTACAGCCCCTTAGGAGAGAGATAGACAGAGAGAGAGAGACAGAGGGAGAGAGAGAGTGGGATAGACAGGGAGAGAAAGGGAGAAAGAGGGCCTCTGCCTGTCTGAGTTAAAGAGAGCTAATATTAATAATATGCATGTCAATCTCTCCTGGCTGAAAGTGGAGGAGAGATTGACTTCATCACTACTTTTATTTATGAGAGGTATCGACATGTTGAATGCACCGAGCTGTCTGTCAAAACTACTAGCACACAGCTTGGACACCCATGCATACCCCACAAGACATGCCACCAGAGGTCTCTTCACAGTCCCCAAGTCCAGAACAGACTATGGGAGGCACACAGTACTACATAGAGCCATGACTACATGGAACTCTATTCCACATCAAGTAACTGACACAAGCAGTAAAATTTGATATAAAAAAAACAGATTAAAAAACACCTTATGGAACAGCGGGGACTGTGAAGCAACACACACATTGGCACACAAACATGCATACACACACACACACACACACATGGATTTTGTCATGTAGATATGTGGTAGTGGTGGAGTAGGGGCCTGAGGTCACACAGTGTGTTGTGAAATCTGTGAATGTATTGTAATGCTTTAAAATTGTATAAATTGCTTTAATTTTGCTGGACCCCAGGAAGAGTAGCTGCTGCTTCGGCAGCAGCTAATGGGGATCCATAATAAATACAAACACAAAAAGAGGAGAACAAAGAGAGAGACATCGTTGTCGTCTGGACTGACCCTGTTATAGAGAGATGACATCAGCCATGACATCAGAGGGACAAATGTATCAGGGACCTCTGATCCAGCCCAGTGGTCTGTGTCAGAGACTGGCCTCTACTGCACTAACAGAGTGTGTGTGTGTGTGTGTGTGTGTGTAGTGAGCACTGTATTCATGTGTGAATAATAGACTCTGTGAAGGCACAATCTTTGTGCAGCCCTCTCCAAAGTCTTGAGACACCACACATTCCTCTGTGTCCTTCAGATTGCCGAAGGGCCCTTCCACTCCTTTCCACACACTCCCAGACCCCCTGCCTGGCACACACTCCTCCCCTCCAGCCTGTGAGCCCCTTTAACCAGCTTTAGTTAGCTTTAAATGGGCTAAATGAGCTTTAATGAGCAGCTTAACGAGAGGAAACAATTTCCCAACTCAGTATGGCAGTGTGGAGGAAAGCCGCACTAATACAAATACTATTCCTAATACACAAATCCCCTGTAAAACCCATTCCATGTTAGTGTTGCTCTGGTATTCCTGACCTGTATCCAGTCTTCCTTTTCCTCAGCCGTCCTGAAAAACAGAGGGAATGTTTCAACAATAGCCCTATAGCTATTAGTACTTCTATGAGTTACTGCTGTGCCTGAAATGTTGTGTCTCTGTTACAAAAGGCACAGTTCTACAGTTCTCCCATGTAATTGCTCCATAGTTCTTACCTGGCCTGCAGCTCTAGTGAGCGCTGCTTGCCGATGATGGTGAACGTGTGAGGGAGGTTCTGCTTCACGTTCTCTTGCACCTGAAGCCGCAGAGGAGAACAGTGCCACTTTACCTCTGAGAGCAATGTCCCTTCTACGCGTCACGCATTCAGAATGGAAGGAAAGTAACAAGAGAAGAGAGGTGGCTTCCGTTACCTCCTTCCTGATCTCCATCCCAGCGATGTCGATCCTCTCTCTCACACTGAACTTCTGCCCCATCAGCCTCAGCTTGGGAACGCAGTACAGCACCATGTTGTTGAACTGCAGCACGGACACACAGAGAGAAGGGACAACGGATGAGAATACACATTAAATAGACACATGAATACGCACACACACTTTGGTATCGTCCCATTCCTACACATTCTCTTCATTCCAACTCCTTCTGCCACTCACCAGGTAGAGGTATCGGTCCTGGGCCGTCCCATTCTTGGCAGACATCTTCTTGATGTGTCCTTCTTTGATGAGCTCGTTGGCTGGGTTCACGATGTCCTCCTCTCCCCCCAGTCTCTCATAGACCTGCAGCAGTTTGTTCATCTTCTCCTGAGGAACACCAAGGATAAGGAACAATGTGAAACACACAAACATACAGAGCAAAATTATACATTCATTTAAGTCAGGGCAACAAGGAGCTATTGAACTAAAACTGTTGAGACAGAATAAGACACGATAAGTCACACCAGAGGGCAGAAGTGTGACTGTGTGTGTGTGTGTGTGTGTGTGTGTGTCATAGAGACATAATTCACTCTTCTGCAGGCTGTGAAACTAGTGGCAGGAAACGGCAGCATCCTGTCTGCACTGAAACACCCTCCCTCCCCGCAAGTCGCCGCATCCAACGCAGTTTGGACGCTAGGCTGGCTAGTTCTGCGAGCTATTCCCAAGGAGTGTAACTACTGTCATCCGGGGAACTATTCAAATGTGTTGTGTTTTGGTCTTTGCACAGTCGTTTCATCATTCAGGCCATGTGATGTTTATTGCAACAACAAAAAAAATTAAATCGTCAACACACGTTTAAACGCGTTGCGTCCACGTTGGTGGTTGCATTGCGTTTTTAAATGGTCAAGTGAAATCAACCAATCAAAACTCTCTCCCTCCTTCCCCCGCTGCTGTGAACTACAACACCACCGTCGTGAAAACCAGTGAAAAGTAGGAGAAGTACGTCAGAGAGATTCACATATGGAGGGAAGAGAGAGGGCTCCGAAGCAGAAAAAAACATCTTACCATTTTCCTGATGGCAGCATTGGAGTGGTTGGCTGCTGTGGATATGAGTTCCAGGGCTTCTATAAAACACACACAGGCAGTGTTAGACCTGTCTGCAGCAACTCTACGTAACCATGCATCAGCCCTACACATTTGAAACACTCACTGTTTATACACGGAGTGCATAAAAGATTAGGAGGTGCACCACCCGTTTGCCCTCAGAACAGCCTCAATTCGTCGGGGGCATGGACTCTACAAGGTGTTGAAAGCGTTCCACGAGGATGCTGGCCCATGTTGACTCCAAAGCTTCCCACATTTGTGTCAAGTTGGCTGGATGTACTTTTGGTGGTTGACCATTCTTGATACACGCGGGAAACTGTTGAGCGTGAAAAGCCCAGCAGCGTTGCAGTTCTTGGCACACTCAAACCGGGGCCACTGGCACCTAATACCATACCACGTTCAAAGGCACTTAAATATTTTGTCTTGCCCATCCACCTTCTGAATAACAACATCAATAAGGGATCATAGCTTTCACCTGGTCAGTCTATGTCATGGAAAGAGCAGGTGTTCCTAATGTTTTGTATCCTCATTGTATATACGACTTAGTAATTGAATTGAATACTGTGAGAAATAGGTCAGTGTCCAACCTTTCACTGCAGCCAGCCTGTGCATCATCAGACTATGGGCCTACTGTAAATGACCATGCATCAAACATATACAATGTTTGTGTTACACAGACAGGGAGAGTGGTAGACCTCTCCTACCATGTACATTACCCAACATCAGAGACACACATTCTACATTAAACACACATTAACGCACACTGCATTAAAGTCATGAACTACATAAACAGAGCTGACGTTCCCCTCTACAGGACTCCTGACACGTCACGGTGGATTATGCAGGCTTTACCTAGACATTCCTAGGTCACAAGGTCACAAGACATGGAGCTTGTAGAGTGGCTAGTACGGGTCCTAGTTTAGGAAGGGTAGTGAGGGACAAACAGACAGACAGACAAACACACAGGTAATGAGTGGGTGAGCAGTGTGTAGGTACAGACAAACAGACGGACAGACAGGCAGACAGACATACTCTCCGTGTCCTTCCTGTCCAGTGCATCATCAGGCAGTTTCTTCAGATAGTCCTTGAGCAAGAGTTCATAGCGAGGGATCCTCTGCACAGGCTCCAGCATGTGGTGCTGGAGAGTCAGGTTCCCACACACATCCTGCTTCTGTCAGGATCAAACACACAGCAACACAGTTACACACACAGTACTGTAAACATACTGTGGGTACACCACACTTTCATTCACGGGTAACAACAGCACACGTTACCATAAACACACATTGATTCTGTGGGAGAGATGCCACCTACTTGTATGTTCTGGACCACACTCTTGAACAGTGATGACCGCTGGCTCCAGGTGTTGACCAGGTCCATAGCACGGTCAAAGTTCTTCACGTACTCTCCGTACATCTTCATAAAAGGAGCCAGCTTCTGGAGGATGTCTCCGATACGTGGGTTTGAGTCCCTAACACACAGAACACACACCCGCCCATAGGGCTTAAAACTCTAAAAAATTCGATGTCTATTTTTGTACTGTACTCTGAACTTAGAGTATACTTGCAGTACACATGTGGAATTCACAGAAACAGTAACCTACGGTACATTTACTGTTTATTGTGCGCAGAAGGCGACAGGTGGAATCCCTCTACATCATTTCTATGAAACAATAATCTCTAGACAGAGAGAGACTAGCGTTGGCACACACTTATGGTAAATTTACTCCCAGCAGATGAAGACAGGCGGATAATGCCCCTATTCTACCAGCCTGGCACACACCAACCCCCCCCAAACTGCAACCCAGCTGTCAGAGTTCTACAGCCAAAACACATACCGACCATTGCAGAATTATCACTATTCAGTAATGAGAGAGAATAGAAGAGAAGAGAGAGCGAGCGAGCGAGCGAGCGAAGCATCTAAGCAGAAACCCAATATCACATAGGTGTTGTTTGTAGAAGATTTTGCATCCTACTGCACAGTCTTGATCGGAGAGCCAAGTCTAGGTCCAAAAGGCTCCTGAACAGCTTCTCCTTAACTTCCTGACTGATGTCTTGAGATGTTGCTTCAATATATCCACGTAATTTTCATCATGATGCCATCTATTTTGTGAAGTGCACCAGTCCCTCCTGCAGCAAAGCACCCCCACAACATGATGCTGCCACCCCTGTGCTTCACGGTTGGGATGGTGTTCTTCGGCTTGCAAGCCTCCCCCTTTTTCCTCCAAACATAACAATGGTCATTATGGCCAAACAGTTCTATTTTTGTTTCATCAGACCAGAGGACATTTCTCCAAAAAGTACGATCTTTGTTCCCATGTGCAGTTGCAAACCGTAGTCTGGCTTTTTTATGGCGGTTTTGGAGCGGTGGCTTCTTCCTTGCTGAGCGGCCTTTCAGGTTATGTCGATATAGGACTCGTTTAACTGTGGATATAGAAACTTTTGTACCTGTTTCCTCCAGCATCTTCACATGGTTCTTTGCTGTTGTTATGGGATTGATTTGCACTTTTCGCACCACAGTACATTCATCTCTAGGAGACAGAACGCGTCTCCTTCCTGAGCGTTATGACGGCTGCGTGGTCCCATAGTGTTTATACTTGCATACCATTGTTTGTACAGATGAACGTGGTACCTTCAGGCGTTTGGAAATTTCTCCCAAGGATGAACCAGACTTGTGGAGGTCTACAATTTTTTTTCCTGAGGTCTTGCCGGATTTATTTTGATTTTACCATGATGTCAAGCAAAGAGGCACTGAGTTTGAAGGTTGGCCTTGAAATACATCCAATTGATTCAAATGATGTCAATTAGCCTATCAGATACTTCTAAAGCTTCTAATGCTTTTCTGCAAATTTCCAAGCTGTTTAAAGGTACAGTCAACTTAGTGTATGTAAACTTCTGACCCACTGGAATTGTGATACACTGAATTATAAGTGAAAAAATCTGTCTGTAAACAATTGTTGGAAAAATTACTTGTGTCATGCACAAAGTAGATGTCCTAACCGACTTGCCAAAACTATAGTTTGTTAACAAGAAATTTGTGGAGTGGTTGAAAAACAAGTTTTAATGACTCCAACCCAAGTGTATGTAAACTTCCGACTTCAACTGTATATATATATATTTTTTTTTTATATTACTTTAGTTTATTTAGTAAATATTTCCTTAACTCTATTTTCTTAAATCTGCATTGTTGGTTTTAAGGGAAGTAAGCATTTCAAGGTAAGGTCTACCGCGCATGTGATAAATAACATTTGATTTGATTTGCTAATAGAACCATATAACATGAATGAAACACTATTACAACATAGCCCTTGGTCTCCTCACCATTCTCCAGTGATGCGTGTCTTGAGCTCAGGGAGCAGGAACTTGTGGTGAAAGCAGTAGATGGAGGATATGTTGGAGAAGATCCCCGTTATCACGTCCTGAGGGATTCCAGCTTCAGTCAGCTTAGTGCAAAATACCTACAAACGACAGGAGTAACATTACTAACATTACTAACATTACTAACTACATTACTATAAATGATATAACAAACCATGGGCTCTTTGATCGAATAATCTTTTTTCATAGGGGGATGTGTATGATGGTTAGATCTGTCTGTCATCATCAGGTCCATGACCTGTCACCTCCCTGTCAGTCACCCAACCACAGGCCTGCGTGCACCTGAGTTTCCCTGACAAACGCTACCAATGTGAGGGAGCAGAGGCTTGACAAAAACAGGAAGCGGCTCTGAGATTAGCCTACCGTCTGTGCCAGCACATATCCTGTTGTCTGTGGTCATGTACGTGACGGTCAACTTCAACAACAAATATGTATATCTCACACCAGATATAAAACAATATGAATATGGCCTAATATGGGAGGAGTAGGCCTTCGTTAAGGACAGTGAATTCGGAAAGTATTCAGACCCCTTGACTTTTTCACCATTTTGTGACGTTACAGCCTTATTCTAAAATTCATTAAATAGTGTTTTCCCCTCATAAATCTACACACCCAATAATGACAAAGAAAAACAGATTTTTATAAACAAAACTGAAATATCACATATACATAAGCATTCAGACAATTTACTCAGAACTTTGTTGAAGCACCTTTGGCAGCGATTACAGCCATTGAGTCCTCTTGGTTATGACGCTTCAAGCTTGATACACCTGTATTTGGGGAGTTTCTCCCATTCTTCTCTGCAGATCCTCTCAAGCTCTGTCAGGTTGGATTGGGAGCGTAGCTGCACAGCTGTTTTCAGGTCTCTCCAGAGATGTTCGATCGGGTTCAAGTCCGGGCTCTGGCTGGGCCACTCAAGAACATTCAGAGACTTGTCCCGAAGCCACTCCTGTGTTGTCTTGGCTGTGTGCTTAGGGTTGTTGTTCTGTTGGAAGGTGAACCTTCACCCCAGTCTGAGGTCCTGAGCACACTGGAACAGGTTTTCATCATCAAGAATCTCTCTGTATTTTGCTCTGTTCATCTTTCCCTTGATCCTGACTAGTCTCCCAGTCCCTACAGCTGAAAAACATCCCCACAGAATGCTGCCACCACTAGGCTTCACTGTAGGGATGGTGCCAGGTTTCCTCCAGACGTGACGCTTGGCATTCAGGCCAAAAAGTTCAATGTTCGTTTCATCAGACCTGAGAAGCAAGATTCTCTGGTCTGATGAAATGAACATTGATCTTTTTGAGAGTCCTTTAGGTGCCTTTCGGGCAAACTCCTAGCGGGCTGTCATGTGCCTTTTACTGAGGAGTGTCTTCCGTCTACCATAAAGGCCTGATTGGTGGAGTGCTGCAGAGATGGTTGTCCTTCTGGAAGGTTCTCCCATCTCCACAGAGGAACTCTGGAGCTCTGTCAGAGTGACCATCGGGTTCTTAGTCAACTCCATGAGCAAGGACCTTCTCCCACCATTTCTCAGTTTGGTCGGGCGGCCAGCTCTAGGAAGAGTTGGCGGTTCAAAACTTCTTCCATTTAAGAATGATGAAGACTATTGTGTTCTTGGGGACTGTCAATGTTGCAGAAATGTTATATATGTTTTATGTTTTAATACATTTCGAAAATTTTCCAAAAACCTGTTTTCACTTTGTCATTATGGGGCATTGTGTGTTGATTGATGAGGGGAAAAAATTATTTAATCGATTTCAGAATAAGGCTGTAACGTAACAAAATGTGGAGAAAGGGAAGGGGTCCGAATACTTTCCGAATGCACTGTACGTGTAGCACATGGAGATGTGTGAAACTTACTCCTCAGCCTTAAGTGTCCACGTTTGCGACACTCAAGAGCTAGCGACAGGTAGAGGCGCTTGAGGGAGAACGGTAACCTGTGTTTATCAAGCTGAGGCCCCAGGTTCAAGCCAAGTATGTGCCGAATCGGGAAGAAGTGGTACCCTCTAAGCAAGCAGTCTGACGTCCTTTGCATGTGGTTGTGTATTTCAGAGTACACAACCCACTGTGTGTGAGTGTGTGTATACCTGGTCGAGGAGGTTGAGTCTTTTGACGTAGGCTTCCTCAGTGTGAAGGAGCTCTCTGGCGATGTTCAGTAACCTCTGTGTCTCTGAGTACTGAGGGAGAGAAGTGGACACAAACAGTCAGAACCTTAGCATACCATATAGAATACACAAACCTACATTAGACCTGTATCGTACATTAAACATATGCCTCCGGGCCTATGACCTTTGAGAGAGAATATCGGCAACATTAAAACAAAACATATTAGGTGAAAAGCAACCAAACTCTAACCAGTGATTACATATAAGATAAAAGTGGTCTGAAATGGGGATGTCCGCATGTGCTCTTCTCATCTCGGTTGTTGAGTGAAACTGGGCCAACCTCATAATGTGTCAGCGCATGTTGTAACGATCGGCAGTCGGTGCTGCTTTACCGAGAGCTGAGTTAGTCACCAATACCGTGTTTACTAGTGGAGCTGAGACGACACGTAAAGGTGCTGCGGATGTGTGTTCAGTTTGACTACTTCAGGAAGAGGAATTGACTGAATGGATGAAATGACATTCCTGTGACGTGTGACTGAGACCAGTCCTCAGAAAGGGAGGGTGTACTACATTGTGACATTGTGCTTTGCAACAGCTGTCCGGTACACAATCACATGCGTGCACAAAATCGGGAAATTGGAGGAAATTGTGAAACATACACTCTTAGAAAAGTGCTATGTAGAACCTAAAAGGGTTCTTCACCTGTCCCCATAGGGGGACCATTTAAAGAACCCGTTTTGGTTCCAGGTAGAACCCTTTTCTCTTTCAAGTATTTCAAGTATGTCACCTGGTGGCAGAAAAGCCTCACAACATTAGTAAACAACTAACTCAATCAACACAAAACGACTCTGACAAACAATTGACAGCAGAAACCAAAGCAATACAAGTGAAAAGGTTTGGGTCCTTTTGGTTCCAGGTGCAACCCTTTTCTACATGAAACCCAAAAGGGTTATACCTGGAACCAAAAAGGGTTCTACCTGGAACCAAAAGGGATTCTCCTATGGGGACAGTTGAATAACCTTTTTGGAACCCTTTTCTCTAAGAGTGTACAGTAGAGATATGTCCACAAACAAACACACATTCACATACTGTAAGCATGACACACACACACTTGAACACACTCACATACACATACAAACACAAACAATATGTCTAATCTATTTCCGTAGCAGACGCTTCAGCTAAACGCTGAAAGAAGAGAAATACATTTCTTTCTTTTCCTGTTTCAAAACCCACATCCTCTGCGACAGCAGTGTCATTAAAAAGCTATCGACATGTCAGCTATTAGTGTCAGAGAAGTGGCACTGTTCCCCCACACCCATCCACACACACCTTTCCTCTGGGCAGTAATGCTGATATCAGGAAACATAGGATACCAGAGATCCCTTCCACATGAGGCAAAAGGGTGTTGGCTGCCAATACAGGGCGTGTGTGTGTGTCTGTGTGTGCTCATGTGTGTTTGGTGCGGTGCCTAGGTACAGGGCGTGTGTGTGTCTGTGTGTGCTCATGTGTGTTTGGTGCGGTGCCTAGGTACAGGGCGTGTGTGTGTCTGTGTGTGCTCATGTGTGTTTGGTGTGGTGCCTAGGTACAGGGTGTGTCGGACTGTACTGTGCCAACACACAACAACTCCAACCAGAGTTGCAGCTCCCACTCACACACCCCTCCTGTCTCTTTCTGTTTTGCGCACTCAATTTCATTACACGCTCACACTTTTCGGCCTCTCTACTTTTTTTCTCCGCCTCCTTTTCTCCCTCTCCCTATTTTTGTCTGCTGTTGCTTGACCTTCCCGCCATCCTTTAATTTCAATAAATATTTTTCTGTCGGGGGGTTCATGAATACCGGTATGATGCAAAGTTCTCTTTTGGAGGTGTCGGTGTCCCGCTCACACAGATCAACGGTGGAAACAGTAGCTGAGCTGAGTGCACTTCTGTTTCTGTCTGTCCTCTAGCAGTAGCAGTCACAAGCTCCTGTTACAGCCCTGGGCAGGTACTCTATTCCTCCACACCTCACAGAACATCCATTTTTAGATACGTCACCGACGCTTGTGACCACCACACACACTTGAGCGTCTGTGTGTGTGTGTGTGTGTGTGTGTGTGTGTGTGTGTGTGTGTGTGTGTGTGTGTGTGTGTGTGTGTGTGTGTGTGTGTGTGTGTGTGTGTGTGTGTGTGTGTGTGTGTGTGTGTGTGTGTGTGTGTGTGTCTAGACAGCCTGAAACTGATACAAATAAGAATAGAAAGACAAGTTACAGTTGCTGAACTAGGGACTAAGGAGTTTGATAAGAATGTGCGTGTGTGTGTGACTCACCCTGTGTACCTCTGTGTGTGTGTCCGCCTTCTCCCCTCCCTCTGTCTCGCCACTGCTGACCTCATCCAAGTCACTGTCCTCGTCCTGCGTGGAGTCACGCTTGTTGCCCAGTGTTACACAGCAGGACACGCTAGTCTCTGTCTCCGTGACGCTGTCGTAGCGCTCCTCCTCGTCGATGGCGTCTTCGTTGGGGAACACCTCGCCCTCTGCTGCGCACGATGGGCTGTCGATCCCGCTGTCCCGGTTGGGAATCTTCCCGTTTACGTTCTGCTCCGAGGACTGTGAGTCCGGATTGTCCTGGAGCTCATGGGAAGAGTCTCTCTGCTCCCTGTCCGTGTTGTCAAGGCAACCAACTCGATCGCCGCGGACGACGTTGAGGTCGTCCTCTGTAGAGTCCAAAGGAATGTCGCCGGGGTCGCCAATGCGGATTGAGGCCAGGCACGAAAGTTCCGTCAGCTCGGTGACCTCATCGGTCTGCTCCGAGACGATAAGAGCAAGTTTGTCGGCGGGGGACGGTTCCCCAGAGTCCTTTGCTCCTGCTGACCCTGAAGGGGCGTGTGCTGTGGGGTTAGGGGCAGAACGAGCTGTGGTTTCGGGTGTCGCGTCCATACTCAGGCACAAGTGGAGCTGATTCCTCGGAGGAACGCCAAGAATTGGAACGCTGGGATATAAAAAATAAACACTTGTGAAATTAAACCTTTCTCAGTTTCAGTCTTGGTTGGGCTGGAACCACAACACACCACCAGACAGAAGTGAACATTCCCGCAGACAGAAGTGTGAAACACAGGTTGGGTAACATCAGAAAAACAGAGTGTGTATTACGTGACAGAGGGTAAGAGAGTGTGTATTCCGTGCAAAACATTCAAAGTCCTACTCATGGTGTATAACAATACCCACATCTTAAATCATCAAACGAAATATAATGATGTGTGTCATACCACCAGTTTTCTTTACACACAAACACATGCACAAAACACTCATCTGATGCGTCAACAGGGCAAGAGCACCTCGTGGAATACCCTACCCCCCTGCAGGACAGTACAGTACCTGGAGTTCTCAAACCTCTCGATGAGCAGCCCCACGCTCTGGGCCTCTCTCTGAGGCTGTGTGGCCAGGCCAGCTGGTGTCTGGCTGGGCCGCGGTTTGGGTGGAGGTGGAGGAGCAGGCAGAGGCCTGGAGGGTGCTGGGGGAATCCTCTTGGGCTTCTTGTCCTGTCCGAGGACCAGCAGGAAGGGGGGTTTAGGGGGCACTGCAGGTGCAGGTCCAGGAAGAGGGGTGACGGAGGGAGGAAGAAGGAACGAGAGAAAAAGAGAGAGATGAAGTCAGGTCACTGGCGTAACCACGGAAAGAGTCCTGTTTCAAGTTCCCCGTGGAGTTCCGAGAGAGAAAGCCTCCATTACTGTATTCCAGATGGCTGCCGCGGCTCCCTACTACAAATGACAAAGCCACAGTCCAAAAACCACCACAAAACACAACATATAATCGCTAAACCTCTGCGAGTAGGTTTCTCGAACGCAGCGCAGGAGACGGTTCTGATCGTGCTTCGCGGAGCTGAGACAGCTTCCTGGTTTCGGAACAGGATGCGGAGACCAGTGTGTCTAAGTCACTGTGGTTTCACAGAGAGAGAAAGAAAAAACAAGCGCACGCAGGCACACAAATTACAGGCCCGAGAGTGGTCCAGAAACAGACTGCGCAAACTGCACACGCGATCAGAAGCTAAAATACTACTGCTTGGCTAGCTACATGTTCTTTAAAACATGGTTAGTGCAGAATGCATTTGGAGGACAGTAGGCTTTCTCTGTATCTTTTACGTAGGCCAGTCTTGGCTGTGTTCTTGGTGTTGCGTCAGGGCAGAATGAGGAAGCAGGCATCTCTGCCTCAGCTCTCTCTGTGTGAGGTGCCACTGCTTCCTTCCTCTCTGACTGGGTGTGTGTGTGTGCAGCTACAGCACGGCAGAGAATGGCAGGGTGTATCGTGTGGAAATTAAACTCATGCATCAACAGGCAGATAGCGTGAGGCTATAGTAGGATTAACAAGGAGTATTTTTTTTAGAGCCATCCATGTGTCTATCTGACTGATGTGTTCGTGGGATAAATACTGTACGCGGGTGAATGGGTGACCTGACCAGGTAAAACGCCGATAAACGCAAGGTTTTATATTGTACCAACACTGTTAGTCAATGATAATGACAGTATTGATATTACAAAACAACAAGTAGGAGTGATAAACCAACAGTGTACCTTGAGGTTTCTGAGAGGTGGGTGTGGCTGTGGGCTGGGGGCGGGGCTTGACTGCAGGCCGGACGTGACATTGCCTGGGAGGGGGCAGGGCTTTCTTCGCCAGCCGCGGGGAACACAGGAAGTCCACCGATCCACACTGGCACTGTAGAGAGGAGGGAGGGAGGTCTGAGAGAGAGAGAGAGAGAGAGAGAGAGAGAGAGAGAGAGAGAGAGAGAGAGAGAGAGAGAGAGAGAGAGAGAGAGAGAGAGAGAGAGAGAGAGAGAGAGAGAGAGAGAGAGAGAGAGAGAGAGAGAGAGAGAGAGAATATATTAGATTGACTGAGTGCATTACTTCCGTTCACACAACATCCAGGAACGCAACCTGTTCGGAAGGAACACACTCTCTTAGAAATAAGGCTTTCGAAAAGGAGAACCCTTTTGGTTCCAGGTAGAACTCTTTGTGTAAAGGGTTCTACCTGGAACCAAAAGGGGTTCTTCAAAGGGTTCTTCTGTTGGGACACCCAAATAACCCTTTTTGGTTCTAGATAGCACCTTTTTTACTAAGAGTGCAGTATTACTTTGCAGCACGAAAGAGTCACGGCTGAGACCAAATACCCAGCAGCTTCAGCCCCAGTCCATTACAAACCTGACCGATGCAGTTCTATACCGTCCCAGCCCCAGTCCCCCCGAGTGGTGCAGTGCAGTGTGTTACTGTAACAGTAGGAGGTGAACAAACGACCTTCACCCCAATGCCTTTGTCATGCTGCAGTGAGCAGAAGGAAGCAGAGAGGAACCAGAGATGGAGCAGAGAGCCCCTGCATCAATCATGACACCAGGCCAGGGGAGAGAGAGGTGAGGCTCTCTACAGAGAGCTCTTTGATAGGCCTGCCTCTATTTAATACATCTCTATATCCTGATCCTCCATCCTTTCAGACTGTCTGGGAGTGATACTGGCCTGTGTATGTGTGTGTCTTACTTTCTCTCTGGATGTCTGTGATATCAGGCTTTTTGAGAAAGTGTGTGAGTGTGTGTGTCCCTGTAAAAGCGCATCACAACCAACGCAACAGAACTGCAAACACTGGGACAATGAGACCTTTAGCAGCTAGCTAGTTACATCAGGGAATTGTCTGTCAGTGATTCCAATCATGTGATGCCTATAGGGGCTCTGTTAAATCCAGTGAAGTGAATTGAAGTGTGGAGTGCTGTTTTGTGCAATATGTTGGTATGGTCACATAATGTATGGTTTGTGTTTGCATTGAAAGAGGGTGAAGTGTGTGTTTACAGTATATACACAGTATACAGTTTACAGTTTAGCAGACGCTCTTATCCAAAGCGACTTACAGGAGAATTTACGGTTAAGGGCTCATCGGCAGATTTTTCACCTAGTTGGCTCTGGGATTCGACCCAGCAATTTTTCACTTACTGGCCGAAAAATTGTGCGTTTGTGTGTAAGCCTGTGTGTGTGTGTGTGTGTGTGTGTGTGTGTGTGTGTGTGTGTGTGTGTGTGTGTGTGTGTGTGTGTGTGTGTGTGTGTGTGTGTGTGTGTGTGTGTGTGTGTGTGTGTGTGTGTGTGTACTTATGTATTACTGTGCCTATGTGTGTGTTCCTGTGTACTGTATGTGTGTCTCTGTGTGTGCGCATGTGTGTGTGTGTGTGTCTAAGTACTGCTATGTCTTTGTTCCAAGGGCCCTTATCACAGCCTTTGTTTAGACTGGCTATGTGTTATCAGATGTGGTTGTCCATTAGACGTCAACGATAACCCCGGCAGTACATTATGATAATCGCTATGTAAACTAACATCCACACTGCTCCGTCTCATGCAGGCTTATCTATCCACGCCACACGCATCTCCAAAAGATTCGTTCGGAGATGGTAGTGAGACCCCCCCCCCCCCCCCCCCCGAGGAGCACTTCCATGTCTATTTTGGCGTTGTCCAGCCCAGCTTCAGGCACTGACGGCAGAGCTCTGTGAACCTGCAATAAGTCCTGCTGCGCTGTCTGCCCCCAAGAGGCCCTGCTAAAGGCTGGCTTTCCCACCGTGCTATACAATTTTACCAAACCACAGAGGGAGACGGAGAGAGAGAGCTTACATGCATCTGTGAAAGGCACATATTTCCACTTCAGACATAAACGGTATCTGTAATACACAGCCAATAGTACGTGCAGCGGCTGGGTCAATAGATGTACAGTAGCAAATCCTAAAATATAGCCCAGTTCCAGCTCTCACCTTACTACTGTTGCAACAGAAATTGACTATACACTGTAAAGGGGTTACCGTGAATTTGACAGTAATTTACAGGTAGCTGTACATCTACTGTAATATACATACGGTACCAAAGCAAGTACTGTGTAATGACACACAGTCAAATACTGTATTATAATGTAAAAAAGCTAATTCTACCGTAATCAGAATCAATGAATGGATGAATGAAATTCATTGAGGGGAGGGTTATGTATTTCACAGTATTTTACAAGGGATGGTGCAAGCAGGTTGGCTGCTAGGTAAAGTGTTTACACATTACGGGATATGAATTCATTTTTGGTGTTTTATATTACCTGCATTTCGAGAGGCCGTAACAAAGGCGTCCAGACTGGCAGTGACTTAAGGGCAAAAAAATACCAAAACGGCATGGCGAAATGCTCAACCATGTAAGGTTTAAGAGTAGTTGCCCTTCCAATCTGTCCCCTATACATTTTAAATTGATGGGGCACTTTAACCACATAGAAGTTAAAATAATTCTCACTCACGGGTGCAACAAATATAGCCTCTTACAAGGCATGGCTGAAAATATGTTAATGAGCCAGAAACAACCATACTATGAACCCACTATTGGTCAAAATGGGTTTTCACTCTCCAAGGATACGTTACTGTATTCTGTAGAATTACAGTACCATTTGAAATACAGCACTTTTCCCACAATGCACAATCATTTACAGTGTGCTGCAGTAAAACATTTCAGTTCTTTTGACTGTTGATAATACCTCAAATGACCGTATAAATGACCGTTTTCTGTTCCAGTGTAGAGTAAATAGCATCCTACAGTCTCCTATAGAGGAAAGCTGATTTCCGCCATTCGTCAAAAAATAATTGGTGTCTTGAAACATCGTAAAACAGACTCTGGGATCAGCTTTTCTACACTCGGTCCTAACCTTAACCATTAGGGGGATGAAATTAGAGCGAGTGGTTAGGGGCAACATCTATCTACTCTGACGTTGTCCAGCTAAACCACTGAGAGACTCTTTGACTCTAGACACAGGTCAGGTCTTGGGAAAAACAAACAGTCTGTAGCAGACAGACACTAATGAGACCGATGGTGCCATAGGGGTCTGGCATATGGAAACATCCCATAGTCATGGTTACCTAAGACAGTGAAATCTGGACCCGCAGATCAAACATCCTAACATTAAACTGGAACTTGATGACACAGCACGGAGAGAGGAAATACATCTACTTAACTCAACTCTACATAACACTCAACTCACCTTTATACAACTCTATACAACTTCATAACACCGTATACAACTCTACACAACTATACAACTCTACACAGCACTCATAACTCTACACAACACCCACTTAAAACTCAACACAACACTCCCAATTATACTACGCCTCTATACGATACTGAAAACTCAAACGTTTCCAAAGGTCTCAAGGACTAAAGGTCGTTCAATTGAACAACGACCTAAACCTGATAGCCAGACTGCTTATTTTAGGAGTGTTACAGACAAGAAAAGACAAGAACATGAAAGAAAAAGCTACCTGTCTCGTTGAATATTCTGCCTTTCCTTAGATACCAAGAATCCAGTGAACCATTTCAATAGGAATATCCAACACACCTTCCTTGGCCAACAAAGTAACTCATATTCTCCCAGTGTGTGTGTGTGTGTGTGTGTGTATGTGTTGTGTGTGTGTCTGTATAAGACCGGAAAGCTCTCTGTGCCAGCTCCCTGCACACACACACCCTGGAGCACCCTAAAACTCAGTCCTGCATAACACTCATCTGTAGTTGGGTGTGTTTTAGTCTAACTGCACCTGCCAAACCTGCCCTACACACCTGTCACCGTGCCCAGCTGACGTGTGTGTGTGTGTGTGTGTGTGTGTGTGTGTGTGTGTGTGTGTGTGTGTGTGTGTGTGTGTGTGTGTGTGTGTGTGTGTGTGTGTGTGTGTGTGTGTGTGTGTGTGTGTGTGTGTGTGTGTGTGTGTGTACTTCACAGAAACAGACACATTTGAATAGTAACCACACACATGCAGATTGACAGTTATGGCAACAAGGAGGTAAACATATTTCCTGATTACCCCTGTCTATGCAACAGTACAGGGCAGGAGCCTAGGTCAAACGCGACAACAATGATGGTCCACACGCTGCGTGAACACGAAGGTTATGGGAAAGATATGAACCTCTGCGTCTGATACTTTAAACACTCCGTCAGGTCCTGCTCAGAATGTCAGAGTGGTATAGTTATGTGCACACGCACATGGATTAAAAAGAGGGAAATGACGAATCAGAACCAAGGTTATTATAGTAAACTAAAACGAATCATGAAAAAACGATTTAGTAAACTGAAATCAAATAATTAACAAAACCATCATGAATTATGTTCAGTTTCTGTCACGCCCTGACCGTAGAGAGCTTTTTATGTCTCTATTTTGGTTTGGTCAGGGTGTGATTTGGGTGGGCATTCTATGTTCCTTTTTCTATGATTTGTATTTCTTTGTGTTTGGCCGGGTGTGGTTCTCAATCAGAGGCAGCTGTCTATCGTTGTCTCTGATTGAGAACCATACTTAGGTAGCCCTTTTTCCCACCTGTAATTGTGGGTAGTTGTCCATGTATAGTTGCCTGTGAGCACTACGTTGGCGTCACGTTTTCGTTTTTGATGGTTATTGTTTTGTTGGCGACGTCTTAAAATAAAGAAGTATGTACGCTCACCACGCTGCGCTTTGGTCCCCTGTTTCCACCTTAGACGATCGTTTCAGTGTTTTGTTCTTCTAAACTTTGGGGAAAAAATGTAATGGGGGTTTCAATGGGAAATCCAAATCAGGTCTGAAAACTAACTGAAACTAAACAGAATTTCTAATCAAATCTAAAAACGAATAGAAATGTAAAAAAACAAATATAAAAACACAAAACTATAATAACCTTGATCAGAACATAGCAAACAACTACAGGACAAACAGGCACGGAAACAATGTTTGACACAAACCGAGTAAACGAATACATTTGCTCACAGAGGGAGAGATGAGATTAACATTCTGTAATTACGAGAATCCATTTAACCGCAATTTAATAAAGGAAGTGGATTTCCTCTTCTGAGCTCCAATCACGACGAGGGAACAGAGAAATACAACAATTCGCTTCCGAGGACAACCATCACCACGGTGGCCCTGGGGAGCAGCGGGTTGCCAGGACGACCTGAATTAGAAGGCCAACTCATCAACGACCATACACCGTCATTATGGACAGGCAAAGGATTGCGTCTCTTAGGCAAGCTGTTGACTCACTTGCCTGTTCCTTGAGAGTGGAGATGGCGATGTCATCGCCACACACTCCAGTCAGAAGAGAACAGGAGAGAAGGAGATGGACTCAGAGAGCACAGAACACTGAAAGACAGCAGTACTGCTAGCGCTAAGACAGTGGTAAGGTAGTGTGTGTTCGGATACACTGAGGTATTCTGATACTCTAAGGTATTTGGACTGCGGATATGGAAGCATAAAGGTATTGTGTGTGTGTGTGTGTGTGTGTGTGTGTGTGTGTGTGTGTGTGTGTGTGTGTGTGTGTGTGTGTGTGTGTGTGTGTGTGTGTGTGTGTGTGTGTGTGTGTGTGTGTGTGTGTGTGTGTGCCAGAGGTGACACACTAATATAATGCAACTTTATGGGTGACATATTCAGATTCCATCACAGGAGAAACAGCAATGGCATGACAGTCTGATGTCACAGGCCAGAGCTCAACATTTTTGATTGTTTTATTTGTCTTGTGTAATTTCTTAGTCATTGTATCTAAACTGTGTGTGTAGACATGTATACGCAGGGCCCAGCTGTAAAAGAGACCTTGGTCTCAGTCTGTGTTCCTTGTTGAAATAAAGGTATAATCATTTATACTACTGCAGAGAGTAGCGAGAGTGGAGAGGGCGGTGTGTTTAAAAAAAAGTATATATATATATATATATACAGTGGGGAGAACAAGTATTTGATACACTGACAATTTTGCAGGTTTTCCTACTTACAAAGCATGTAGAGGTCTGTAATTTTTATCATAGGTACACTTCAACTGTGAGAGAAGGAATCTAAAACAAAAATCCAGAAAATCACATTGTATGATTTTTAATTAATTAATTTGCATTTTATTGCATGACATAAGTATTTGATACATCAGAAAAGCAGAACTGAATATTTGGTACAGAAACCTTAGTTTGCAATTACAGAGATCATACGTTTCCTGTAGTTCTTGACCAGGTTTGCACACACTGCAGCAGGGATTTTGGCCCACTCCTCCATACAGACCTTCTCCAGATCCTTCAGGTTTCGGGGCTGTCGCTGGGCAATACGGACTTTCGGCCCCCTCCAATGATTTTCTATTGGGTTCAGGTCTGGAGACTGGCTAGGCCACTCCAGGACCTTGAGATGCTTCTTACGGAGCCACTCCTTAGTTGCCCTGGCTGTGTGTTTCGGGTCGTTGTCATGCTGGAAGACCCAGCCACGACCCATCTTCAATGCTCTTACTTAGGGAAGGAGGTTGTTGGTCAAGATCTCGCGATACATGGCCCCATCCATCCTCCCCTCAATACGGTGCAGTCGTCCTGTCCCCTTTGCAGAAAAGCATCCCCAAAGAATGATGTTTCCACCTCCATGCTTCACGGTTGGGATGGTGTTCTTGGGGTTGTACTCATCCTTCTATTCCTCCAAACACGGCGAGTGGAGTTTAGAGCAAAAAGCTCTATTTTTGTCTCATCAGACCACATGACCTTCTCCCATTCCTCCTCTGGATCATCCAGATGGTCATTGGCAAACTTCAGACGGGCCTGGACATGCGCTGGCTTGAGCAGGGGGACCTTGCGTGCGCTGCAGGATTTTAATCCATGACGGCGTAGTGTGTTACTAATGGTTTTCTTTGAGACTGTGGTCCCAGCTTTCTTCAGGTCATTGACCAGGTCCTGCCGTGTAGTTCTGGGCTGATCCCTCACATTCCTCATGATCATTGATGCCCCACGAGGTGAGATCTTGCATGGAGCCCCAGACCGAGGGTGATTGACCGTCATCTTGAACTTCTTCCATTTTCTAATAATTGTGCCAACAGTTGTTGCCTTCTCACCAAGCTGCTTGGCTATTGTCCTGTAGCCCATCCCAGCCTTGTACAGGTCTACAATTTATCCCTGATGTCCTTACACAGCTCTCTGGTCTTGGCCATTGTGGAGAGGTTGGAGTCTGTTTGATTGAGTGTGTGGACAGGTGTCTTTTATACAGGTAACGAGTTCAAACAGGTGCAGTTAATACAGGTAATGAGTGGAGAACAGGAGGGCTTCTTAAAGAAAAACTAACAGGTCTGTGAGAGCCGGAATTCTTACTGGTTGGTAGGTGATCAAATACTTATGTCATGCAATAAAATGCAAATTAATTACTTAAAAATCATACAATGTGATTTTCTGGATTTTTGTTTTAGATTCCGTCTCTCACAGTTGAAGTGTACCTATGATAAAAATGACAGACCTCTACATGCTTTGTAAGTAGGAAAACCTGCAAAATCGGCAGTGTATCAAATACTTGTTCTCCCCACTGTATATATCCTTGGCCATTCAGACTTGACCTCTAATGACAATCCTTTCCCATCTCCTGCATGCACATGTACACACAGGCAATCACATGCACTGAGAAGTACATGCACACACAATATTCACTCTTCCCCTCCCCCTTTTCTCTCGCTGAACACTGAATGTTGAACACACACACACACACTGCTGCCAATCACTGCCAGGCCTGAGGCGACCCTGTTGGAGTTGTTTATTACCCACCATCCCTAGAGATGGATCACTCCCGACGTGGGAGCGTCTCGTCCGTCAGTCACAACTCCCCTGATCCCCCCCCCCCCCCCCAAGCCCCATCTCCCAATCACACAGCTACCCCCACACCTACCAACACTCTCTCTCTCCCCTTCACTCAGTAAGTCAGTACGTCATTCTCGGTGTGTCTCTCTCTCTCTCTCTTTCTCACAATCTCCCTCTTACGCTCTCTTATCTGCCTCTTCCTCTCTCGTGGACCGTCCTTCTATCCGTCTTTCCCTCTCTCTGTCCACCTTTCCCCCAACTTCTCTTTCTCTACAACTCATCCCTCCCTCCCTTTCTCTCTGACCCTGGCCTCCGCTGTCTGTTGTCCTGACATATCGAGACAGACTGGAAGAGACTCTCATCTAATGGCACTTTGATTGATAATGGTCATTGATCTGAGCAGTGTTACGCACGCAGACGAACACAGAGACACACATACACACAGTGCACCAGTCTACTTCTCCATGCGGCCACACTACGCTGACAGAGGCATCCAATGGGTGTCTCTCTCTCTCTCTCCATACGTCTCTCTCTCTCTATCCATCTCTCTTTCCTTTCTGCAACTCTGAGACAGTAACGAGCGCGCTGCCCTTGATGTGTTTCTGATATTTATCCCCTGACGGTCAAACCCCCGTAATTACACACAGAGCCCCATAAAGGAGCTCCACAGGAGACATGTATACAGAGAGAGAGAGAGAGACAGACTGGGAAACACATGGAAATACACACACAGAGACACACACACAGAGGCCCACGGAGACAACACAGAGATACACAGATAGACAATGGAAAACACATTGATTGAAATACTGTAAATGCACTCATCAAAAATATAAACGCAACATGTAACAATTTAAAAGAGTTCAAGTTCATATGAGGAAATAAGTCAATTGAAATAAATTAATTAGGCCATAATATATTGATTTCACATGACTGGGAATATAGATATGCATCTGTTGGTCACATATACCGTAAAAGAAAAATAGGGGCGTGGATCAGAAAACCAGTCAGTATCTGGTGTGACCAACATTTGCCTCATGCAGTGCGAGTTGATCAGGCTGTTGATTGTGGCCTGTGGAATGTTGTCCCAACCCTCTTCAATGGCTGTCCGAAGTTGCTGGATATTGTAGGGATCTGGAACACGCTGTGGTACACGTCAATACAGAGCATCCCAAACATGCTCAATGGGGGACATGACTGGTGAGCATGCAGGCCATGGAATAACTGGGACATTTTCAGTCTCCAGGAATTGTCTAAAGATCCTTGCAACATGGGGCCTTGTGTTATCATGCTGAAACACAAGGCGATGGTGGCGGAAGAATGGCACAACAATGGGCCTCAGGATCATGTCACAGTGTATCTGTGCATGGTTACACGTGGTCTGTGGTTGTGAGGCCGGTTCGACCTACTGCCAAATTCTCTAAAACGACGTTGGAGGTGGCTTATGGTAGAGAAATTAACATCTCTGGCAACAGCTCTGGTGTACTTGGGACATCTTGGGACATCTGTTACATTGTGTTGTGTGACAAAACTGCAAATTTCAGAGTGGCCTTTTATTGTCCACAGCACAAGGTGCACCTGTGTAATGATTATGCTGTTTAATCAGCTTCTTGATATTCCACACCTGTCGGGGAGATGGATTATCTTGGCAAAGGAGAAATGCTCACCAACAGGGATGCAAACACATTTGTGCACAAATTCTAGAGAAATACGCTTTTTGTGAGTATGGAACATTTCTGGGACCTTTTATTTCAGCTCATGAAACATGGGACCGACACTTTACATGTTGCGTTTATATTTTTTGTTCCGTACAGTTTGAAAACACAGAGATCGATAAACACAGCCTGGCACCTGTACTGTACAAGTCAGACTAGCCTAGTTCTACAGTGTAAACTCTGGCATGGTTTGCTGTTGGACTGATGTCTACTCAGAACCAGAGCTGTGCTGCTTAGAACCAAAGGGCAGGATTCATATTTACTAACTAGAGCAGATCTCTACAGCTCTTACAGCTCAAAAAGAAGGGATCACTATTTTCTACACAGGGGAAAGGCTCACAGTGGCAAAGCAGCACAACAGCTGTTCTAGGGACACAGGGTATATAGAATACAGGCTAGAGCTCTTCCCAATCGATGGCAATTCAGCAGATTTCTCAGTCAGGTACAGTAGGCTACAGTACATTAGAGTGATACTGCAGCGTGCCTAGCTCAATCTGTGGATAATCCATGCACATACAGGGGGATAAGGATCTCATCCAATCGCACGGGCTATATAGTACAGTAACAGCTGGCCTCCCTTCGACAGATTACTACTTTATTACTGCGCATCCATTCATTTATTTCCTCCTATCTGTTTGATTGAACCACACGACATCAGACAGCACCTCTCTCAGACATTTAGACCGAACACTAGGCTGTGGTTCTCCAGGAGTGAGCCACGCCTCAAAGCCTCCGTGGTATCATGGCTCCCCAAGCTACGCTACAGACGGAAAGGGAACGGGGTAAAGAGGGGGATCAGGGATAAGTCATCCTGCTCCTGCCCCTGTCAGTCCTAAATCAGGTCGGTGGGCACAGCAGTGGAGTAAATCAACCCCAGCTCACACACTAAGTAGGAGTATTTCACCAGCTCCCACAGATTAAGACGGAGGGATTTGGTTGGGGGGGATGAGAAAGAGGAGAGAGAGAGGACGGAGGATGAGACAGAAGGAAGGGGAGAGAGAAAGAAATGGAGAGTATGTTTAGAAGGGAGAACAAGGGAAGTGATAGAGGAGAACATTTGAGGGAGAAAAAAAATCCCCCTCAAGCCAAGCTGTAGATATTATAGAGGTCTAAATGACATGCGGACAATAATAAGCAAACAGTGTGCGGACACACACACACACACACACACACACACACACACACACACACACACACACACACACACACACACACACACACACACACACACACACACACACACACACACACACACACACACACACACACACACACACACACACACACACACATTCAAAAGGACTGCATACTCTAAATACCATGCCTAAACCATCTGAGCTGACCGGAAGCCAACACTTGTACCCAAAGGTGTGTAGAAATCAAGTTGATCTGTTTGCCCTTTAATGAGCAGTCCAGTCCTCTTCTCCTTCACACCCCCACAGGAGAGCAGTGTGGCGTGCAGACACCAGGTACTACGACAAAGCCCTCTCTCAAACCGGTAACACACAGCCTCACACGCATTGCACACACATGCACACACATGCACACACATGCACACACATGCACACACATGCGCACAGACAAACTGCAAGGCAACATCTCAGGGGGAGAAAGTGTAAACATAAAGCCCGGAGTCAGTGCACTGTTCATGTCGTGTGGCGTACAAGAGAGGTCAGATGTATGGGAGGATGCAGGTCCACTGTGGTGAGCTGATCCTCTTCAGCAGTGGCTAAAGTGCATCACAGCAGCCTAACATACTCACCAGCACACTTGTACCATACGTGATGTAATATCAGAGCACTTAGAAGGTTATGGTGAGTCCACTGTTGCTTCCACTTACTGGTGATGTTGAAAGAAAAAGAGGGTGTGGTTGAACAGAGAGATGGATTGATGGATATTGATGGATATTACTGGGGACTGGAAAACTAGCCCTTTATCTTAGGCTGGATCACGTTCTTATGTTATAAAATACCTGTTACCGAGACAAATAGGATTGCTCATGTTCTGAATCGTTCAGTGGGTTCTTTCTCTAGCATATCATTGACATTATATCCAAAAAAGTCCGATTTCGTAACCTAACACATGCCATAATAAGCACCGAGCTTTGTTCACAGAGCGGTGTGCTTTCTCGAGGCGACTTTTGAGGATTTGACATGTTGTGGTGGTTATCTGAAAAGTTGTTTACATCGGGGTCGCAAAAAGTCAAACTAACCTGACACGAATGGAATAAAATGAGCTCAGTGCTCTGTGACATTTTGCCAAAATACACTTGTTGTGATAAATCCTCAAAATAAGAACAGGAATGTCGCATACTAAAATGTCATGTCTCAAAATCGATATCTATCTTACCTCTATATTGTTTTGTGCTTCGGATTCGAGAAGAAAGATGACGAATTCAACGGCCGGACCTGGACTGTTTACACAAATCATTTGACTACATGTGTGGGTAGGATGTGGGTATGCAGACCCGCAAACCACTGTGGCCCCTCATGATGACTTCAGATTTCTTGTGGCCTACACCCCTATCAAAGTTGCCCATCACGGATCTACAGCTACTCAGACACACACACATCCTCTCGTTGGAAAGGAGAACACTCACATAGCTGGTGGAAAACAACAGTCCCACCCTGACCACTGTCACTAGGGGATGTTGGTTGCACTACAGTAAACATGAGTCATGGCCCCACCAACAACTAGCCTACTATAAAGAGAAAATTGCCGATAATTTAACTTGGTATTCCTTGATTATGTCGATTCTGAGACTTGATTCCCTCTAGATTACAGGTCAAACCTCGGTCTGCTATCTACTACTGACTAAGGGCTTCTGATGTGTGAAAGTAGTGATAATCTTAATTAATATTGACAGGTCTGATTTCACCAATCACTATGATGGATAGGACCAGCTTACTGAATGACCAGCAGGTGACAGCATGATTGATTAATTGATGATTTTAAATGTGATTTTGGATGTTAATTATTATGTATTAAAGTCCACCCCCATATTCCCGCACCCAATGCCACTGGTTACACACGTACAAACGCCCGCACAAACACACTGAACACACACACTCTCAGTTCAGTGAAGGTCCACTGCTCCTCATTGCTTCTGCAGGTAAGCCAACGTCCTCTAAGATGTCACGCACTAACCTGAGAGAGACCACAAAATCCCTGTGACACTTAACTCATGTTAACCGTGTCGACATTACACTCCCACTTTGACATTTTACATCTCTTACTAACGGTCCCACCGCTACCACACAATAACGTTACACTGAGACCAAAAACATAGCCCTACAAAGCAAGTATTTCACACGGCGCCCCCCAAAAAAACACACACTCCACACTTACAACATTTCACAGACAACCTAGACACCTCTCACTGCCACAAAATAACATTTCACTCAAACCCTAAATTCTCTCCCACACTGTAATTTACTGGCTATGTAACAGTACAGACAGTAGGGAGAGAGAAACACTCTGTGTGCTTGTGTGTGTGTAGTACAGCCTGCAGTATCACTTGGAGACAGTTTATCAAGAGACCAGCAGCAGGAAGTGGCATTTCGTGTGGTTTGCTATCACTGACAGGGAGGGACGAGACCAGCTTCCCTCTCATCCTCACCCCTAACCTCTCTTCAGCCTAGCCTCTTCATACCCCTCCTCCCTCTCTTTTCCTTCACACGAGTGGTGGGTACCTCCACAGGACCAGACGGGTGTCTTCCTGTAGAGGGGAGTGTCACCCTGTTTGTTGACAGTCAGAGTGGTCCTGTGGGGGGAAGATAGATACAGTACTGCCTGGGTCTGGGGTTGGGATTGGGGTATCGCCCAGGACAGGACAAGCAATGTCCAGACCACACCAGTACACCGATGGGAGGGGATGAGAGGAGTGGAGATGGAGGAGAGAGAGGTGAAAGGGGTGAGGACAGAACAGAAGAGACCAGGGAGAGGATGTGTGCTAGAGGTGGGTTAGGTGGAGGTGAGAGAAGAGGAGATGGAAGGGGTGAGGGTGGGTATGCTGAGGGCATGACAGGGGGCGACACCCCCCACTGATCTCCTGTGCTGGTACACACGACTCTACCCAACAAACAGACAAAGGTCACTGCACATTAACTGGGCTTTAGTATCTACATTTGACGTCATTACCTGTTTCATAAAGTCACTCGGTGTTTTTGGGCCTCAAAATGGCAGTGTCAGCATGGGAACGTTCCAAAATTGAAGAGCTCTCGCCAATCATGCTCCTGTTTTCGAAACTATCCGGGGAATAATATGTGAGACTCAGGACTCGGAGAGAAAGGTTTAACATTTCATGTGACTCTTGTACTTGAAACAATAACAAAACAGGACTTGGCCATGTGATATCCCTGGGAAAAAATAACAACCACTGACCTTCCCTCAAAACACCTCAAACAGTAGTCCTCAGTCTTCAGCAGAGCCTCCCATCAAAAAAAAAGAGTAACGCTGTGCTGCTGCCATGCTATGTTGTCGTTGCTCTCTTTATGTAGTGTTGTGGTGTCTCTCTTGTCGTGACGTGATTTTGTCCTATATTCTCATTTTTTTTGTATTTTTAATCCCAGCCCCCGTCCCCGCAGAAGGCCTTTTGCCTTTTGGTAGGCCATCATTGTAAATCAGAATTTGTTCTTAACTGACTTGCCTACTTAAATAAAGGTTAAATAAATCCCTCAGTTCATCGTAATAGCTAGCAAACACACACACAAACACAGTGCAGAGTGGGAAAACGTGGCCTTGGTTATAGAGCACAGAGTGTTGCTCTGCTATAGGGGGAAACTCTGGAGCCATTAGAGAGGAAATAAGGTCCTTTATTACCCAGTCTACTCTACACCTGAGGCATGTTAGCAAGCCCATAGGAGACATGCCACTTTCCTGTTCACTCAGTTAAATCATGTAAACTGGCCAGGCCAGTGGGCTCTTAATGAGAGGGCTGTCACCAGGGCCGGTTCTTGCCTTTCTGCCGCCCAAGGCGAGACCAAAAAATGCTGCCACCGCAATACTAAAATAGTCCCCGTAAGCAAAATGACTTTGAAAAGACATCTAAAAGATACATTTTCCAGACTTTGAAGTTCGGTTAAATTTAGGTTCGGAATGAATGGTGAAAAGACGTATTTTCTGGACGTTTAAAATACACATTTTCCAGGATGTTGAAAAGGCACCAAAGATGTTGAAAAATATGTATTTTCCAGACTTCAAAATCAGGTACATTTTCAGTTCTGAATGAAAGTTGAAAAAACGTATTTTCTGGATGTTGAAAATGCATATTTTCCAGACGTTGAAAATATGTATTTTCTGGACGTTGAAATTAGGTATATTTTTTGTTCTGAATGAAAGTTGAAAAGAGGTCATTTATAGACATCTATATTTGACTGGCACAGACCGGACCAAATCTGAACCAAACATAGACATATTTGATAGGTTCAGATTTGGTTCGGACCGTGACAAAAATGTGGATATGGCAATCAAGGCAGGTTTTTTTTATTTGTTTTTTTTCACCTTTATTTAACCAGGTAGACTAGTTGAGTATGTGCAAGGAAGGCAAATTGAAAGTCCAAGGAGGCATGCAACTGAAATGCAGGGATAGCAGCAATGAGGTTACTGAGGTAGACATGTACATGTACAACTGAATAATGGCCTTAAACAGACTTTGCAAAGCAATGTCAAAGTCCAGTAGTACCGTGAAGAGTGCAAAGAGAGTAATGCAGCAAGGTCCCTGAGAGGCAGTACTAAGATGTGGGCGGGTGGATATGACTAGTGCCGTGTCACAGAGTTCAGCAGGGTTACAGTAGCTGGAAAGAAACTGTTCTTGAGCCTGCTAGTGTGGGAACGTAGAGACCTGTACCGCCTGCCTGATGGTAGGAGGGCAAACAGTTTGTGACATGGAATTGAAGGGTCCCTGATGATACCGGGCGCCCTACGCAGACACCGCTTGTGTTTGAGGTCTACGATGGCAGGGAGCTGAGCACCAGTGATGTGCTGGGCGGTTTTCACCACCCGATGCAGGGCCTTCCCGTCGGCCACGGAGCATCCACCAAACCACACTGTGGCACAGTTAGTCAGAATGCTCTCGACCGTGCAGCGGTAAAAGTTCACCAGGATCACGGCCTTCTTCAGCCTCCTCAAAAAGTACAGGCGCTGCTGCGCCTTTTGATCAGGGTTGAGGTGTTGAGGGTCCAGGAGAGGTCATCGGAGATGTAGACACCCAGGAATTTGAAGCTGGGCACATGCTCCACCTCAGTGCCATCAATGAGAACTGGGGCGTCGCTGCAGCTTTTGGACTTCCTGTAATCCACAATGAGCTCCTTAGCTTTCTTTGCATTGAGGGCCAGGTTGTTGTCAGCGCACCATGGAGCCAGGTGCTTGACCTCCTCCATGTAGGCTGTCTCGTCATTGTCACTGATCAGACCTACCACCGTGGTGTCGTCTGCGAACTTGACGATGGTGTTGATACCGTGTACAGGAACTCAGTCGTAGGTGAAGAAGGAGAACAGGAAGGGGCTCAGCACGCAACCCTGTGGCACACCGTTGCCTAACCTGACAGACTGGGTTCTGTTGGTCAGGAAGTCCAAAGTCCAGTTACAGAGAGAGAGGCTGATCCCTAGGTCATGGAGTTTGGTGACCAGTCTAGAGGGAATGACCGTATTGAATGCTGAGCTAAAGTCTATGAACAGCATTCTCCCATAGGTGTTGGTTTTGTCCAGGTGTGTCTGTGCAGAGTGTAAAGCTGTGGAGATGGCGTCCTCTGTAGACCTGTTTGGTCGGTAGGCAAACTGGTGGGGATCCAGTGTTGGAGGGAGGCAGGACTTAAGGTAGGCCAAAACCAGTCTTTAGAAGCACTTAATGATAGTGGGGGTGAGTGCAACAGGTCAACGGTCATTCAGGCTTGATGCGGTCGACTTCTTCGGCACTGGCATAATGGTTGCGGTCTTGAAGCACGTGGGGACAACCGCCTGAGCCAGTGACAGATTAAAAATGTCAGTGAAGACCTCGGCCAGCTGCCCAGCACATGCTCTGAGCACACGACCGGGGACGCCATCAGGACCAGCAGCCTTGCGTGCATTCACCCTGCTCAGTGCAGACAACACATCTGCGATGGATAGTCTGAGGGGGAGGTCATCTGGGGGGAGCTCAGCTTTGATGGATGGATCTTTGTTGTCCCTGTTGAAGCGATCATAGAACCTGTGTAACTCGTTGGCGATGGAGACGTCGCTGGCTGTGGGGGTAGGGTTTTTTGGCCGGTAGTCTGTGATGGCTTGGATGCCCTGCCACATGCGTCGAGGGTCGGAGTTGTTGTCGAAGTGCTCCTCATTCCGCAGTTTATGGTCATGTGTAGCCATCTTGATGCCCTTTTTCAGGTTGGCCTTGGATGAGCTGTAGGCTTCCGCATCACCGGATCTGAAAGCAGCGTCGCGTGCCTTTAGCAGTAGTCGGATCTCTCTGTTCATCCAAGGCTTCGGGTTGGGGAAGGTCTTTATAAGTTTATGGGTGGTGACATTGTTGATGTAATCCAGAACGGAAGAAGCATATGTTTCAAAGTCCGTATGGGAGTCAAGTGTGGCCTGAATGGCAAACAATCTCCAGTCTGTGTTTAAACTGGTGCTGTAATAATGAGTCTGACCCCTCTGGCCACAGTTTGACTGTTCTCACTGATGGTTTCACGCGTTTTAATGAGGTGTAAATACTTGGTGAGCAGGAACAGTGAAAGGTGATCAGACTGTCCCAAATGGGGGAGGGGAATGGCTTTGTAAGGCTCCGGAATGTTTGTATACACGTGGTCTAGTGTATTGTCTCCTCTAGTGGGGCAGGAGACAATTTGGTGGAATTTGGGAAAAACTGTTTTCAGATTTGAGTGGTTAAAATCCCCTGCAACAATAAAAGCACCATCAGGATGTGTAGTTTGCTGTTTGCTAATAGCAACCTGCAGTTCCTTCATTGCTAGTTTAGCATTAGCATCCGGAGGTATATAGGCTGCAGTAACAACAATGGATGTAAGCTCCCGAGGCAAGTAGAAAGGCCTGCACCTAATCATCAGGTACTCCAGATTGGTTGAGCAATGACTGTTACTGTCTGTACTAGAGGTCGACCGAGTATGATTTTTCAACGCCGATACCGATTATTGGAGGACCAAAAAAAGCTGATACCGATTAATCGGACGATTTTTATGTATATACTGTATATCTACCATGTAAAAAATCTAACGTTTCAGTTCCTTTCTCAGAACATGAAAACATATGAAAGCTGGTGGTTCCTTTTAACATGAGTCTTCAATATTCCCAGTTAAGAAGTTTTAGGTTGTAGTTATAATAGGAATTATAGGACTATTTCTATTTGTATTCCATATACCTTTGACCATTGGATGTCCTTATAGGCACTATAGTATTGCCAGGCTAATCTCGGGAATTGATAGTCATAAACAGTGCTGTGCTTCAAGCATTGCGAAGAGCTGCTGTTAAACGCAGGAAAGTGCTGTTTGAATGAATGCTTACGAGCCTGCTGTTGCCTACCACCGCTCAGTCAGACTGCTCTATCAAATATCAAATCATAAACTTAATTATAATATAATAAACACACAGAAATACGAGCCGTAGGTCATTAATATGGTCAAATCCGGAAAATATAATTTCGAAAACAAAACGTTTATTCTTTCAGTGAAATACGGAACCGTTCCGTAATTTATCGAACGGGTGGCATCCATAAGTCTAAATATTGCTGTTACATTGCACAACCTTCAGTGTTATGTCATAATTATGTAAAATTCTGGCAAATTAATTGCGGTCTTTGTTAGGAAGAAATGGTCTTCATACAGTTCGCAACGAGCCAGGCGGCCCAAACTGCTGCATATACCCTGACTCTCCTTGCACAGAACGCAAGAGAAGGGACACAATTTCCCTAGGTAATATTGCCTGTAACATGAATTTCTTTTAACTAAATATGCAGGATTAAAAAATATATACTTGTGTATTGATTTTAAAGAAAGGCATTGATGTTTACTGTTAGGTACATTGGTGCAACGACAGTGCTTTTTTCGCGAATGCGCTTGTTAAATCATCACCTGTTAGGCGAAGTAGGCTGTGATTCGATGATAAATTAACAGGCACCGCATTGATTATTTGCAACGCAGAACAAGATAGTTAAACTAGTAATATCATCAACCATGTGTAGATAACAAATTATTATGTTAAGATTGATTGTTTTTTATAAGATAAGTTTAACGCTAGCTAGAAACTTACGTTGGCTCCTTGCTGCACTCGCGTCACAGGTGGTCAGCCTGCCACGCAGTCTCCTCGTGGAGTGCAATGTAATTGTCCATGATCGGCGTCCAAAAATGCCGATTACCGATTGTTATGAAAACTTGAAATTGCCCCTAATTAATCGGCCATGCCGATTAATCGGTCGACCTCTAGTCTGTACACCATGCTTTGTTTACATAAATGCACAAACCACCTCCTCTGGTCTTACCAAAGTCCTCTGCTGTACGATCAGCCCTGAAGACGTCGCACCCCTCTCGCCCAATAGCGTTGTCGGGTATGCTGTAATCCATAATAATAAAACCATGACGCTGCAATCCATAATCCTTTTTTGTGAGACGATTCTTAGTCGTTTTTCGTCCATTTTGTTCACCAGTGACCGGACGTTAGCGAGGAAAAGGCTAGGTAGTGAAAGCCGATGTGGGGTTAGCTTTTGCCTAGCCCGGAGGCCACCCCGCATCTCTCGCCTTTGTTTATGATCTCGACGCCGCCTCCGGGCACTTCCTCTCGGAGATGTTTCAGTCTCCCGGGGCGTCTTTGCGATCTACAGTGGAAGTTGTAAGTTGTCAAAAAACTCTCTTTGTGCATTGTGTTCCAATATCCAGAAGTTCTTGTCGGCTATACAGAGTGTACGTCAGGCTGTACTGAGTGAATAAACTAAGAACTATTAAGTAAATTACTGCTAATTCGTCAAATCTGGGTAGACGCCAAGCCTCGCGGTGTACATGCGCCGCCATTATAAAATTAGATTATTGCCATAAAGGGTCTCCTGGGATAGGTTTCACAGCACATCTGACCACCTGTTTGCCACCGGCACATTCTGTACAATGAATATAATATGTCTTGACTTTGGATAAAACAATTCTGCTAAGATAAATTACCATATTAGTGGGATAGAGGAAGCCTATTGGTCAAAGCCAAAGCCAGGCCAATGATATGTGGAGAATGTACATTTGTGGAGCTTTAGTCTGGGTTGAGAGAATTCCTAAAGGTAAATTCATAAAAGGTAAGCAAAAAATGCAGAGTGTTTTTCAGGAAATTGCATCACAAAACAAATGTGGTACCCATAAAAGCATTTAACAATCATATACTGTGGTAAATCTGGTGGAAAAACAGAACAATAATACTGTTTCCCCATTTCTATTCCTGCAACAGTAGCACCCAATAGCCTATCTAATAACAGAGCACAGCAGCATCATATGCACCAACTACAGTTCATAAATGAGAGAAATAGAATGAGATTTCTTTGTGATGCATTTATGTGTATCTATAAAACAGCATATTACAGCTGAAGGTATTCCTGTCACGTGCCCATGTGTGAGTATAAGCGCCGAGTATCCAGCTTTAAAGCAGCCTTTAAAATTGCCTCCTGATGTTAGTCTAGAGGGCCTTGATTCTGGGGTCTTACATTCTCACACACACACACACAACGTGGCCTACGGCCGAGAGAGGGGCTCTTTGGGTTTGTTAAATATCCTGTTACTCGCTCCTGGAACTCACCCCTCTTCTTCCCCAGACTGGTAAGAGACTAGAGGAGGGCACTACAACGGCACAGCTCCAGCATCACTGATACCTCGCGGCTCCTGCTTCCTTTTGAAGTACTGAAGCGCTTTTAAACAGGAGACAGAAATGAGAGGCAAATGGCCTCCCCTCCAAGAGGATGTGCAAGATAAGAGATGTTAAATATCATCCTGGCTGCTAGCACTACAGAGACTTGGCTCTCAAACCCCCCCACACACACACGATGCTCTGCTGAACTGCTCTTTCATTTAATGTAGGCAGTTTATGTGTGTGTGTGTGTGTGTGTGTGTGTGTGTGTGTGTGTGTGTGTGTGTGTGTGTGTGTGTGTGTGTGTGTGTGTGTGTGTGTGTGTGTGTGTGTGTGTGTGTGTGTGTGTGTGTGTGTAGGTCTGGACGTGTTTAACTATACTTGTGGGGACCAAATGTCCCCACAAGAATAGTAAACAAACCACAATTTGACCAACTGGGGACATTTTGTTAGTCCCCACAAGGTCAAATGCTATTTCTAGGGGGTTTAGGTTTAAGGTTAGAATTAGGGTTAGAATTAGGTTTAGCGTTAGAGTTAGGTTTAGGGGTTAGTGAAAATCAGATTTTTAATGGGACTGAATTGTGTGTCCCCACAAGGTTAGCTGTGTGTGTGTGTGTGTGTGTGTGTGTGTGTGTGTGTGTGTGTGTGTGTGTGTGTGTGTGTGTGTGTGTGTGTGTGTGTGTGTGTGTGTGTGTGTGTGTGCGTGCGTGCGTGCGTGCGTGCGTGCGTGCGTGCGTGCGGTTATCCTCCTTCTCTGATCTGAAGCTGACGTTTCTCCTGGACACAACACACATGCTTCATCGGAGAGTGTCCCTAATGCTTTCTGACTGGCTAAGCAGGAACACACACATACTGTAGTACAATTAACAAAACCACTGACATCCAATACACGCAGATAAACATTGGCACATACACATTAACAAACATACTGTCCTCATGCTCCTTAGAATCCAACACACCAAAGAATTTGAAGGAGAGTTCACCAAGGGATGGGATAGCCCAGGGCTGATTGTTACCATGACAACAACGCTACTCTTGAGCTCAGACAGACACTGTGCCATCCACTCCCTAAAGTGGTACCAAAATCGATGTCGGCTAAAACACCTCTTTCGACATCCAACTATATTTAAACCCTCAGCCAAAGCCTAAAATGACACACTGCAGGCAGGGAGGAAATGGACGTTCTCCAGTGAAGGACCCCCAGGTGCCCTGTATCAACCAGCCCAGGATAATTACAGCTGTGATACAGCAGCCTGATCATGCTGACTGTTCAACCTGGTATTAGGGTGTGTGGTGTGGTGTAGCCAGCCAATTAGATCTACTCCTCCTGTCCCTCCAGACTTACCAAGGACCGGCGATCAGACAACCACCATCTGACATTCAAGGGGAGGTTCGATAAATCTTCATATTCGTCATGGTAAGAATCTTTAGTCATAGTTATAGCTTAATAGCCCAAAATGTAACGATAACATATAATATACATTTAAAAAATTGGACTTAATAGTTGGTTTAATCTTTGCAGCAGCTGTCCAGAAAAAAAACTGATGTTGTGTAGATATTGAATGTTGTAGATATTAAAGGATGTAGATAATCAAAGGTTGTAGATAGTGAAGGCTGTAGATATTGAATGCTGTAGATATTGAAAGTTGTAGATATTGAACGCTGTAGATAGTGAAGGTTGTAGATATTGAAGGTTGTAGCTATTGAAGGCTGTAGATATTGAAGGTTGTAGATGGTGACGGCTGTAGATAGTGAAGGTTGTAGATATTGAATGTTGTAGATATTAAAGGATGTAAATATTGAAAGTTCTAGATATTGAACGCTGTAGATAGTGAAAGCTGTAAAAATTGAAGGTTGTAGATATTGAAGGCTGTAGATATTGAAGGGTATAGATAGTGAAGGCTGTAGATAGTGAAGGCTGTGAATATTGAAGGTTGTAGATTTTGAAGGCTGTAGATATTGAAGGTTGTTGCTATTGAAAGTTGTAGCTATTGAAGGCTGTAGCTATTGAAGGTTGTAGCTATTGAAGGTTGTAGATATTGAAGGTTGTAGATATTGAAGGCTGTAGATAGTGAAGGCTGTAGATAGTGAAGGCTGTAGATAGTGAAGGTTGTGGATAGTGAAGGCTGTGGATATTGAAGGTTGTAGATAGTGAAGGTTGTAGATAGTGAAAGTTGTAGATAGTGAAGGCTGTAGATAGTGAAGGTTGTAGATAGTGAAGTCTGTAGATAGTGAAGGTTGTAGATAGTGAAGGTTGTAGATTGTGAAGGCTGTAGCTAGTGAAGGCTGTAGATAGTGAAGGCTGTAGATAGTGAAGGCTGTAGATAGTGTAGGCTGTAGATAGTGAAGGCTGTAGATAGTGAAGGCTGTAGATGGTGAAGGTTGTAGATAGTGAAGGCAGTAGATAGTGAAGGCTGTAGATAGTGTAGGCTGTAGATAGTGAAGGCTGTAGATAGTGAAGGCTGTAGATAGTGAAGACTGTAGCTAGTGAAGGCTGTAGATATTGAAGGCTGTAGATAGTGTAGGCTGTAGAGAGTGAAGGCTGTAGATAGTGAAGGCTGTAGAGAGTGAAGGGTATAGTTAGTGAAGGCTGTAGATAGTGAAGGCTGTAGATAGTAAAGGCTGTAAATAGTGAAGGCTGTAGATAGTGAAGACTGTAGATAGTGAAGGTTGTAGATAGTGAAGAGTGTAGATAGTGAAGGCTGTAGATAGTGAAGGCTGTGGATAGTGAAGGCTGTAGATAGTGAAGGCTGTAGATAGTGAAGGCTGTAGATAGTGAAGAGTGTAGATAGTGAAGGCTGTAGATAGTGAAGGCTGTGGATAGTGAAGGTTGTAGATATTGAAGGTTGTAGATATTGAAGGCTGTAGATATTGAAGGGTATAGATAGTGAAGGCTGTAGATAGTGAAGGCTGTGAATATTGAAGGTTGTAGATTTTGAAGGCTGTAGATATTGAAGGTTGTTGCTATTGAAAGTTGTAGCTATTGAAGGTTGTAGATATTGAAGGTTGTAGATATTGAAGGCTGTAGATAGTGTAGGCTGTGGATAGTGAAGGCTGTAGATAGTGAAGGCTGTAGATAGTGAAGGCTGTAGATAGTGAAGAGTGTAGATAGTGAAGGCTGTAGATAGTGAAGGCTGTGGATAGTGAAGGTTGTAGATATTGAAGGTTGTAGCTATTGAAGGCTGTAGATATTGAAGGTTGTAGATGGTGACGGCTGTAGATAGTGACGGCTGTAGATATTGAAGGTTGTAGATATTGAATGTTGTAGATATTAAAGGATGTAAATATTGAAAGTTCTAGATATTGAACGCTGTAGATAGTGAAAGCTGTAAAAATTGAAGGTTGTAGATATTGAAGGCTGTAGATATTGAAGGGTATAGATAGTGAAGGCTGTAGATAGTGAAGGCTGTGAATATTGAAGGTTGTAGATTTTGAAGGCTGTAGATATTGAAGGTTGTAGATATTGAAGGTTGTAGATATTGAAGGCTGTAGATAGTGTAGGCTGTAGATAGTGAAGGCTGTAGATAGTGAAGGCTGTAGCTAGTGAAGGCTGTAGATAGTGAAGGTTGTAGATAGTGAAGGTTGTAGATAGTGAAGGCTGTAGCTAGTGAAGGCTGTAGATAGTGAAGGTTGTAGATAGTGAAGGTTGTAGATAGTGAAGGCTGTAGATAGTGAAGGCTGTAGATAGTGAAGGCTGTAGATAGTGAAGGTTGTAGATAGTGAAGGTTGTAGATTGTGAAGGCTGTAGCTAGTGAAGGCTGTAGATAGTGAAGGCTGTAGATAGTGAAGGCTGTAGATAGTGAAGGCTGTAGATAGTGTAGGCTGTAGATAGTGAAGACTGGAAATATTGAAGGCTGTAAATAGTGAAGGCTGTAGATAGTGAAGTTTGTAGATAGTGAAGGCTGTAGATAGTGAAGGCTGTAGATAGTGAAGGCTGTAGATATTGAAGGGTATAGATAGTGAAGGCTGTAGATAGTGAAGGCTGTAGATAGTGAAGGCTGTAGATAGTGAAGGCTGTGGATAGTGAAGGCTGTAGATAGTGAGGGCTGTAGATAGCGAAGGCTGTAGATAGTGAAGAGTGTAGATAGTGAAGGCTGTGGATATTGAATGTTGTAGATTTTGAAGGCTGTAGATATTTAATCCTTGAGGGCTTTACTCCTGGATCATTCACATCGATCCCCGGTCACAAGGTCGGTGAGTACACAAACACGACAGTCCCCTGCCTCGCACAGCTGGCGCCGGTCGTCATGGAAACACTACGACTCCATACGACTCAAAGATAACCCCCTTTGTCAGCTGAAGGGTGGTGTGGCGAAACGCGGAGAGTGATATAGACACATGACAGTAAAATACCTCCATAATAGTAGCAATAGTGGTTCAATCAGCTTGCTGTTATAGCTGAGTAATCTTTGGGGACAGTGCGGGATGTGGTCATGCCCTAGATGGTAGTGGACAGCTGAATGAGGTCAGTGGTGTGTCACCTTGTTTCAACATGACCTCTTCCTCCTGCTGATCGTTAACTGGGATGGGACCGGGCGTTGTAAAATCATCAGAAGGACTTTTTAAACCGCGGCCGTTACATTTGAAAACCCCCATAAATGATCGAAACAGCGGGAGGAAGGGGCAACTCTTACTCACCTCATCAGTCAAACACCCAGTAATGTAGACAAACTGAGCAGGAATGTAAAAGCAGTTAACGTAGTTCACACACTCATTCCCACACTGCTCGGCTAACATCACTCTTTCAAGGAGTAAAAATACACCCAGCACTGTAGTATTCACTGAAATAACACCCGCGGGGAGACTGAAGGCAGCATAAATTGTCCCCAATGTCAGTCTCTCAATAAAACATGCAGGCTAGCATGAATATTTCAACAGGCTAAAAGAATTAGCCCACATTCAGCAGACAGCTTCTACCCCATACATCCCTGCACACCTCCTCGACCCAGACAGAGGTTCAGAGAAAACTCATATACACACACATACTTACAGACGGTCTGAGACGAACATTGTAGACATTACTACAACTGGCTACGGCTGCACAGATGAGCAATGTGCATAAACAGAGAATATGAAAACACAAGTCAATGATATAACCACATTAACATATTCATCATAAATATGTGTTAAAACATTTCCACTTATGCACACGCACGCACGCACGCACGCACGCACGCACGCACGCACGCACGCACGCACGCACACACACACACACACACACACACACACACACACACACACACACACACACACACACTGGAACTCACCAGCTAAGCATAGGCTGCCATCTGCACTCTATGGTTTTCTCTCACTCTCCCTGAAATCTCTGTAGGGTCACTCTTCTCCAGTCCGACACACATCACACACACAATAACACCAATCACAAGGGTCCAGTTTAGTCCAGCAGCATGTCGTTACAGCCACGGGGTTGTTGTGAGAGAAGCCTGGATGGGTTTATTACAGTAGTAATGTGGATCTTCAGTCAGTCAGTCAGTCAGGCAGCATGACTCTCCTTCTCCAGGATCTCTCTCACTGACTCACTCTGCCCGAGCTTCCACCTCTCTCTCTCTCTCTCTCTCTCTCTCTCTCTCTCTCCCCTCCTCCTTCTCCTCCTTCCCCCACACTACAAACACACTGTCCCAGCCCCAAAAGTGTGCTCCTGTCCTCCTCCTCGCTCTCCCTGTCCTGATCCCGCTCTCCCATTCAGCAGAGCGCTGGTGAACAATGCCCCCACCGCCGCAACTCTCAAAGCCGTTCTCAGCTGGCAATAATGCCTATCCACCGTCACTATGGAAACTAATGAAGGCCCGGCCGGGGTGGGGGAGAGGGGGGGGGCAAGCAAGAGAGCGAGAACGAGGAGGAGAGAGAGAGAACGAAGGGAGAGGAGTGGTTGAATGAAAGATGGGGAAGCGTGTGAGTGAATGAGCGATAGGGGGAAGGTTTGACAATTCTAGGTTCAGGCGGTGATGACATACAGTACATGTTTTATTGTTAAAGGGGCAATCCTGAAATATAACTCCCTAAATTCCATACCTCCAGAGAGCTAGTTACTCCACAGCGGATCACTAGAGTCTAGGGTGCGGCATACCCCAAGTGACTTCAACCAGACGGAGGGAGCCTTCTTTAAGCAGACGCGCCCAAGCCTTCTTCATATGCACAGGCTATTATACCCTTTTTCTTCTTCTCTCTCCCTTTCCCCTCCTCCCTCCTTCCCTCGATGGGCCAAGTCTCTGTCAGGGTGACGGGTGAGGGGCGTGTCTGAAAGAAGCAGGCGACGTCGCCCGACGCACGCGCGGAACCCGCCCTGAACAGTTGCGATTTCCACGGAAACGGCGTCGAAGTAACCGCTGTTCCTAAAATCACGGCGTTGAATTGGAGGAGAGGAAGAGAGGGGGGTGGGTGACATTTTGTCACGAGACGCACGTGCAAATGTGGGAAAGAGAGTCAAACGCTAGCATGAGAGCTCGTTGATTTTTGCGTTGATCCTGCCTTCGCCTTTCTGGGCTGTTAATGTGCTGTGGTATAGGGAGGTAACCTGTATTAATTCACATACCTCAGCATTTACTGGACTGTTGCTGTCTGAAGCATGCACTGTGATTGATATTCTCTGCTGTCGATCAGCTGCTCCTCTCCATTGTACTAGAGCAGGGTGCTGAACCAGACACAACTACTCAGGTAAAACCGATCTGAGGAAAAACACAAGGAGGGCAGCAGACCTAATCGTCTACTTAGGAGTAGATAGCAAGGGAGCGATATGGAAAGGATTGATGAAGAGACACGTTTACTCTTCACACAGACGAGAGGAATTTGGGACACTGTGAAACAGAAAGGAATTCAAAAACGTCCCATCATCCTTCCTGCTACATCCATTTGGCTTATGCAACACTGGAGAACGGGGACGGTGCGTGTGTGTGTGTGTGTGTCTTGGGAAAGTAGGACTGAGTTAAGTTGGTCAACTCTCCCTGGCCTATACGTGTACCCTCTTTCCATATGTCCTACAACCAGGCCATTCTCACCATCCACACTGCTTGTACTCTACTCTCATCTACGACTCTAGTCAGATTCATTATATCTTCACAGTACAGTGTAGAGGTTTATTCTGATCAAGTCACCGAGATGCAAACACACACACTGACACACACACATGCACATATACACACTGCGAAGAACACCAGTCTAAATCTTCTGTCCTTCATGCATATGCTTCACTGACCTGAGCACAGCATCTGTCTCACAGCTGCCTGAGGTGGTCAACACACACACACATATGCATGAAATAGCACTCGTTTTGACCAACAGTGCTCGAATAACACTAGAACGCACACTTGCATGCACAGACAGACACACAGAGACAGATGGAAGACACTATTTGGAGATGTTTTCTAATTTGAGGGAAGATTATATTCCTTTGGCAAGGTCTGACACTGTGAAAAAGTCAAGGTCGGCCAACTTGACTGTCCGTGCGTGTGTGTCTGTGTGTGTGCTCTCGCAGAGAACAAGGCACATGAAGTCCTGCAGCAAACCATCCCCCACTAACAACCTGACTAACTACCCCCTACCCACACACACACACACACTCACACACACTTTCCACTGTATACACACAAATCCCCCCTCACCCACTCACATGCAGACAAAAAACATTTAAACAACAATTATTTCGAAAGCCTGCCATAGTCTTGCCAAAGCCTTCAAAGACTATGTCTGCATTTGCCTCACAAACCACAAACCCCCTTCCCAAGGACATTACCTACTTCCAGAGCTGATTTTTAAATAGTTAATATAAATCGATGAGATGTCGCCGTGGTGAGGCTCAGTGCACCCTACGGATTGTGAGCCGGAAGGAGGACACTGGGCTGTCGTCATGGAGACCACGCTCGCAGTCCACTCACAAGTACAAATACCTAACGTGAACGCAGAACGCACATGCATGTGCAAGCATTGCCCCGTAGCCTATCCCGTGAGGACAGACAGCGTTTCAGTGAACTCAGGCTTATCTCTGAAGGCCTGTGTGTGTGAATATCGCCAATGTCAGAGACACAACATGCTGCCTGGCTTCTGTTCTGTAAGGGGAAGAGGTCGCGAAAGGACACTGGCATCGCAACAGAAGGCCCCTCTACAGCTACTAAGACACACTCTTTATACACACTAAGCATCAATGAGATTCTGGTCTAATTCTATTGCTAAGCTACTAAAATATTGTAATTGACTGAGAGTTTGGGAATTACAAATAGAAAAAAAATGGGTGGAACATTGTAGGCTTTGCCCAAGTGTGTATCCTTAATCAAATCAGTCTCCAGACGATCAAATGCACTGAATGTTGACACTGACAATCCCCTTTAAGGCGCCCGCATGCTTCCCATTCGAAACAGTTCAGAACAGTTTGTGCATACAGTACATTATGTTTTTATTCCATTTGATCTTCGTCAAGGGTTTTCATGCGCACAAAACAAGTTCTCGAGACAAGCCGAAGTTTGGTCGCCGAAGTCTACAGCCCTTCATTGGTGATGGATCAACAGTAGGGATTCTTCAATAAAGCGTTTGATGTCATTCAATGAAAGAGACGACTCGTTTTCATGTCATTTTCTTTCACGAGAAATACCGCACCAAACATCTTAGTTAGATGTACAATTGCGCGACTAAGATCTCCTCGGGCAAAAATTGCCAAAATTAATTACAGATTTCTTGAGTTATCTAAGATCAATTCTGCCTATTTCGAGGAAGCGTATACTGGCTACGGCATCTCAAGATGGAAAAACAGTACTAATGCCGCTTTTTTCTGGTTTTAAAAGCAAAGGTCTTTTAAGGGAGTATACGAGCACACTCGTTCAGTTCACCTGAGGCGCCAGCCAACCCAAAGCACGTGGAACGCTTTACTTAGCTCCTCAAATATTCAGTAGCCCAAATCACAATGGGGTTTAAAGCCCTCTGATCTGCTCATCTCTTTCACCCATCATCAGCCACAGTGTGTCTTTAAAGGAGCAAAGCCATTAATATTTCACCCAGCTGGAGGAGCCTTTCATTTATTATTACAATTAAAACAGATCTGGTGGAGTGAAGAAGAAACGGAATAACAAAGAGGGCAAACCCCTGTAATAATCCCTGTAGTGCCCCGCTAGATAGAGTTACTAGACCTGCTCTCCCGACGAGAGCAGCGGTCAGACACGTCAGTGGACCAGAGTGGAATGATCTGGCGAATGCATATCTATGCTTGTCACACTGTGCGAGGTTGACTGGCCCTGGGGCTGAGAGAGAGAGAGAGAGAGAGAGAGAGAGAGAGAGAGAGAGAGAGAGAGAGAGAGAGAGAGAGAGAGAGAGAGAGAGAGAGAGAGAGAGAGAGAGAGAGAGAGAGAGAGAGAGGGGAGTCACATGAGCTGTTAGCGTGTGTAATAGATGACACTGCCCCAGGGGGTGACAGTTAGAGGTGCCGGACCATGGAAACCCAGTTTTGAGGCACTGTCCCCCCAGGGTCCCCCTCAACACCCGCCGAGCCCGTCCCGTGACCCCCTTACCTTGGGGCACGGAACCCACTGTGGCCTGAACATGGACTCAGTCATATCAGAGCTTTTTATCTATCTAAAATACGACTACTACAAGTTGATAGTTGCAGAAGAATGCAGTTTGTATTGACTTAACCTCTATGTGGGTATCGATTAACTTGAACTTCAGAGAGCAGAGACTTTATGGGCGCTGTGGTTTAGAATGTTGTAACGGTGTAGTTTCGTGAGGTGTAATACTACAGCAGCTGTAGCTGCAATACGACTCCGAACCATAAGTCAAATAATGAAACATCATTAAGGTCATCGTGTTGCGTTCATACGGTGCGACTGCAATAATGACAGGAAGCAGAGTGGGACTACAACACTATGGGATTACAACACCAAACAGGCCCCAGGCCAGGATGGACCGAGATATGACAAGGGAGCTACGAATACTACAAACTACGTTTACATTAGCTTCATCAGGAACTTTACTCAATCATCCTACAGTAATATACTGAGAAATACCAGGTAATATACAGTACACCGTACACAGTTGCTATTGGGATTAGAAAAGGCTCGAGAGGTCAGTTATGTGTCCTACCCACCACCGCGACCTGTATGTTCTCGTTGGCTGGCCCTCACTACATATCCGTCGCCAAACCCACTGGCTCCAGGTCATCTATAAGTCTTTGCTAGGTAAAAAGTTCCCCGCCTTATCTCAGCTCACTGGTCACCATAGCAACACCCACCGGTAGCACACGCTACAGCAGGTATATTGCACTGGTCATCCCCAAAGCCAACACTTCCTTTGGCCGCCTTTCCTTCCAGTTCTCTGCTGCCAATGACTGGAACAAATTGCAAAAATCTCTAAAACTGGAGTCTTATATCTCCCTCTCTAACTTTAACCATCAGCTGTCAGAGCAGCTTACCGATCACTGTACCTGTACACAGCCAATCTGTAAATAGCACACCCAACTACCTCATCCCCATATTGTTATTTAACTTCTTGCTCTCTTGTACCCCAGTATCTCTACTTGCACATCATCATCTGCACATCTATCACTCCAGTATTAATGCTAAATTGTAATTATTTTCGCCTCTAGGGCCTATTTATTGCCTACCTCCCTACTCTTCTACATTTGCACACACTGTACATAGATTTTTCAATGTTTATTTTCTTTTGTGTTATTGACCCTACGTATGTTTATGTGTAACTCTGTGTTGTTGTTTTTGTCGCACTGCTTTGCTTAGTCTTGGCCAGGTCGCAGTTGTAAATGAGTACTTGTTCTCAACAGGCCTACCTGGTTAAACAAAGGTGAAATAAAACTTTATTTTAATTTTGTATTACCGATATCATTAATATTGGCATATCACATGCTCTTTTCAGTGGGGTTTGACAGAGAGTAATTAAGGTGTGATAACCCGCTCTTTTTTTGCTATCCCTTTGTGCCAGAGCATGTGTGATAAACTGTGTGATGTTCTGTGTTTGAGAGCCTGTGGCTTTATTCTGGTCCATTAGAAAAGGTGTGATATTATTTAAAGTGCTTCTGTGCACACTGTCCATTTTCTGCTTCTAGTGTGATATTTTGTGTATTGCCAAGCTTGTTAGAATCTTTTTCTGCCCGCTGTGTTTAGTACCCAGTACACTGTGTGTGATTGTGTTTATCTATGCAAGTTATATTGTGTTAATATGTATTTTCCTGCGTGATGTACGTTTAGGGGTGATTTTGTGTGTCTGTGCGTTGTATGGTGCTATTGTTAAAGGTGTGATCGTGTGTGTAGTGACCAGGGTCCTCGGTGGGGTTTGTTCATCTGACAAGCTGCAGACTCATCTCATCTCCCCAGCAAGTCCAGATGGCCTGTTATTACACACGGCTCAGCACGGATTAACACAGAGAGAGAGAGGGAGAGAGAGGAGGAGGGGGGAAGGGAGCGGGAGTGGGAGGAAGCGAGAGGGAGGGAGAGAGAGAGAGAGGTAGCGGCAGTAGGATGCTGCAGGGTAGGACACCTGGCATAGAGCAGAGGACTGACAAACTGTGCTTCAATGGAATGTGACAAACACACACACTACGTCATTCCCTCATCCTTTCCCATAACTGACTATCTCAACCTTATTCTAACCATAGACATTAAAAACCAGTAGATAGTGATGGCGCTGACATCATCCATGTATTCCTATGGAAAACTCCTGATGACGCATGAAGCTGGAAGTATTTTGAAATTGAAGATCACCATATTGCTGAAGCGGGCTGAATGGCACCCCCAAAAATTCGAAGGATCATGGTGAAAGTGGCCATAACTAGCAAAGGATCATGGTCGATGTAGTCGTTTTCATCCTGCCTGAGTCAACCTTAATGTCTATAGCATGAGGGCGTGAGCGACCTCGTAGCCTGCTGGCCCGTGATTGGTCTGTGTCAGTACGCGGTCCTGTGTGACGAAAAATGTACTATTTAATGAAATATCTCGATTTGAAGCAAAGTTCAAAAGAATTCACTGTGGGGATCGAACTAGCTCATTATAAACTCATTTTAGAGCCCAGAACGGCCATCAACATTTTTGTTGCTTGGCCGTTCTGGCTATCATACTTTACATATAGGCTTTCTAGGGCAGACCAGGACTTTTGGCTCGTGACTTCACGCTCCAGACCGGACACAGGGGGCCTGATTCAAATACAGACTCCCTAAAATCTCATCATCATCCCTCAACATGCAACCAACATTCCCTAACTAAAATGTCACCTCAACCTTTCTCTGACACACAGACGCGGAGGGTGTCATCGCGATAACTGAATAGAGCTCCCTATCTACATACTGTGAGGTGATACGCACACAGCAGCAGCAGTTGATGGATTGGGACCTTCTCCACTGTGACTCTGTCAGCCCAGAGTTCCCCGCGAGGACATTCGTCACTAGACTCCAAGGTGACATGATGGATCACGCCATTGCTCATAAAGCACACCGACATAGCCCACAGAAATAAGTACCGCCTCACCTTTCCAAAATACCATTTAAGTTATACAGTTTATGTTAGTAGCTGGAGGCTGATTCTGAAGTGGCTCTGAAAAGGTTTATGTTAAATATGAAGGGACATTCCAAGTGAAAGTATGTGCAGACTCAGTTTATAGAGCTAAATGTATGATGTGGTTAGATAAACAGACTTATACAACAGTAGAGATTTACACGTTTTATAAACATAAATGTACAGTATACGTACTGTATGTATATACAGTAGCTAGAGATGTTCCACATAATGTACAGACAAACTGTCATGGCGGTTTAAAGGAGAGGACCAAGGTGCAGCGTTGTGAGCGTACATTTTCTTTATTTCATCAAAATGACGCCGGACAAAACAATTAAACACTACAAAAACAAACCGTGAAGCTCAAAGGCTATGTGCCCTAAACAAAGTCAACTTCCCACAATGACAGGTGGAAAAAAGGGATACCTAAGTATGGTTCTCCATCAGAGACAACGATAGACAGCTGCCTCTGATTGAGAACCACACCCGGCCAAACACAAAGAAATAGAAAACATAGAAATAAAGAAACTAGAATGCCCACCCTAGTCACACCCTGGCCTAACCAAAATAGAGAATAAAAGCCTCTCTATGGCCAGGGCGTGACACAAACATTGACTCACAGGAGGCATTAGGGCCATGTTATTGTTTCATGTTGACTTATTCATATCACTCAACAAAACCAGGATCTAAAATGAAATAGAGGACAATGAGAAGGTTATTGAAGAACACAATCCACGCAGAGATCCTGTTTGTGGTTATGACAGTACTGCCAGGCTCCATTTAGTTGTCAGTGTGACTGGTTCACCTCTGAGTGTGTTGCTGGCACGTCCTGGCTGTCAAAATAGTTGAAAGACGGTCGCGTGCTGTTGTGTTGTTACTATTATCAGTCTAGAAACAGTAACAACGTAGACCAGACATATGCTATAGCAGGGGAGTCATGTTAGCTGGAAGGCAGATTGGATTGTGTGAGTATTCTCTAGGGTTGGGCTGTATCAAGATGTGTATACTGTCATACCATTTCTGTACCATACTGGGGTATACGGTATTGCCGGAAGTGCACACACAGGACTCTATAAAAAAATTAACAAAGTATATTCAGTGGGGAGAACAAGTATTTGATACTTTGCCGATTTTGCAGGTTTTCCTACATACAATGTGATTTTCTGGATTTTTTAGATTCCGTCTCTCACAGTTGAAGTGTACCTATGATAAAAAAATTACAGACCTCTACATGCTTTGTAAGTAGGAAAACCTGCAAGATCGGCAGTGTATGAAATACTTCTTCTCCCCACTGTATATATATATATTTTTTTTTATGGTGTTGAAAACCATACCATTGGTTTTTCTTAAATATCCCGGGTATATGCTATTAATGGTTTATCCCCCAAGCCTAGTGTTCTCTATAATGAGCCCAATCATTCAGCTGTGTCTTGCTCCACATTGATAGATGGCAGCTGAAGAGGGTACATGCGCTTCATATTTCAGACATCTTTCACTGAGGTAATTAATTACATCCATTTACCTGCAGGCATTTAGAACAGTGGAAACAGGAAGGAAGCCCTGCAGGCTCTCAGCATCTCTATCACACACACAGCTGCCAGTGTGCCTGAGGTGTGTTGTTGGTTTTTAGTACATTTTGACCCGACTGGATTGTTGTTCATCTAATGAGGGGCTTGTTAGTGAATTAGAGCCTCAGTGAGAAAATAAAACCTTAACTACAATAACTGAAGGAGGAAATGAATGGACAAAGACCAGAGTGACAGGATCCATCTGTTTGGGATGTAGCCCTCATCCCCTCATTAAGGCATGGGTGTTGTATTGCTCCTGTGATGACAGGCTAGGGCGGTCAAGGTGTGGTGATGTAGTGGTTAGTGAAGTGGACACTAGACCAAAGGATTCCCGGTTCAAATCACACTGAACAGAAAGGAGCATATATAGTGAATTAGTTAAAGGGATAGTTCCCCCAAATTATTTAATTACATATTGGTTTCCTTACCCTGTAAGCAGTCTATAGACAAGGTACAATATGACAGCAATGTATGGTTTGGTTTAGTTTTCCTGGCATTGTTTCCACATGCTAACGTTTTAGCATTTGTGGCAAAAATCAAATTGAAGTCATACAGTGCACATATAATACCAATATAATTTATAATAAATCATCTATAAGTGACCTTGATGAGATTCACATTCAATTTTAGATAATTTTGGATGATTTGGACTTTGTGCGTAAAAAATGCTAATATCAGTCCCATGACTTGAATGGGAAGTGTACCACAAATGCTAAAACATGTCAGCATGTTGAAACAGTGCCAGGGAAACTTAACCAAAGCATTGATTGCTGTCATACCTTCTCCATAGACTGTTTACAGCGTAAGGAAACAATTTTTTTATTTGGGTGAACTATGCCTTTAACATCTCACAACATAGCTCTGATAATGTTTGGTGTGGGGTGCTGTGGGAAAAGTGCAAGTCATATTTGAGATATCTATATAATATATATACAGTTGAAGTCAGAACTGTACATACACCTCAGCTAAATACATTTAAACTAAGTTTTTCGCAATTCCTGACATTTAATCCTAGTAAAAATTCCCTGTCTTAGGTCAGTTAGGATCACCACTTCATTTTAAGAATGTGAAATGTCAGAATAATACTAGAGAGAATGATTTATTTCAGCTTTTATTTCTTTCATCACATTCCTAGTGGGTCAGAAGTTAACATACACTTAATTAGTATTTGGTAGCATTGCCTTTAAATTGTTTAACTTGGGTCAAAAGATTGAGGTAGCCTTCCACAAGCTTCCCACAATAAGTTTGGTGTATTTCGTACCATTCCTCCAGACAGAGCTGGTGTAACAGAGTCAGGTTTGTAGGCCTCCTTGCTCGCACACGCCTTTTAAGTTCTGCCCACAAATGTTCTATGGGATTGAGGCCAGGGCTTTGTGATGGCCACTCCAATACCTTGACTTTGTTGTCCTTAAGCCATTTTGCCACAACTTTGGAAGTATGCTTGGGGTCATTGTCCATTTGGAAGACCCATTTGCGACCGAGCTTTAACTTCCTGACTGATGTCTTGAGATGTTGTTTAAAAATTTCCACATAATTTTCCATCCTCATGATGCCATCTGTTTTGTGAATTGCACCAGTCTCTCCTGAAGCAAAGCACCCCCACAACATCATCAAGGTTGGGATGGTGTTCTTCGGCTTGCAAGCCTCCCCCTTTATCCTCCAAACATAACGATAGTCATTATGGCCAAACAGTTCTATTTCTGTTTCATCAGACCAGAGGACATTTCTCCAAAAAGTAAGATTTTTGTCCCCATGTGCAGTTGCAAACCGTAGTCTGCCTTTTTATGGCGGTTGGCTTCTTCCTTGCTAAGCGGCCTAACAGGTTATGTCGATATAGGACTCGTTTTACAGTAGATATAGATACCTTTGTACCTATTTCCTCCAGCATCTTCACAAGGTCCTTTGCTGTTGTTCTGGGATTGATTTGCACTTTTCGCACCAAAGTATGTTTATCTCTAGGAGACAGATCGTGTCTCCTTCTTGAGCGTTATGATGGCTGCGTGGTCCCATAGTGTTTATACTTGCGTACTATTATTTGTACAGATGAATGTGGTACCTTCAGGTGTTTGGAAATTGCTCCCAAGGATGAACCAGACTTGTGGAGGTCTACAATTCTTTTCCTGGGGTCTTGGCTGATCTCTTTTGATTTTCCCATGATGTCAAGCAGAGGCACTGAGTTTGAAGGTAGGCCTTGAAATACATCCACAGGTAAACCTCCAATTGACTCAAATTATGTCAATTAGCCTATCAGAAGCTTCTAAAGCCATGACATAATTTTCTGGAATTTTCTAAGCTGTTTAAAGGCACAGTCAACTTAGTGTATGTAAACTTCTGACCCACTGGAATTGTGATACACTGAATTATAAGTGAAATAATCTGTTTGTAAACAATTGTTGAAAAAATTACTTGTGTCATGCACAAAGTACATGTCCTAACCGACTGCCAAAACTATAGTTTGTTAACAAGAAATTTGTGGAGTGGTTGAAAAACGAGTTTTAATGACTCCAACCTAAGTGTATGGTAACTTCCGACTAAAACTGTATATATAAAGAAAGAGCGAGACAAAGAGAGAGAGAGAGAGATTTCACTATTTGCACATCGTTACAACACTGTATATATACATAACATGACATTTGAAATGTCTTTATTCTTTTGGAACTTCTGTGTAATGTTTGAATTGAATTGAGAGTATCCAGTCTTACAGAATCATTACTGCCTGAACCCAGAGAGGGAGAGAGAGGGAGGATAGAAGAAGAGAGTGACATGATATATGGCTCACAGTGTGTGCTGACTATAATAGGACAGAGAAAGAGAGGAAGAGCGGAGATGGGGAGAATCAGTCTATCGTTGTCACGGTGACCTTCAGAGTCAAACACCTTGACGACAGCCAGAACGAGCCGAGCACCGCTGGGCTCAATCTGGATGCCCTCAAACCCCAGAGGGCCCCAAACACAGGGCAAGACCAGTGAGTCAGCGAACACTAAGCAATCACAGTGTAACATGTCAGGTTGTAACTTTTCATATCTTAAAAGTCAAGGTGAGTCAGTAGGAAATCTGCAGACTTCAAACCCGAATGAATGACAAATATAGAAATACAGAGTTAGAGCGTTCACATTCATGATGGTTCGAGGCAGGCAGAGCTAAACTTGTAGTAGGCTAGATTTGTTGAATAGAGAGTGCATTTGTACAAAACAGGCCAAAGAGACCATAGGAATCTAGATTAAGGTTATGCAATGCCATGCAGCCAGTGAATGATATCTTAAAACCTCATGTACATTGATACCAATTCCTTCCCGTAATGAAATGCCATTGTGTATTCATCATTGGCTGAACACTGACTCAGAGTGGCCATGGCCTATAGATGGTTCCTGTGCGAAGGCTGAGAAAAGGCACCATTCAGGCTGTGTTACAGAGGCCTCTGGTGGTCAAACTGGAACGGTACAGGCAGAGATAGTACAGTAGAACAGTACCAGTAGGTCCTATGTGAAAAGGAACGCATGACTCCCCTTCATATTACTACAAAACAATTCATGTATGTCTTAAAAATGTGCATTTTATGTCACATTTTAAATAACCCCATCTAAGTACTCTCTCTCTCTCTCTCTCTCTCTCTCTCTCTCTCTCTCTCTCTCTCTCTCTCTCTCGACCTGCTGTTTTCAACTGTCTAGACAGCAGGAGCGGTAGAGATACTCTGACTGATCGGCTATGAAAAGCCAACTGACATTTACTCCTGAGGTGCTGACCTGTTGCACCCTCTACAACCACTGTGATTATTATTATTTGACCATGCTGGTCATCTATGAACATTTGAACATCTTGGCCATGTTCTGTTATAATCTCCACCCAGAACAGTCAGAAGAGGACTGGCCACCCCTCATAGCCTGGTTCCTCTCCAGGTTTCTTCCTAGGTTCTGGCCTTTCTAGGGAGTTTTTCCTAGCCACTGTGCTTTGACACCTGCTTCTACACCTGCATTGCTTGCTGTTTGCATTGCTTGCGGTTTCTGTACGGCACTTTCTGACATCAGGTGATGTAAGTAGGGCTTCGTAAATACATTTGATTGAATTTGATTGACACTTTCAATTTCTCGAGCTCCTCAAACTCAGATCGCCTCATTAACACCCAGGAGACAATGTGTGGGAGGCAAGATAAACAGACAGACTAAATGCAGCCATTATCACAAAGCCATACAAAGAGGCAGCTGGGCATTTCCATAAGTACAACCGTAACAATGAACTAGTGTTAACAACTGTTTACTGAACCGTTAACGATTCCACAGCATTGAATAGTTCATAGTGGGGTCTCCAGGTCCTTCTTTCTCTGTATTCTGTATGATAAGCCAACAGGGGGCCTAGAGGGGTCTTTATAAGATAACAACACACTTCATTCATAAAGCCTTCCTCTCAAACACAGCATGGCGCTAAGAACCAATGTTCTGCTGACACCAGCACACACCCTTCCCACCCCTATATCTCCTTTCCCTCTTTCTGTTATCCCATTCTCCTGCCCCCCCCCCCCCTCCCTTTTTTTTGATTGTAACGGTTTATTTGTTGAAATTGTAGTATTTAAATTGTACCTTGTACTTTTGTTATTCTTCTTGTTTTATTTTGAATGTTTGTACTCGGGGCACAATTGTGAATGAGACCCTGGTCTCAGTTGGGCTCCCCTTAATAAATAAAAGTTAAACAAAAAATACATTATTACCTCCCTCTCGCTCCCCTCGCAGTGAATTTGTAATGAAGCTCTGAGAGTGTGCAAACAGGCCAGCTATTTAGTCTGGGGAGACATGGTGACAGGCTTGGACAGGTGCTACAGAAAAGACGGGTGACATGTGTTTGGCTTCCAGCCGACTGATATGACCTGAGGGCTGAGGGCATGGTATTAGCTTAGCTTAGCATAGCCCATCAGGATGTATGGAGGGTTTGGCCTAGTTCATTATGTACAAGAATCTAATGTGTTAAAACTGTTTGATTTCTGTCGGGTAGGCTACACTCTTCAAAAAAAAGGGTTCCAAAAGGCTTCTTCGGCTGTCCCCATAGAAGAATCCTTTTTGGTTCGGTTCTACCTGCAACCAAAAAGGGTTCTTCAAAGGGTTCTCCTATGGGGACAGCCAAAGAATACTTTAAGGTTCTAGATAGCACCTTATTTGAATATTTTCTTCTAACCCTTCCCTCATGTTCTATTTGGCTACACACTGTTATGTTCCGGGTCAATTTGACACAGTACAATAAGCACAGTCAACACAGAAAATACGGTAAGTACAGTTATCTAAATGTTGCTGAGCATGTCCTCTTCCAGATCCTCTTTTTTCTGGGTTGGTAGTCCAAACCGGATTTTTTTTTGTGCCAAAAGTAATACATCCGTCAGATCGTCGGTGATCCGACGTCGTAAATAATAATTTGTCAAAACCCTGTTTTTAGCGCAAACCCTCTGAACGTTATAGGGAAATCATACTTATATCTATGTGATCGACATGGTCACGCCTGTCACGTGCAGGAAGCAGCTTGCTTCTAAGACACACCGTTTAAGAGTTATAGGTCAAAGGTAGAAGATCAAATTGCAGGTCAAATTGACTTCCGATCAGTGTTTCTCACCCTCTGAGCATCATAGGGAAGTCATACTTAAATCTCCGATGTGATTTCAAACTCAAATATGTGTCAAAATCACACGGAACATAAGGGAAGTGCAATCAGCAGCACTGAGACTACATTTATGACTTGTTTTACGGGTTACATCAGGTGAGCATGAGTGTGTGTGTGTGTGCGCGTGTGTGTGCGTGTAAACGGTGTGTTAAATGTAAACGGTTCTGAGGGTTATTTTATTTTCATGACAATCTTCATCCATAACCACTGGTTACACGATCATACGGCAATTGTGCCAGCCCAAAGTACCAATTCAGAACACATTGTTGTGGAGCTCCACAGCAGACTAACACAGGTGCTTCCTCGTCCTCTCTTCCACCCATGACCGACCACCCGCCACCTCCCTCTACCCCTCCTCCCCGTCTCTCTCCCTCCCTCATTCCCTCTCGTTCTCCATTTACATCTATCTCCTCTCTCCTCTCTCCCCTCAATCCTCTTCTATCCTCCCTTGTTCTACCTCTCTCCCTCCTCTCCTCCTCTAATCGTCTATCCCTCTCCTCCACTCCTCCTCCTCCTGTCTTCTTCCTCCCTCCCTCCGGATCCCTCAGCCTCACCCCTGTGTGTGCAGGAAGCTTCCATTCCAGAGAGTGGGCTTCTTTGATGATCAGAGGGGAAAAACACAATTCCGACAGTGTGCTAGAAGGAGCACAACTCATAAAACACTCATACACACACGCATGCACGCACAAACACAGAGAAATCCAATGGCACGTGCATTTAATATCACTTTTTTTTTTCTTTCCATATGACTTTCCCAGAAAATTTCCCCTCATCAGTGTAGGTCCAACCCAGTCAGACAGCCCTGAGCCTGGGGAGCACAGACAAAGAAGGAGGATGGAGAGTCTCTATCACTCTCCTATACCTATAGTCCAGATACAGTAGTTGTTTGAGTGTGCATGGAGGCTCCACAATGTCCATAGGTTTTATACTGGTCCACAGATACAATATTACTGCATCAGTGTTTAGTATCTAGACCAAGATAAGCTACTTGTGACAGTCAATATGTCAAAGCTTTACATTATTCCCAAGTCACTGAGCATATCAGCTCTATATTGGATGACACTGAGTAAAAAAACTAATTCAGTCCATTTCTGGAAGACTCCAACAGTTGGTACCATTTAGCAAATCTAGGTCACTTCCGCCCTCTGTAAAACTGTGTGTGTGCGTGTGTGTAGCAGGATGTGTGTCTCAACCAGACCCTACTCCGAGAGACCTGCGTGTAGCAGGATGTGTGTCTCAGCCAGACCCTACTCTGAGAGATCTGCAATATAAACACATGGTACTCTCGACAGAAACATCCTTCTCTCTCTCTTTATCACACAACTGTCTCACCATCATTATCTCTCTATCAATCCCTCTTTCAACCTCAGCCTTATTCCTACATGTGTGAAGAGGGCAGGGCAGCACCTCTTCACCCTCACGAAGCTGGAAAGATTTGGATCCTGAAAAAGTTATACAGCTGCACCGACGAGAGCATCTTGACTTGGTATGGCAAATGCACCGCCCTTGACCGCAAAGCGCTAGAGGGTGGTGGGGACAGCCCAGTATATCTCTGGGGCCGAGCTCCCTGCCACCCAGGTCTTCTATATCAGGCGGTGTCAGAGGAAGGCCAAAAATATTGCCAACGATTCCAGCCACCCAAGCCATAGACTCTGTTACCGTCCAGCAAACGGTACTGGAGTATTGGCTCTTGGACCAACAGGCTCCGAGACAGCTTCTACCCCAAACCATAAGACTGTTAAATAGTCAGATGGTGCCAGGTTTCCTCCAGATGTGACGCTTGGCATTCAGGCCAAAGAGTTCAATCATGGTTTCATCAGACCAGAGAATCTTGTTTCTCATGGTCTGAGAGTCCTTTAAATGCCTTTTGGCAAACTCCAAGTGAGCTGTCATGTGTCTTTTACTAAGGTGTGGCTTCTGTCTGACCGCTCACCATAAAGGCCTGATTGGTGGACTGCTGCAGAGATGTTTATCCTTCTGGAAGGTTATCCCATCTCCACAGAGGAACTGTGGAGCTCTGTCAGAGTGACCATCGGGTCTTGGTCACCTCCCTGACCAAAGCCCTTATCACCTGATTTCTCCGTTTGTCCAGGTGGCCAGCTCTAGGAAGAGTCTTGGTTGTTCCAAACTTATTCCATTTAAGAATGATGAGGCCACTGTGTTCGTGGGGACCTTGGGGACCAATGCTGCAGACATTTTTTGGTACCCTTCCCCAGATCTGTGCATCAACACAATCCTGTCTCAGAGCTCTACGGACAATTCCTTTGACCTCATGGCTTGGTTTGTGCTCTGACATGCCCTGTCAACTGTGGGACCTTATGTATGCATAAGATGTATGCCTTTCCCAATCATGTCCAATCAATTTATTTACTACAGGTGGACTCCAATCAAGTTATAGAAACATCTCAATGATGATCAAGTTAAACCGAATGCACCGAATGTGTTTCAGACATAAGGAAGTAGATGGCGCCAAATGTTCTACTTTTAAACTCGGACAAAACAGAGATGCTAGTTCTAGGTCCCAAGAAACAAAGATATCTTCTGTTGAATCTGACAATTAATCTTGATGGTTGTACAGTCATCTCAAATAAAACTGTGAAGGACCTCAGCGTTACTCTGGACCCAGATCTCTCTTTTGACAAACATATCAAGCCTGTTTCAAGGACAGCTTTTTTCCATCTACGTAACACTGCAAAAATCAGAAACTTTCTGTCCAAAAATGATGCAGAAAAATGAATCCATGCTATTGTCACTTCTAGGTTAGAGTACTGTCTCACCATCAGTGAGAGAAAAGAAAAATCTAAAAGCTTTAACAAGAGCAAGGTATTGTGTTTCATTTGAAAACAGCATCACATTTTGTAAAAGCAGAATATTTCAGGTCATCCTACCCCCCTAACCTTTGACCCTGCTCTACTTTCTGGCTACCCGGATAAAACACGAAATAAACTTCAGTTAGTGTTAAATACGGCTACTAGAATCTTGACTAGAACCAATTTGATCATATTACTCCAGTGCTAGCCTCTCTACACTGGCTTATGTTAAGGCAAGGGCTGATTTCAAGGTATTACTGCTAACCTACAAAGCATTGGACTTGCTCTTACCTATCTTTCTGATTTGGTCCTGCCGTACATACCTACACGTACGCTACGGTAACAAGACGCAGGCCTCCTTACTGTCCCTAGAATTTCTAAGCAAACAGCTGGAGGCAGGGCTTTCTCCTATAGAGCTCCATTTTTATGGAATGGTCTGCCTATCCATATGAGAGATGTAGACTCGGTCTTGACCTATAAGTCTTTATTGAAGACTCATCTCTTCAGTACGTCCTACGATTGAGTGTAGTCTGGCCCAGGAGTGTGAAGGTGAACGGAAAGGCACTGGAGCAACGAACCGCCCTTGCTGTCTCTGCCTGGCCGGTTCCCCTCTCTCCACTGGGATTCTCTCCTGAGAAACCCAATTACAGGGGCTGGGTCACTGGCTTACTGGTGCTCTTCCATGCCGTCCCTAGGAGGGGTGAGTCACTTGAGTGGGTTCAGTCACTGACGTGATCTTGCTGTCCGGGTTGGCGCTCCCCCTTGGGTTTGTGTCGTGGGGGGAAACTTTGTGGGCTATACCCGGCCTTGTCTCTGGATGGTACGGTGGTGGTTGAAGATATCCCTATAGTGGTGTGGGGGCTGTGCTTTGGCAAAGTGGGTGGGGTTATCTACTGTTTGGCCCGACCCCTCCTGTCTCAGCCTCCAGTATTCATGCTGCAATAGTTTATGTGTTGGGGGGCTAGGGCCAGTCTGTTATATCTGGAGTATTTCTCCTGTCTTATCCGGTGTCCTGTGTGAATTTAAGTATGCTCTAATTCTCTCTCTCCACAGTGACTGTACGTACATACCCCAATCAGAAGCCATGGATTACAGGCAACATTCGCACTGAGCTAAAGGGTAGAGCTGCCGCTTTCAAGGTGCGGGACTCTAACCCGGAAACTTACAAGGCATCCTGCTATGCCCTCCGACGAACCATCAAACAGGCAAAGCATCAATACAGGGCTAAGATTGAATCATACTACACGGCTCCGACGCTCGTCTTATGTGGCAGGGCTTGCAAACTATTACAGACTACAAAGGGAAGCACAGCTGCGAGCTGCCCAGTGACACGAGCCTACCAGACGAGCTAAATCACTTCTATGCTCACTTCGAGGCAAGCAACACTGAGGCATGCATGAGCGCTTCAGCTGTTCCGGATGACTGTGTGATCATGCTCTCCGTAGCCGACGTGAGTAAGACCTATAAACAGGTCAACATACACAAGGCTGCGGGGCCAGACGGATTACCAGGACGTGTGCTCCGGGCATGTGCTGACCAACTGACAGGTGTCTTCGCTGATATTTTCAACATGTCCCTGATTGAGTCTGTAATACCAACATGTTTCAAGCAGACCACTATAGTCCCTGTGCCCAAGAACACAAAGGCAACCTGCCTAAATGACTACAGACCCGTAGCACTCACGTCCGTAGCCATGAAGTGCTTTGAAAGGTTGGTAATGGCTCACATCAACACCATTATCCCAGAAACCCTAGACCCACTCCAATTTGCATACCGCCCAAACAGATCCACGGATGATGTCATCTCTATTGCACTCCACACTGCCCTTTCCCACCTGGACAAAAGGAACACTTATGTGAGAATGCTATTCATTGACTACATATCAGCTTTCAACACCATAGTACCCTCAAAGCTCATCACTAAGCTAAGGATCCTGGAACTAAACACCTCCCTCTGCAACTGGATCCTGGACTTCCTGACGGGCCGCCCCCAGGTGGTGAGGGTAGGTAGCAAAACATCTGCCACGCTGATCCTCAACACTGGAGCTGCCCTCTCCAGTCGTGAAGAGGGCACGACAAAGCCTATTCCCCCTTCAGGAAACTAAAAAGATTTGTCATGGGTCCTGAGATCCTCAAAAGGCTCTACAGCTGCAACATCGAGAGCATCCTGACTGGTTGCATCACTGCCTGGTACGGCAATTGCTCGGCCTCTAACTGCAAGGCACTACAAAGGGTAGTCCGTACCGCCCAGTACATCACTGGGGCTAAGCTGCCTGCCATCCAGGAGCTCTACACCAGGTGGTGTCAGAGGAAGGCCCTAAAAATTGTCAAAGACCCCAACCACCCTAGTCATAGACTCTCTACTACCACATGGCAAGCGGTACCGGAGTGCCAAGTCTAGGACAAAAAGGCTTCTCAACAGTTTTTACCCCCAAGCCATAAGACTCCTGAACAGGTAATCAAATGGCTACCCGGACTATTTGTATTGTGAGCACCCCCAACCCCTCCCACCCCGCAACCCCTCTTTTTACGCTGCTGCTACTCTCTGTTAATCATATACGCATTGTCACTTTAACTATACACTCATGTACATACTACCTCAATTGGGCCGACCAACCACTGCTCCCGCACATTGGCTAACCGGGCTATCTGCATTGTGTCCCACCCACCACCCGCCAACCCCTCTTTTACGCTACTGCTACTTTCTGTTCATCATATATGTATAGTCACTTTAACCATATCTACATGTACATACTACCTCAAATCAGCCTGACTAACCGGTGTCTGTATGTAGCCTCGCTACTTTTATAGCCTCGCTACTGTATATAGCCTGTCTTTTTACTGTTGTTTTTATTTCTTTACCTACCTATTGTTCACCTAATACCTTTTTTGCACTATTGGTTAGAGCCTGTAAGTAAGCATTTCACTGTAAGGTCTACACCTGTTGTAGTCGGCGCTTGTGAAAAATAAACTTTGATTTGATTTGTCTATGTTTGTGTTGCTTCACAGTCCCCGCTGTTCCATAAGGTGTTTTTTTAATCCGTTTTTTAAATAAAATGTTACTGCTTGCGTCAATTACTTGATGTTGAATAGAGTTCCATGTAGTCATGCCTCTATGTAGTACTGTGTGCCTCCCATAGTCTGTTCTGGACTTGGGGACTGTGAAGAGACCGCTTGTGGCATGTCTTGTGGGGTATGCATGGGTGTCCGAGCTGTGTGCCAGTAGTTTAGACAGACAGCTCGGTGCATTCAGCATGTCAATACCTCTCATAAATAAAAGTAGTGATGAAGTCAATCTCTCCTCCACTTTCACCCAGGAGAGATTGACATGCATATTATTAATATTAGCTCTCTGTGTACATCCAAGGGCCAGCCGTGCTGCCCTGTTCTGAGACAATTGCAATATTCCTAAGTCCTTTTTTGTGGCACCTGACCACACGACTGAACAGTAGTCAAGTTGCGACAAAACTAGGGCCTGTAGGACCTGCCTTGTTGATAGTGTTGTTAAGAAGGCAGAGCATCGCTTTATTATAGACATACTTCTCCTCATTTTAGCTACTACTGCAGCAATATGTTTTGACCATGAAAGTTTACAATCTAGGGTTACTCCAAGCAGTTTAGTCATCTCAACTTGCTCAATTTCCACATTATTTATTACAAGATTTAGTTGAGTTTTAGGGTTTGTTCCAAATACAATGCTTTTAGTTTTAGAAATATTTATGGCTAACTTTTTCCTTGTCACCCACTCTGAAACTAACTGCAACTCTTTGTTGAGTGTTGCAGCCATTTCAGTCGATGTACAGTCGTGGCCAAAAGTTTTGAGAACGACACAAATATAAACTTCACAAAGCCTGCTGCCTCAGTGTCAGATGTTACTATGGAATACTGAAGTATAATTACAAGCATTTCATAAGTGTCAAAGGCATTTATTGACAATTTCCTGAAGTTGATGCAAAGTCAATATTTGCTGTGTTGACCCTTATTTTTCAAGACCTCTGCAATCCACCCTGGCATGCTGTCAATTAACTTCTGGGCCACATCCTGACTGATGGCAGCCCATTCTTGCATAATCAATGCTTGGAGTTTGTCAGAATTTGTGGGTTTTTGTTTGTCCACCCGCCTCTTGAGGATTGACCACAAGTTCCCAATGTAATTAAGGTCTGGGGAGTTTCCTGGCCATGGACCCAAAATATCGATGTTTTGTTCCCCGAGCCACTTAGTTATCACTTTTGCCTTATGGCAAGGTGCTCCATCATAATGGAAAAGGTATTGTTCGTCACCAAACTGTTCCTGGATGGTTGGGAGAAGTTGCTCTCGGAGGATGTGTTGGTACCATTCGGGCTGTATTCTTAGGCAAAATTGTGAATGAGCCCACTCTCTTGGCTGAGAAGCAACCCCACACATGAATGGTCTCAGAATGCTTTACTGTTGGCATGACACAGGCCTGATAGCAGCGCTCACCTTGTCTTCTCCGGACAAGCTTTCTTTCCGGATGCCCCAAACAATCGGGAAGGGGATTCATCAGAGAAAATTACTTTACCCCAGTCCTCAGCAGTCTGTCCCTGTACCTTTTGCAGAATATCAGTCTGCCCTGATGTTTTTCCTGGAGAGAAGTGGCTTCTTTGCTGCCCTTCTTGACACCAGGCCATCCTCCAAAAGACTTCGCCTCACTGTGCGTGCAGATGCACTCACACCTGCCTGCTGCCATTCCTGAGCAAGCTCTGTACTGGTGGTGCCCCGATCCCGCATCTGAATCAACTTTAGGAGACGGTCCTGGTGCTTGCTGGACTTTCTTAGGCACCCTGAAGCCTTTTCACAACAATTGAACCGTTCTCCTTGAAGTTCTTGATGATCCGATAAATGGTTGATTTAGGTGCAATCTTACTGGCAGCAACATCCTTGCCTGTGAAGCCCTTTTTGTGCAAAGCAATGATGACGGAACGTGTTTCCTTGCAGGTAACCATGATTAACAGAGGAAGAACAATGATTCCGAGCACCACCCTCATTTTGAAGCTTCCAGTCTGTCATTCGAACTCAATCAGCATGACAGAGTGATCTCCAGCCTTGACCTCGTCAACACTCACACCTGTGTTAACGAGAGAATCACTGACATGATGTCAGCTGGTCCTTTTGTGGCAGAGCTGAAATGCAGGGGAAATGTTTTTTGTGGATTCAGTTCATTTGCATGGGAAAGAGGGACTTTGCAATTAATTGCAATTCATCTGATCACTCTTCATAACATACTGGAGTATATGCAAATTGCCATCATACAAACTGAGGCAGCAGACTTAGTGAAAATTAATATTTGTGTCATTCTCAAAACTTTTGGCCACGACTGTAGTAGCTGACGTGTATAGTGTTGACTCATTCGCATACATAGACACTCTGGCTTTACTCAAAGTCAGTGGCATGCCGTTAGTAAAAAAAATTTAAAGCAAGGGGCCTAAACAGCTACCCTGGGGAATTCCTGATTCTAACTGGATTATATTTGAGAGGCTTCCATTAAAGAACACCCTCTGTGTAACAATTTTTCCACATTATAGCAGGGGGTGTAAAGCCATAACACATACGTTTTTCCAGCAGCAGACTACGATCAATAATGTCAAAAGCTGCACTGAAGTCTAACAAGACAGCCCCAACAATCATTGTATCATCAATTTCTCTCAGCCAATCATCAGTATTTGTGTAAGTGCTGTGCTTGTCGAGTGTCCTTCCCTATAAGCATGCTGAAATTCTGTTGTCAATTTGTTTACTGTGAAATAGCATTGTATCTGGTCAAACACCATTTTTTCCAGAAGTTTACTAAGGGTTGGTAACAGGCTGATTGGTCGGCTATTTGAGCCAGTAAAGGGGGCTTTACTATTCTTGGGTAACGGAATGACTTTAGCTTCCCTCCAGGCCTGAGGGCACACGCTCTCTAGTAGGCTTAAATTGAAGATGTGGCAAATAGGAGTGGCAATATCATCTGCTACTTTCCTCAGTAAATTTCCATCCAGAATGTCAGATCCTGGTGGCTTTTCATTGTTGATAGACAACAATAATTTTTTCACCTCTTCCACACTGACTTTATGGAATTCAAAAGTACAATTCTTGTCTTTCATAATTTGGTCCGATATACTTGGATGTGTAGTGTCAGTGTTTGTTGCTGGCATGTCATCCCTAAGTTTGCTTATCTTGCCAATGAAAAGCCATTAAAGTAGTCTGCAATATCAGTGGGCTTTGTGATGAATGTGATTCAATAAATGAAGGAGCCGAGTTGGCTATATTTCCCCAAATTTCATTTGAGGTGCCCCAAAGCTTTTTACTATCATTCTTTATATAGTTGATCTTTGTTTCATAGTGTAGTTTCTTTTTCTTTAGTTTAGTCACATGATTTCTTCATTTGCAGTACGTTTGCCAATCAGTTGGGCTGCCAGACTTAATTGCCATACCTTTTCCCTCATCCCTCTCAACCATACAATTTTTCAATTCCTCATCAATCCAAGGGGATTTAACAGTTTCTACAGTAATTTTCTTAATGGGTGGGTGTTTAGTAGTAACTGGAATAAGTAGTTTCATAAATGCGTCAAGTGCAGCGTCTGGTTGCTCCTCATTACACAGCAAATATTATTTACATCATCAAAATATGAATCATTACAAAACGTATGACCTCTTATACACTATATTAGGCTCAGACTTTGGAACTTTTTGGTTTTCCTAGATATGGCTATTATATTGTGATCAATACATCCTATGGATTTGAATACTGCTTTAAAGCAAATATTTGCAGCATTAGTAAAGATGTGATCAATACATGTTGATGTGATGATTTAATTCCTGTGCTGTTTGTAACTACCCTGGTAGGTTGACTGACAACCTGATCCAGGTTGCAGGCACTGGTTACAGTTTTAAGTTTTTTCCTGAGTGGGCAGCTTGATGATAGCCAGTCAATATTTAAATCACCCAGGAAATATACTTCTCTGTTGATATCACATACATTATCAAGCATTTCACACATGTTATCCAGATACTGACTGTTAGCACTTGGTGGTCTATAGCAGCTTCCAACAAGAATGGGCTTTAGGTGAGGCAGATGAACCTGTAGCCATATTACTTCAACAGTATTTAACATTAGATCGTCTCTAAGCTTTACAGGAATGTGGTTCTGAATATAGACCGCAACACCGCCTCCATAGACATTTCTGTCTTTTCAGTAGATGTTATAACCATGTATTGCTACTACTGTATCATCAAAGGTATTATCTAAGTGAGTTTCAAAGAGTCAGAAGTCAGAATATGAATGTCATCTGTTACAAGAATAGACTTCATGGACCTTGTTTCTTTGGCTACATATGATAATATGGGCAATTTTTTAGCACTTTTCTGGGCTACTTGATTGTTTTTAATACTTTACTGGGAAGCTTATCAGAGGTAGGCTTACTCATGTTATTTACGTTGGAGCTGATAGTGCAGGGTGAGCTGCATAAAGTGGTCTTCCTACTATTGCACACCGCCTCAGTGCTAACAGTGTAACTCTGGGTTATAGGCTCATGATTACTGCTTACAATAGCTGTAGGATAATCAGATGTATTCAGTGCAATTAGGGGTACATAAATTAAATTACTTACATTGTGTTTGCCAATGCCCCTAAGATAATGTACATTTGATGCAGCATTATGACAACTCATTGTCACAATTGTAGGGATTAACGGAGCTGGTCTTGGATCATTTACCAGTCATTGTTTCAACGCAGCCTTGAAATGCCAGGAGTCCAGGAGCCAAGATGATTTGGATGGACTCCGTCATTCCTGTAGAGTATCTTCTGTTTCGAGAAAGTGTCAAAGTTCAATAAAAGACTCCAACAGAGCTACAGTAGTCGTTTAGCCAGATGTGTAATGTAAATCCATTTTCAAATGTTCCCGAGCTAGCCCTAATGATGTCGTTTGACCCCACATGGACTACGACAGTGTCAGCTCCCGGCATCTGTGGTAGAACAGTCGGAAGCAGCCTTGGTATGTCCTGTACTCGTGCTCCTGGGTAGCACATGGTTTTTGCCTTGGGGACCGAGATGTTTCTCACCATAGAGCTGCCTATGATGACAGCTGGTGATGTTGAATGGGCCGGACTCTCAGGCAGCCTCACGGTCTGGTGAGGCCGGGAGCCTCGAGGATCTGAACCAGAGGTAGAAGCCACCATTATCATTTCTACACAGTTTCAATTTGGTTTTAGTCCTTTATTTATTTATTATTATTTTTGTGTGCATTTCACGCCCTTTTTCGATCTTGTCTCATCGCTGCAACTGCACAACGGGCTCGGGAGAGGCGAAGGTCGAGTAATGCGTACTCCAAAACATGACCCGCCAAACCCGTACTTCTTAATTAACACTCGCCCGCTTAACCAGCATGCTGCACCAATGTGTCAGAGGAAACACCGTTCAACTGACGACTGAAGTCAGCCTGCAGGTGACCGGCCCACCAAAAGATCTAAACTTTTGATCGTTTTTTACTCAAACCACTTTTGTTAGTTTTTTACTCAAACCACCCACGGGCCAGATTGTTTGGCCTTGAGTTCAACTGACGACTGTAGTCAGCCTGCAGGCGTCCAGCCCACCCCAAGGAGTCGCTAGAGCGTGATGAACCAAGTAAAGTGCCCCCGGCCAAACCCTCCCCTAACCCGGACGACGCTGGGCCAATTGTGCGCCGCCCTATGGGACTCCCGGTCAAGGCCAGTTGTAACACCGCCTGGGATCAAACCTGGGTCTGTAGTGACACCTCAAGCACTGCGATGCAGTGCCTTAGACTGCTGTACCACTTGGGAGGCCGGGCTTTAGTCCTTTAAATGTTAGACACGTGATCTACAGTAACATAGTTTTTTATATTTGACAGTAATCACACATGCACATAAATGTAGCGTGCACACACAGACGGACACACACACAGACACACAACGTCTGTCAATCACACTTCATCTGGGTGTCAGTAATCTCGTTCCCAGACACTTCTGCCCAAATGCGCAAAGAGTCAAATGCATTAAACTTGGCCTTCGTTAGTCATTAGTGTGCAGTTGCAAACCGTAGTCTGGCTTTTTTATGGCGGTTTTGGACCAGTGGTTTCTTCCTTGCTGAGCGGCCTTTCAGGTTATGTCGATATAGGACTCGTTTTACTGTGGATATAGATACTTTTATACCTGTTTCCTCCAGCATCTCCACAAGGTCCTTAGCTGTTGTTCTGGGATTGATTTGCACTTTTCGCACCAAAGTATGTTCATCTCTAGGAGACAGAACGCGTCTCCTTCCTGAGCGGTATGACAGCTGCGTGGTCCCATGGTGTTTAAACTTGCGTACTATTGTTTGTACAGATAAACGTGGTACCTTCAGGCGTTTGGAAATTGCTTCCAAGGATGAACCAGACTTGTGGAGGTCTACAATTTTTGTCTGAGGTCTTGGCTGATTTCTTTAGATTTTCCCATGATGTCAAGCAAAGAGGCACTGAGTTTGAAGGTAGGCCTTGAAATACATCTACAGATACATCTCCAATTGACTCAAATTATGTCAATTAGCCTATCAGAAGCTTCTAAAGCCATGACATCATTTTTTGGAATTTTCCAAGCTATTTAACAGCACAGTCAACTCAGTGTATGTAAACTTCTGACCCACTGGAATTGTGATACAGTGAATTAAACGTGAAACAATCTGTCTGTAAACAATCAATGTAAAAATTACTTGTGTCATGCACAAAGTAGATGCCCTAACTGACTTGCCAAAACTATAGTTTGTTAACAAGAAATTAGTGGAGTGGTTGAAAAATGAGTTTTAATGACTCCAAACTAAGTGTATGTAAACTTCCGACTTCAACTGTATAGGTGCTGTGTGCAATAGCCTGAGGACGAGGTGAGGGTGTCAGTAACGGACCACACCAGCATTCCTCTCTGCACCTCTGGGAGGATTATACCATCGCTGTTCACCAGTTCACAGTCCCTGTGTTCTCTGTCATTATGGCACATTTTTAACACAACATAAACACATATATCATCAGAACAGTTGAAGAGAGAGCAAGATCCAAACAATGGCCTTTAGGACTGAAAATGTGAATAGAATACTAGACTGTAGTGAACGTTCCCTACTCTGAATGTCACAAATGAATGTCATGTCACCAGTCAAGCAGCATCATCTGAGGGAAACAGTCACACACTGCATGGCACGCGAACACAAGACATTCCTACAGTCCATTCAAACAGCGAGTCCAGGGCTTCAGTTCCTTCCGGACATCCAGCAAAAACAGAACTCTCTTTTTAAATGGCCTCGATCTCATCTTACATAGAGACACGCACGCACGCACACATGCACACACACCAATCCCACTTTCTCTCTCTCCCTCTCTCTTTCTGCAGGCTCCGTGACGTGCCTCCAACAGTGAGTGTGTCCCAAGCAGGAACACAATTAGAGGAATCAATGTGACACACATGCAGGGAAGAAACCTGGGGCTTCTATAGGCCTTTAGTACTGAGTCATGCTGTGTCAGAGAGAGAGAGAGGGGGAGGGAGGGCGAGAGGGAGGGAGGGAGAGAAAGAGGGAGGGAAGGCGAGAGAGAAAGAATTATAACACAGAGAGCTGAAAGATAATGGGAGAGTTTGAGACATTGAGTGTGAAAGAGCTACAGTATGGAAACAGCAAGTGTGTGAAAGTTGGGGACTTGGGAGTGAGATTAAAAGAGGGTGTTGGATGGGAGACATTTCCAAATTTTCCCCATCCTCCTCCTCCTCCTCTCTTCTCCTGTGTTCAGTGTTTATTTAACACATAGGGGCGATGTTTACACAGCCTAGGTTAAACACAGCCGGAGCCAATCACTTTTGTTAATAATAAATAACGTGAGCTGCAATAAGCCGCAAAGCATGCTGGGATGGCTGGTGTGCCAGGGACATCATCCTGTATCTGGATCTGACCCACTAACAGACAGAGACAGCGCCCGCATTCACATTTACCCACTTCCCTGGTAGAGAAAGAGAGAGGGAAAGTTGAGAGACAGAGAGAGAGAGAGAGACAGAGAGAGACAGAGAGTGGAATAGTGTGTGTGGTCATGTAGAAAAGACGAGCAAACAGGGACAGATTCATCTGTACAGTAGAGGGAATGTGACAAGGACTCCGTCATCTTTTGTCAGAGGAGTAGAACTATTAAGGAGGCTCAAACCTGTAGGGGGCTGCAATCAACACATCAAAAGGAGGAAGGAACTTCCCACAAGAAAAAATACTACAGTTTACTATATAATACTACAGTACTACATACTATAGAATTCTGTAGTAAACTGTAGTATACTCTAGAATAGTTAAGTAATAACGTATTTTTTAAATGTGAACGACGTGTTTTCATTAGAAACGTTATTTCAATGAGTAAATTGGTTTTAGTTCCTCCTTCTACCCGACGATATATTCCAGGCAAAAGCCAGTTGTTAGATCTGATATTCTGAAGTTTCTAGCGAAACAAGCTGGTCACCCATTCTATTAGCATGGTTGCTATCCAAAGTTCTAAGCAAGAAAAGGTTGCTTTGGAGGTTAGCTACTTCTCCTTCGCTAGCTAGCCAACTAAAGCTAACACACAATCACATCAAACAGTTGAAATGACAGCAAACTATGTGCATTTTCATTTGTTTTGCCATTATTTCTATTGCCATTTCTTTGGATATATCCATTGTAATGATCCTGACAAATGAATTTGGCTGGCTCAAAGAAGCTGTCAGTCTCGTCACTTTCATTCACTCGATGGTTTGGGGCAGCAGTTAGCCTAGTGGTTAGAGCGTTGGACTAGTAACCGTAGAGGTTGCAAGATCGAATCCCTGAGCTGACAAGGTAAAGATCTGCCGTTCTGCCTCTAAAACAAGGCAGTGTTCCTAGGCGTCACTGAAAATAAGATTTTGTTCTTAACTGACTTGCCTAGTTAGCAGCAACACTGTTGCACATGGTCAGAGAGGCAGGCAGCAATGATTAGACAAATCCCAACTGTTGCAAACCAAATGCTAGCCTAGTAGCATGGGGAAATAATGTCTAGACACTTTTTTCCGGGGGAGATTAAGTTTATGAATTGCCTGGCTGGGCTGTGGGACAGTGGATGCGCATTGATAAATCAAACGGAACTGTTAAGGAGGAATGGAAACACTTTGGGCAGTAAAGCTAAGCAAAGAAGTGTATTCAATCCACTAATACTAAACATGTACATGACATAGAAACATCTCTATTTTGTAGATTTTAATCTTGAACAACATTTATTAGAGGTAGAGGTAGGCCATCTTGAATTGCCATAGCATTGAGGCCAATGCGTCATCGGCAGGGTTGATGATTAATAATATGCATGTCAATCTCTCCTGGCTAAAAGTGGAGGAGAGATTGACTTCATCACTACTTTTATTTATGAGAGGTATTGACATGTTGAATGCACCGAGCTGTCTGTCTAAACTACTGGCACACAACTCAGACACTCATGCATACTAGAGGTCGACCGATTAATCGGAATGGCCGATTAATTAGGGCCGATTTCAAGTTTTTATAACAATCGGAAATCGGTATTTTTGGACACCGATTTGGCATTTTCTTTATTTTTTACACCTTTATTTCATCGTTATTTAACTAGGCAAGTCAGTTAAGAACACATTCTTATTTTCAATGACGGCCTGCTAGCTAGCATTAAACTTATCTTATAAAAAACAATCAATCAATCATAATCACTAGTTAACTACACATGGTTGATGATATTACTAGTTTATCTAGCGTGTCCTGCGTTGCATATAATCGATGCGGTGCGTATCGTTGCTCCAAAAACATCAATGCCTTTCTTAAAATCAATACACAGAAGTATATATTTTTAAACCTGCATATTTAGCTAAAAGAAATCCAGGTTAGCAGGCAATATTAACCAGGTGAAATTGTGTCACTTCTCTTGGGTTCATTGCACGCAGAGTCAGTGTATATGCAACAGTTTGGGCCGCCTAATTTTCCAGAATTTTACCTAATTATGACATAACATTGAAGGTTGTGCAATGTAACAGGAATATTTAGACTTATGGATGCCACCCGTTAGATGAAATACGGAACGGTTCCGTATTTCACTGAAAGAATAAAAGTCTTGTTTTCGAGATGATAGTTTCCGGATTCGACCATATTAATGACCTATGGCTCATATTTCTGTGTGTTATTATGATATAACTAAGTCTATGATTTGATAGAGCAGTCTGACTGAGCGGTGGTAGGCAGCAGCAGGCTCGTAAGCATTCATTCAAACAGCACTTTCCTGCGTTTTGCCAGAAGCTCTTCGCTGTGCTTCAAGCCTATCAACTCCCGAGATTTGGCTGGTGTAACCGATGTGAAATGGCTAGCTAGTTAGCGGGGTGCGCGCTAATAGCGTTTCAAACGTCACTCGCTCTGAGACTTGGAGTAGTTGTTCCCCTTGCTCTGCATGGGTAACGCTGCCTCGAGGGTGGCTGTTGTCGTTGTGTTCCTGGTTCAAGCCCAGGTAGGAGCGAGGAGAGGGATGGAAGCTATACTGTTACACTGGCAATACTAAAGTGCCTATAAGAACATCCAATAGTCAAAGGTTAATGAAATACAAATGGTATAGAGAGAAATAGTCCTATAATTCCTATAATAACTACAACCTAAAACTTCTTACCTGGAAATATTGAAGACTCATGTTAAAAGGAACCACCAGCTTTCATATGTTCTCATGTTCTGAGAAAGGAACTTAACCTTTCTAGAACCTCAACCCCGGATCCGGGATCACCCCCCACCCCCCACACACTGATTAGCATAGATAGCATAGCTTCAGAAGTAGATAGTAGCATCTAAATATCATTAAATCACAAGTCCAAGACACCAGATGAAAGATACAGATCTTGTGAATAAAGCCACCATTTCAGATTTTTAAAATGTTTTACAGGGAAGACAAAATATGTAAATCTATTAGCTAAACACGTTAGCAAAATACACCACTATTCTAACTCCATCAGTTTCTTACTCCTTCAGGTGCTATCACCAATTCGGCTCAACTAAGATATTGATATCCACTAACCAAGAAAAAACCTCTTCAGATGACAGTCTGATAACATATTCATGGTATAGGATAGTTTTTGTTAGAAAAAAGTGCATATTTCAGGTAGAAATCACAGTTTACAATTGCACCGACCATCGCAAATCGACTAGAATTACTAGATAGAGCAACGTGTATGACCAATTTACTCATCATAAAACATTTCATAAGAATAGACAAAGCATAGCAATGGAAAGACCCAGATCTTGTGATTCCAGACAATATTTCAGATTTTCTAAGCGTTTTACAGCGAAAACACAATAAATCGATAAGTTAGCATACTACATGTGAAAACGTTACCAGAGCATCGATTCCAGCCAAAGAGCGCTATAACGTAATCACCGCCAAAAGATATTAATTTTTTCACTAACCTTCTCAGAATTCTTCCGATGACACTCCTGTAACATCATTTTACAACATACATATACAGTTTGTTCGAAAAGGTGCATATTTAGCCATACAAAACCGTGGTTACACAATGAAAATACTAGGAAATCAAGCCTCAATATGTCTGACGTCATCTATCAGAGTGATCTAGTTTAATTAAAAGCTAATCATATACTTGACTAAAAAATACAGGGTTGACAGGAATCGAAAGACAAATTAGTTCTTAATGCAACCGCTGATTTACATTTTTAAAATTATCCTTACTTTTCAATACAGGGTTGGCCAAGTGAAGCTATACAAAACAAAATGGCGATGTATGCGTTTAAAATATTTCGACAGAAACACGGTTTATCATATTAAATATTGCTTACTTTGAGCTGATCTTCCATCATATTCTTGGGCAATGTATCCTTTCTATGTTATAAACGTCTTTTGGTCGATAGATGTCCTCTGTCCTTCGAAATGTCCACTAACAACGACCGAGACCGCGAAACGTTCCCAAAGCTAGAAAGTGCACGACAAATAAATTCCTCAGAATCGCACTAAACGGATATAAATTGCTATAAAACGGTTAAAATTAACTACATTCTGATGTTTTTAACAACTATAACGACTGAAAACATGACCGGAGAAATATAGCTGGTTAGAAAACGATTTGGAACGAGACAGGTCCGATGGCCTTCACGCTTGAGGCGCACGTTGAGAAAGGGCGGTCTCTGTACATTTTGGTCATTTATAATGGCTGTGAACGTCCCATCGATTTCATTGAAAACGTGATGACGTACAGACACCCAGAGGAAGACGTAGGCAGTGTCGGTTTCTTCATAGCATTCACTGTGGCCTTATAAACAGACCCCAGATCAGAGGTAAAAATTTCTGAAATCTGAACCCTGTCATGAAAAGTGCTGTAAAAATTGTTCTGTACCACTCAGAGACAAAATTTCAACTCCTATAGAAACTATAGACTGTTTTCTATCCAATAATAACAATAATATGCATATTGTACGATCAAGAATTTAGCACGAGGCAGTTTAATTTGGAGACCCAAATATGCTAATGCGGAACAGCACCCCCTATAGTTCCAAGAAGTTAAACGTTATCTTTCTTACATGGCACATATTGCGCTTTTACTTTCTTCTCCAACACTTTGTTTTTGCATTATTTTAACCAAATTGAACATGTTTCATTATTTATTTGAGGCTAAATTGATTTTATTGATGTATTATATTAAGATAAAATAAGTGTTCATTCAGTATTGTTGTAATTCTCATTATTACAAATACATTTAAAAAATCGGCCGATTAATCGGTATCGGCTATTTAATCATGTCTACATATCCTACATTACTCATCTCATGTGTATATACTGTATTCGATATCATCTACTGCATCTTGCCTATGCCACACGGCCATCGCTCATCCATGTATTTATATGTACATATTCTTATTCATTCCTTTACATTTGTGTGTATAAGGTAGTCGTTTTGAATTTGTTCGATTACTTGTTAGATATTACTGCACTGTCGGAACTTGAAGCACAAGCATTTCGCTACACTCGCATTAACATCTGCTAACCATGTGTATGTGACCCATAAAATTTGATTTGATTTGATAGCAACCATTTTTGTTCGAACGGATAACCAGTCTTTTTCCATAGCAACTCTGCAAAAATAGTTAACGTCTGTAGCAACATGACCAAAATAACTAACAACCAGATGTCTGTCCGGACTATGAATTTGTATGAATTTACTTATTAAAGTAAAGTTTTTTTATGAAAATGTGTCATTCATTATTGCTCGCTATTGGGCTGAACAAGGACATTTACATATGACTTCATGACACAGCACTGCCTCTTGTATCCTCGATCATGTGTAATACTTACTATAAAATGTTGTAGTATACTGTAGAATACTACAGTATACTACAGTCTGCAAAAACACTACAGTAAATACTACTGCCAACATCATAAAAATCTTTTTTCATTTGAAAGCTGCTAAGCATAAGACAAGGAGAGTGTGGGAGAGAGAGAAAGGGGAGATCTGAAAGAGAGAGGTCTGGGAAAGAGAATGTCTGGAGGGCTAAGAGAGGGAGAGAGAGATATGTAGGAGGGAGAGAACTGTGGGAGAAAGAAGACAGACTGGCGGAAGGCAGCCGGGAGGAGAGCCAATTGATCCCTCCCCAGAGACCACCAACAAACACACTCTCTACAGTTCACCACCCCAACAACCTTTGTTATTGCCCAATCAACACTATCACTCTCTCTCCATCTTTCTCTCCATCCATCTCTCTCTGACTGTCTCCCATTTAGCACATATCTTTCTAAGACCTACAGCATATCGTTTCATCTCTATGACTATGCTAAGATTTAGTTTTCTAATATTATGTTATGGTTCTCAAACTCTTTGTGGTTTAGAGTGCACTTTGACCCAATGAGTGACACGCTTAAAGGCAAAATGACCAAGATATTTCAAATAAACCCATGCAAAAGACCTTAACAGGTAGAGGACATTGCCTTTAACTGTTAAGTCAGTGGCTGTCTGAGTACCTGTGGCAACTGTGTGATCACACCACTGTAGTTAACTCTCTACACAAGTAACACAACTCTATGTTAATAGACTGAGAACAAATGTCTCACACGTACATTGACACGCGCATACACACACATAAACTCAGCAAAAAAAGAAACGTCCCTTTTTCAGGACACTGTTTTTCAAAGATAATTCGTAAAAATCCAAATAACTTCACAGATCTTCATTGTAAAGGGTTAAACACTGTTTCCCATGCTTGTTCGATGACTCATAAACAATTAATGAACATGCACATGTGGAACGGTCGTTAAGCCACTAACAGCTTACAGACGGTAGGCAATTAAGGTCACAGTTATGAACTCTTAGGACACTAAAGAGGCCTTTCTACTGACTCTGAAAAACGCCAAAAGAAATATGCCCAGGGTCCCTGCTCATCTGTGTGAACGTGCCTTAGGCATGCTGCAAGGAGGCATGAGGACTGCAGATGTGGCCAGTGCAATAAACTGTAATGTCCGTACTGTGAGACGCCTAAGACAGCGCTACAGGGAGACAGGACGGACAGCTGATCGTCCTCGCAGTGGCAGACCATGTGTTACAACACCTGCACAGGATCGGTACATCCGAACATCACACCTGCGGGACAGGTACAGGTTGGCAACAACAACTGCCCGAGTTACACCAGGAACGCACAATCCCTCCATCAGTGCTCAGACTGTCTGCAATAGGCTGAGAGAGGCTGGACTGAGGGCTTGTAGGCCTGTTGTAAGACAGGTCCTCACCAGACATCACCGGCAACAACGGTGGGCACAAACCCACCGTCGCTGGACCAGACAGGACTGGCAAAAAGTTATCTTCAGTGACGAGTCGCGGTTTTGCCTCACCAGGGGTGATGGTCGGATTTGTGTTTATCGTTGAAGGAATGAGTGTTACACTGAGGCCTGTACTCTGGAGCGGGATCAATTTGGAGGTGGAGGTTCCGTTATGGTCTGGTGCGGTGTGTTACAGCATCATCGGACTGAGTTTGTTGTCATTGCAGGCAATCTCTACGCTGTGTGTTACAGGGAAGACATCCTCCTCCCTCATGTGGTACCTTTCCCGCAGGCTCATCCTGACATAATCCTCCAGCATGACAATGCCACCAGCCATACTGCTCGTTCTGTGCGTGATTTCCTGCAAGACAGGAATATCAGTGTTCTGCCATGGCCATCGAAGAGCCCAGATCTCAATCCCATTGAGCACATCTGGGACCTGTTGGATCGGAGAGTGAGGGCTAGGGCCATTCCCCTCAGAAATGTCCGGGAACTTGCAGGTGCCTTGGTGGAAGAGTAGGGTATCATCTCACTGCAAGAACTGGCAAATCTGGTGCAGTCCATGAGGAGATGCACTGCAGTACTTAATGCAGCTGCCACACCAGATATGGACTGTTACTTTTGATTTTGACCCCCCTTTGTTCAGAGACACATTATTCAATATCTGTTAGTCACATGTCTGTGGAACTTCAGTTTATGTCTCAGTTGTTGAATCTTGTTTGGTTCATACAAATATTTACACGTTAAGTTTGCTGAAAATAAACGCAGTTGACAGTGAGAGGACGTTTCTTTTTTTGCTGAGTTTACATACTCACTCTCACTCTCTCTCCCACTCCCTCCCTCTCCCTTTCCCTCTCCTATCTAGTCATCTCATTCCTGAGGCCAGGCGATCCTGAGACCAGGCGATCCTCTCCTAGATTCTGTCTGCAGACACTCTCCTCCAGTCTAATCATATTCCTCACCATGAGGGATTCACATGGAGCAGAGCCTTAGAACACCAGTCTTTATACACAGACCATGTATCAGCCTCAGCCTCTGACTCCCCTCTGATTACATCCTGCACACCAGATAGCAGCCTGCATATCATTGAACGTTATCATGATCATCATTATTATAATTAATTGTGATCATTATCATCACCCCTATTCACATCAGAAACCAACTCCTCTCTACGAGTATCAGTTATTGGCCTCTCGTGATCACCGTCTTCATCACACTTATCATATCTCAGTCTATAACTCCCCTCAACATCCTGTCCCCCAGTATAAACATCCTCATCTCAAACATCCTCCTCCCTTCATTCAATACAACTACTTCCCTGTAGCCTAATAATCACCATCAGACAAAATACATAGGATAAAATGAGGATGGGACTTTACAACAAAGAACTTATTAATGTCTTGGCAGGGGCGGACCGGGACAATAATTTGGCCCTGGCATTTTATCCACACCAGCCACATCACTGAGTGTGCCGTGACACAATACTCCATCATGGCAAAGTGAAAACATTTAAATTTATAGAAAATTAAATACAGAACTCTCTCGTTTACATAAGTATTCACATAAATATTCACACCCCTGAGTCAATACTTTGTAGGACCACCTTTGGCGGCGATTACAGCTTTGAGTCATCTTGGGTATGTCTGTATCAGCTTTGCACATCTGGATTTGTGGATTTGCTCCCATTCTTCCTTGCAGATTTTCTCAATCTCTGTTAAGTTAGATGGGGAGAGGCAGTGAACAGCAATCTTAAAGTCTTTCCACAGATTTTCAATGGGACTCAAGTCTGGGCTTTGGCTGGGCAACTCAAGGACTTTCACATTCTTGTTCTGAAGCCATTCAAGTGTTGCTTTGGCTGTATGCTTGGGGTCATTGACCTGTTGGAAAGTAACTCTTTGGCCCAGTCTAAGGTCATTTGCACTCTGAAGCAGGTCCTCATCAAGGATGTGCCTGTATTTAGCTCCATTCATTCTTCCCTCTAACCGTACCAGTCTCCCAGTCCCTGTCGCTGAAAAGCATCCCAATAGCATAATGCTGCCACCACCATGCTTCACGGTAAGGAGATGAGGAGGTAATGTGAGATGAGCTGTGCCTTAATTTTCTCCAGACATAGAATTGTTATCTCTTCAGACCACAGAATATTTTGCCTTATGATCTCAGAGTCTTTCACATACCCTTTTTGCAAACTCCAGGCATGCGCCTTTTTCTCAAGACTGGCTTCTGTCTGGCCACTCTCCCATAAAGCCCAGATTGGTGAAGTGCTGTAGAGACTGTTGTCCTTCTGGCAGGTTCTTCTTAGCCAAGGAACTCTGTAGTTCTGTCAGACTGGTCATTAGGTTCTTGGTCACCTTCCTGACCAACATCCTTTTTGCCCAGTTGCTCAGTTTGGTTGGATGGCCAGCTCAAGGCAGTCTGGGTAGTTCTATATTTTTTTTCAATTTCCCAATGATGGAGACCACTGTGCTCTTGGAAACTTTCAACACTAGAAATTATTTTATACCTATCCCCAGATATATGCCTCATCACAATATCTCAGAGATCTACAGCCAGTTCCTTGGACTTAATGGTATAGTTTCTGCTCTGAGATGCACTGTCAACTGTGGGACCTTATAGAGGCAGTAGTCTTTATTTCTAAATCATGTCCAAACAACTGAATTGGCCACAGGTGGACTCCAATCAAGGATGATCAAAGGATATTGGATTTTTTTTCTCCGTTATTTTACCAGGTACGTTGACTGAGAACACGTTCTTATTTACAGCAACGACCTGGGGAATAGTTACAGGGGAGAGGAGGGGGATGAATGAGCCAATTGTAAACTGGGGATTATTAGGTGACCATGATGGTTTGAGGGCCAGATTTGGAATTTAGCCAGGACACCAGGGTTAACACCAGGGTTAACACCCCTACTCTTACAATAAGTGCCATGGGATCTTTAAAGACCTCAGGGAGTCAGGACACCCGTTTAACATCCAATCCGAAAGATGGCACCCTACACAGGGCAGTGTCCCCAATCACTGCCCTGGGATATTTTTTAGACCAGAGGAAAGAGTGCCTCCTACTAACCCTCCAACACCACTTCCAGCAGCAGCTGGTCTCCCATCCAGGGACTGACCAGGACCAACCCTGCTTAGCTTCAGAAGAAAGCCAGCCATGGTATGCAGGGTGGTATGTTGCTGGCTTCGGAGATCAATTTGGAGTGTCATAGCAAAGGGGTGTGAATACTTATTTAAATAAGGTATTTCTGTTGTTGTTGTTTTTAACATTTGCAATAAAATGTCTAAAAACCTGTTTTCGCTTTGTCATTATGAGGTATTGTGTGTCAATTGATGAGGGGAAAAAATATTTAATCCATTTTAGAATAAGGCTGCAATGTAACAAAATGGGGGAAAAGGGAAGAGGTCTGAATACTTTCTGAAAGCGCTGTATAACACAGAATCTTAGCCTATCTAGTCATTCTACGATCACCTACATTTGGTAGCCTATGATGTTGTATGCATTTTCTGGACATGGGCACGGTTGCTCATGCGGTGGTTACAATGTATCAGTGGTCAAATGTTCTCATAAAAGGTGATGGTATCAAAAGAGTTTGGTACAGGGCTACACATCACTTTTATATGCAAATCTCATTGGATACATCGTTTGATTATTGAGATATCGGCCTCAATTTAACTTCAGAGTTGCTTTTTCTTCTGAGGGCTAATCTGGGCCATTTTCGGGGACAGCTCCAGCCGGGCACAGGCCACCAAAATCGGGGGGGGGGATGAGAGTGGCTTGCCCATCACAGCAGCAGGCCCTATCTAGGGCGCAGGCGCAGCGGCAGGGCAGATACTTTCATTACAGGGATCATGAGGATAATACACTTTACTGTTTGACCAAATCATGGTTTTTAGACGCACAAAAATTAGGACGTTTTGAGTGAGATGACAATGTAGAATGTGCTCTTTCTGCATTTATAGGCACCCTTTCCGTTTTTTACGATCCATGATCTTGGCTGTCGAACTGATCACGCGTCGGGGGGAGGTCTCTTTGCTGATACCGCATTTGACTTTGAATGTGTATTCGCGTTACCTCAGCTCAGAAAACCCATCTTGGTAAGTGCCAGCTGTTGCCCAATGATCAGCCAAAGGCTCATTATAGATTAGTATAGCCATGTCACCTTTATATATTTTTGTGTGTGAATTTCAACCAGCCCACCCAACAAAAAAATGGTGTAGCCCATCTGGCATCTGCCAGAATTGCCAGATGGCCAATCCACCCGTGTCTAGAGAGCTGAGCTGTGTGTGTGTGTGTGTCTAAGAGAAAGGCTGAGAGAAGCATATGCCTTATAATGCGTGGCACAGGGGCAATAGTGAAGTCAGAGCTGCTGCCACTTGGGGTTTGGTGCCGATTTTCCCTCTTCTCCCCAAGGACCTTGAAGTTTTTAGTGATGTGTGTGTGTGACATTTAATTGAAAGGTAAATATCCTGTTATGTAGGCCTACGAATAATGTTAATCCGTTTGTTGAAGTTCGTCTTTCTCACCCGCAAAAACTGCATTCGTTAGACTTGTATCGGGAAACGATACAAAGGACAAGTTTGCGCCGTAAAGTTGCACCATAAAATAGATAGTTTTTGCTACATGTAGCCTCCCCTGTGTTAACTTTGTAGCACCATACTGCCACTAGAAATGGATACTTCAAGACAAAACCCCCCAAAACAAAAAGCAGAACAACTCAGAGCTGTAAAATGCGTAGCCTAAGCGTTGGCTTACCAGTTGTTGCTGAAACCCCCTGCATCTTGCCTACAGTTGTTGTCCTGCTTGGCTGAATCCCCCCTCTCCGACGCTAGGCTCACAGGAGATTGGAAACAGTGCACAGACGAACTAACGTTTTACAGTCAACTCAAACGAAGGAGTGTCCCGACTTCAGAGTCCTCTGCGTTTTCCCTTCTCTCTTGGCAAAAATCTCTAGCCTCCGCGGCAGGGCATAACGGGCATGTAGGGTTTCTTTCACGGATATAGGAGGGTGTCCAATGAGCGCGTTTAATGCATTGGAGCAATGATTCATTCACTCCTCCCGGCTCTGTCCTCCTTATAGCAAAAGTATTCTTCTCTATGCGTTGAGTGCGCTCAACTCCGCCACTGGAGAAAGGAGTTGCGCGTTCACGCTGACGCGCGGTCACGACGACCGTGGTCATTCATTTAGTACAGTAGAATAAAGTAAATCATGGGACTATTATGTTCGTATACATTGTTGTTTATTGCATGTCTTTTGCTTCGTTATTTTACACAGTAACCTCCAAAATGTTTACGTTTTCCTCAATTACATTAAATTCAGCATTAAAAAAAAGGTGCAAGTTTAAGTTTGTTCCACATGAGCAAGTCTGAGAACACTATGATGACACACCAAAATGTGGTTGATGGATCCCTTTTGTCTTCTTCTCAAATCAAATCAAATTTTATTTGTCACATACACATGGTTAGCAGATGTTAATGCGAGTGTAGCGAAATGCTTCTAATGCCTCTAAAGGGGAAGGTCATTCAAAACTAACGTTAATGAGTTGGGTAATCCAAAAGTTTCCTTACTGATTACAATTTTGGACAGATAATTAGTACGTGATTACATTTATAAAGTAACCTACCCAACCCTGAACCTATTACCGTAGGCTATTACCATATTATAACCCCAAATCAAATATTTCCAATGATTATGTTTTTGAGTCCGTAAACAGTGCTTAAAAATATGTTTAAACAAACTATGACGTCATTCTCATGGACTGTCAGTTCCCACCCAGCCCCATCCTTCTACCAAACAAAGTGGCAGGATCAGGCCTTGGAAAACACAGATTGTTTTACCTTTAATACTGACATTTACATTTACATTTAAGTCATTTAGCAGACGCTCTTATCCAGAGCGACTTACAAATTGGTGCATTCACCTTATGATATCCAGTGGAACAACCACTTTACAATAGTGCATCTAACTCTTTTAAGGGGGGGGGGGGGGTTAGAAGGATTACTTTATCCTATCCTAGGTATTCCTTAAAGAGGTGGGGTTTCAGGTGTCTCCGGAAGGTGGTGATTGACTCCGCTGACCTGGCGTCGTGAGGGAGTTTGTTCCACCATTGGGGTGCCAGAGCAGCGACCATTTAGCAGGGTCATTATAACAGAACATATGTTGAAATGAGCATCACTGTAGGCCTACATCGATGCCCCATTTGGCCATTTGTATAAGGGTCGCTGGGTGCTTCCATCACTGCATTAATGGTTATCATTGGGCTTGGCTTCCTCCTTGGTCCTTTGACTAGATTCATCTATAATGGTTGAGAAGAAAAGTAAAAATATAAGTAAATATAAGTAAAAATATTAACTGGCATTTCTATGTCACGGCTCAGGCCCTTTCCCTCCCATAGATGAGCAGTGTTGATTCCTCTTGAATTCCCAGCACGCCGAATAAACCTTGTCAGCTGTCCCTGTGAGTTAGTTTTCAGAGGAACAAGGAATTGATAGAGGCAGAAAGCCAAATTGCTTGCTTAAATATGAAACACTTTGCTATTTCTGTTTCATAACCAACTGTTAATTCGCCCCTCGGAATAAAAATGCAAAGTTTGAGGTGACGGTATGATACCCTGAGTTATAATTCATTTTAATGTCTAATGCCAAGTTATATTAAGGTTAAATATATATATTTTTAAATAATGTCCTACGAACATGTGATACTGTGTAGAGCTACTGTCTGTAGCCACCCTCTGCCATCAATAACCATATGATTGTAAAGTATGTTTGTGGAATGTTGTAATGGTGACATATCAAGGCCTACTGTTTGGCTAACTGTGTTACCATTTTGAACCAATCATGTGGGTAATGGTCGACTGTAGTAGGTCCTTCTCTCTCCTGTCTCTCTCTCCTTCCCTCTCGCTCCCTCTGAGTTAACCCATGTCAATTTAACTATGCGCAATTAACCCCTTTTGTGCCTCGTTGTGTAGTTGCACGTTCCTCGTCTGCCCTTGATCAACACAGACAAAGTGTTGGAGTCTGTAGTGACATGCCCACTGGCTGGCTGGCCGGCTGGCTGCCATTCACTTGTTCATTTACTGACACTCTGCAGTCCGTGATAGTCTGTGTCCGGCTACTGTAGCTAGCCATACCAGGCACTAAGGGCAAGCACAGAAAAAAGTTGTAGGCTACATTATTGTAGGCTGCAGGTAGCCTAGCGGTTAAGGTATTGGGCTAGTAGACGAAAGTGTGCTGGTTTAAATACCCAAGGTGAAATGTCTGTTTATATGCCCTTGTCATACAAAATGAGTATGGCACGTAACAGTGTTGTGTTCGAGACCATCTAAAGGGAGACTGGAGCAAATCGAGTCAAGACCAAGACCAGAGGAGGGGTGAGACCGGGAGGGGGACAAGGGGTCCAAGTCAAGACCGAGACCAGAAAAATGCGAGTCCAATTCTAGACCACGATCAATTTTTTGTAAAATAACTTTAGGTTGGTCGCCAGTTACTTTGTGTACTAAACGTGAAAGGTTTTTTGCAATGGGAAGCAATTGTTGTACATTTTGATTAGGAATGCTTTGCCTAATGGTTGTGTTTTTGTAATCTTATGATTGGGACCTACTGGCTAATGTCCGAGTGAATGGACTGCCTAACCTTTAACATCATTCTGTGTGACTGCTGTTTTTCCATCGGCCCTATGCAGTGGTGTAGTGGAGCCTGGAGAAGTGGGTATACTCATACTTTGCTAAACAAATCCCAAACGGCTTGCCCAGCGAAGGAAAGGCACCCACTGTGAAAAAGCCTATCTTTTCTAGGGTTTTATATAGCAAAAGATTTGCACTCTCTAAATCACATATTTTGGAGGTCTGAGGAGTATTTTTGTAATAATAATGTATAATGTATAATTATAAAAACATCCTCTGATCACCTGGGGGCTCCCACAGTCAAAGTCACAGATCAGTGCTAAATAGAGCCAGTTACTGAAAGAGAGAGAGATACACACGTTTATTTCCACAGGGCCGGGGGGTGAGGCAGGGATGCAGCTTAAGCCCCACCCTGTTCAAAATGTATCAATGAATTGGCGAAGGCACTAGAACAGTCTGCAGCACCCGGCCTCACCCTACTAGAATCTGAAGTCAAATGTCTACTGTTTGCTGATGATCTGATGCTTCTGTCCCCAACCACGGAGGGCCTACTGTAGCACCTAGATCTTCGGCACAGATTCTGTCAGACCTGGGCCCTGACAGTAAATCTCAGTAAGACAAAAATAATAGTGTTCCAAAAAAGGTCCAGTTCCCAGGACCACGAATACAAAATTCCATCTAGACACCGTTGCTCTAGAGCACACAAAAAACGATATATACCTCAGCTTAAACATCAGCGCCACAGGTGACTTCCACAAAGCTGAGAACGATCTGAGAGACAAGGCAAGAAGGGCCTTCTATGCCATCAAAGGAACATAAAATGCGACATACCAATTTGGATCTGGCTAAAAATACATGAATCAGTTATAGAACCCATTGCCCTTTATGGTTGTGAGGTCTGGGATCTGCTCACCAACCAAGAATTCACAAAATGGGACAAACACCAAATTGAGACTCTGCATGCAGAATTCTGCAAGAATATCCCCTGTGTACAACGTAAAACACCAAATAGTGCATGCAGAGCAGAATTAGGCTGATACCCGCTAATTATCCAAATCCAGAAAAGAGCCGTTAAATTCTACAACCACCTAAAAGGAAGCGATTCCCAAACCCTCTATAACAAAGCCATCACCTACAGAGAAATTAACCTGGAGAAGAGCCCCCTAAGCACGTTGGTCCTGGGGCTCTATTCACAAACACAAACAGACCCCAAGGACAGCCACACAATTAGACCCAACCAAATCATGAGAAAACAAAAAGATAATTACTTGACACATTGGAAAGAATTTACAAAAAAACAGAGCAAACTAGAATGCTATTTGGCCCTAAACAGAGAGTACACAGTGGCAGAATACCTGACCACTGTGACTGACCCAAAATTAAGGAAATCTTTGACTATGTACAGACTCAATCAGCATAGCCTTGCTATTGAGAAAGGCTGCCGAAGGCAGACCTGGCTCTCAAGAGAAGACAGGCTATGTGCACACTTCCCACAAAATGAGGTGGAAACTGAGCTGCACTTCCTAACCTCCTGCCAAATGTATGACCATATTAGAGACACATATTTCCCTCGGACTACACAGACTCACAAAAAATGTGAAAACATATCCAATTTTGATAAACTCCCATATCTATTGGGTGAAATACCACAGTGTGCAATCACAGCAGCAATATTTGTGACCTGTTGCCACAAGAAAAGGGCAACCAGTGAAGAACAAACACCATTGTAAAATGAACCTATATTTATGTTATTTTCTCTTTTGTACTTTAACTATTTGCACATCATTACAACACTGTACATATACATAATATGACATTTGAAATGTATCTATTCTTTTGGAACTTTTGTGAGTGTAATGTTTACTGTTAATTTTGTATTGTTTATTTCACTTTTGTTTATTATCTATTTCACTTGCTTTGGCAATGTATACATATGTTTCCCATGCCAATAAAGCCCCTTAAATTGAATTGAAATTGAGAGGGAAGAGAGAGATGGCGAGAGATAGTCAGAGGGAGGGAAATGGATAAAGGAGAGAGGATGGGAGGACAGAAAGAAACAGAGTGAAAATGGGGGTAGGGAGTCAGAGAAGCGCAGAGAATTGGAGGACAAAGAAAGGTAGGCAGAGAGATAAGAGAGATGTGGGGGAAAGGAGGGAAGGTGTGAGTTAGGCCATCCACTTCTTTCACACCAATTTCAAATCACACCTCCTCTGCTGTTATCAAACCACATCACTCATCAAAGAGTGTGAACTGAAAATAAAGTCTCCTGGTGAACATTTTGCATGACATGTTTTGTCATGATTTCAATGAGAACAAGGGTAGAGGCACACACCTACAGATTCCAGAGAGATAGATCTCTTTTGGAGTATCCATTTCTCTCATGAGCATAGGGGAGAAGACACATCCCTGTCCAGCCGGACTGTATGGAATGTTTGGTGTATGATGAGGATGAGGTCACACAGTTCGTCAGACCTGCTGTGTGTGGAACTTCCTGTGTGTGTGTGTGTGTGTGTGTGTGTGTGTGTGTGTGTGTGTGTGTGTGTGTGTGTGTGTGTGTGTGTGTGTGTGTGTGTGTGTGTGTGTGTGTGTGTGTGTGTGTGTGTGTGTGTGTGTGTGTGCACGCGCAGCAGTCAGAGACACATGAGTCAGACATGGTGATGCTGTCTGTTTGGCCGTGTGGTGTAACTGTGTGTGTGTGTGTGTGTGTGTGTGTGTGTGTGTGTGTGTGTGTGTGTGTGTGTGTGTGTGTGTGTGTGTGTGTGTGTGTGTGTGTGTGTGTGTGTGTGTGTGTTCTGTGCACCACCTGATGCATTCAATGCTCCTTCAGGGTCCTCATGTGTTCAGCTCATCACATGACAGGACTGGCTGAGAAAGAGAGGGGGCTCTTTGTGTTAGGTTACGGTTTAGTAGCCCCACTCCACTGACAGCAGCACACTCACCATTGCGTACACACTCACACTCACCATTGCGTACACACTCACACACACATACAAAACACGCTTGTGCACAAACACATACCCATATCATACCACTCAAAAAAGGGGGAAGAATCTCATTGGATTCAGACAGACACTGGATACCACTGTATTTGTCAGTGTTATGGTGACCCCAATTGGTCAGAGAGGATACTGCACCAGCCACTGTGAGACGATGCTGCATGCTATTTCAGGTACAATCATACCACCTGCATTTTGAATGGAGCAGTGGGATAGAACATATTCCACTGACCCATATTCCATATGGCATAACGAACAGGAAATGGGGGAGATGACATGACGACAAAGCGTCCACTGTGGGGGATAGTGATGTCATAGACTGCCAATGGAGTGACCTCTCACCTTTCTTTCATACAGTATCCTGATTCTGCAAATCGGGACTTTTTTCAGTTGGGGCAGTCTCTGTTATGTAGTGTGGTTGGTAAATAGTACACTGTAGCCTAGTTGTATGTGATTCTTTGTGTATGAATAGTGTGTATTATAGTTTTTATGTTTGAGCCCTGCATGCAAACCATTGATTGCCTTGATTAGAGAACTTCTTCCATCACTCAGACATCACACTCACTGTTGGCCATACACACACGTTGCTTTTCAATGTCACCAGATTTGGGACAGAATTTGTTCTGTACTTGTGGGGGTTTCAGAGACACAAAGCCAGTCATCCTCATCAGCCCCCCTTTACAGAGAGGACTAGAGGAGCAAATTAGGCGCTTAGAGCAGAGCACTGTTTGCAGAACTTTCGCCTCTCTCCCACCATCTCTCACTGGGATAGATTATTTAAAAACTCAATGGATGGTCCTTTTGTTTCCATTCTACTTCTGTAAGATGGTTATTAATCAAAATTGTACGGTGGTTTAAAAAAATGCAATTTAGAAACTTTGGACATTAGAATAAAATAAATCCTTCTTTTTGTAGAATGACAGCTTCTGAATGGGACCGATTCTTTAATTACTTGTATTGTTTATCTGTTTCTGTGTGTTGTATCAATTCTTCTTTTCTGAAAATCAATAGACCTCTACATATTCTGGCCATGTAAAACCGTCCACGTGGTACAAAACTGTTGCATGAGACAAACGGGGCAAGTCTTTATGACTCATGGAAACTGGTCCTAACGGAGCATGGACAGGAAGTTACTGGGGGTGGAGAGGTCAAGAGTCACCGGGTTTGTTTGTATGTGGGATTTTTTTTTTTAATACACAGCAGCAAATTATAAATGGAAATGGAAAATTGTAAATGGGAAAAAAAGTTATAGAGAGTTAAAGAGCTATAAAGGGGTGAGATGTGGAGAACAGAAAAAGAAAATGGAAAATAACAGGAAGAATAGAGAAGACAAAGGATGAGGGGGGGGAGAGAGGAAAAAGAGGGGGAGCCAGACAGAAGGTGGCGGTAGAAGAGTTTTGTGCATTGTGTGAAATTTGATCATGTCATGGAGTCTTTACAGACAGCTGGGAAGTCCCCTCTCATTCTGTTTCCCAGCTGGGGATCTTCTGGGGGGCTGCAGCATCAGACTGGCTCCACAGTGAACTGTTCATTTACTTACAGTGGGAGAGTTTGGGATGAAAATACACACGGGACACTTTGTCTTTTTTAGTCACATTTATTGATTTTAACCAGCATGACTACCTTTACACAGACATAAGACCTCTCTATAGGAAAACAAAACACTTTCAAAGGATTAGCTCAGCAGTAATACATTAGACTAAACTCGTTTTTTCATCATTTTATTTTTTCACTTTTTCAGCATCTCCAAAGTTATAGGTTTGTTTTCGATTCTGTGTAAAGGTTCCCATGACTGAAAAACATGCATATGACAATAAGTTGTAATCAATATGCCACTAATTATAATGCACATTATTGATAAGAATACAGTACTGCATGACAATGCAAATAAATACCAACATACAGATTAAGTCGTTATTTCATATAAAGGTATCAAACTCAATATGGATCAATACTGAAACACAATATGACAATATAAAGTTTGCACGGCTAGTGTATTATCACAATGCTATCGCTTCCAGCAAACAGAAAACTTTTATTTTTCCTTGTAAAACAGCATTTAAATTGCACTTTATTTTCTCCGTATTTTTAGCTTCTCAACCGTATTGCTAACTTTTTTACGCCTCAACAAACAAGCATTGGCTATGATGGCACTATTCAAGCTTGTTGATGCAAAATCTGTTTTCTATTTCCTGAAATCACAACACTTTAATATAATATATGATGTAAAAAAAGATTCAAGAATAAAAATTAAAAAATTAAAAGAGAAAATGCGCTCTCTGCACATTTGCCAACAATACTATAGATATTACATTACCTTCACCATACAAAGCTAGAGATCGTGTCGATGTTTCCAATAGTACACTGATCTGCCCAAACACATAGTGGTGTTTGGAACATTTTGTTCAAAATGAGGCCAAAGGGATTTCTTTTGGTTCCCAAAGTTTGATTAAAAAAAAACTACTTTTTCTCAATACCCCTGAATTTGCTGTTGGGATCACTGACCTGCAGAATTCAATACAATATCAGTTGAATTGAGCTAATTTCAAAACGATCATCTCACTCCTGCAAAAAGAGCGACTCCTCTTTACATTTATTGCTGCTCACAAAGTCATTCAACCCAAAGTCCTCCCCTAAAAAAATGAACACAAAGTACTAGTCTACAATTCTCCCTGGAAACAATGAAAGGCACTACTGGTCAGAATGAAGAACAAAACAAACCCAAAGCAAAACCCGGGTAGCGCTCCAGCAGAAAGCCACAGCCCCAAACTACACCTTTCTCACTGACTTACGGCTTGTCTCTCTGATTCTTGATTCTTTTTCAAACCTAAACGGTGTACCAAGATCTGGCACGATAAACAAAGAGAGAATTAAACAATTCCAATTTGGAATTTAATCGTTGCACTTGCAGAGAATTATGTGAGCCAGTGATCCCTTTTCAGTGTGACACCCCTGGTAAGAAGATGGAAAAAAACAAAATAATTTTGTCACTCCATTTTTTCCCCTCCAAGAACCTCTTACCATTTTTTGAGTCAGAGCGTCGTCAAGTTTCTGCGCGTTATCTTTGAACTATTCCTAGGAATAATAAATACATGAAAACCCCAGAATTAGCTCACCCTGGATTTTGTTTAGAACATGGCAGTAGAACATACATAAAATCAAACCAACAGCATAATAAAGTAACACGATGAGACGTAACAATAGAAGGATGGTTATTCAGATGGATCAATTCTCAGACGCACAACAACAACAGATGGACTCTGGTTTGCGGTGAGACTTTGAGGAGAGTAAATGGTCTCTGTAGATGGTACAAAGAGACAATATACAGGAGGAAATATATTCCTATTAATATATGTGTATACTTGACTAAATAAGTCACAAACCATAGCACTACAAACCTTTCCTAGGTTAATAATATAAAGTTATATAATCCGATAATAAAAGTGCACAGGTTAAAGAAAACAAAGGAACTTAAACAAAAAAGATCAAACCAGACAAAAAAATTGGTTGATTTACATTAAGAAAAGACCATGGTTCCCCTGGCTTCTCATTGGAGGGATAACTCCGCCAATCACAAACTCTGATCATCATTTCATGAGGAGGGCAGAGTTCACAGTACTTGTGAGCATCGGGCAGCAGCGCTGGGAAATGTGAAATGCCTGTTCATTCCCATGCATAGGACATCGAGGTCATGCTATATAGCGAGTTAAAGGGCAACCGGGAGGAATATTGGATTTTCATATCAGAGATTTCATTTGATCTTTTTTAGTCTTGAAGTGGGTTTCATAATCTTGGCCTATAGGGCTATCTGTTTTCTGCACAATGAATGTGACGTCGGCATTGTGAGAGGATCCTGTGCCGGAGGATCCTCCTCCGGGCAGAATTAAATTACTGCAAAACGGAGAAACAAAGAAAACATCAAATGTGCATTACTGGTACATTTAGAGAGATGTTAACTTCCTCAGAAATAATTCCATTCCAAGCAAAAACACTAAATAAGGAAGAGTAAAACGATGTACACCGAAGGCCCAGTTAGTTACAGTAGCTACTAACTACCGGTTGGTGCAAACTGGGATAAGTTGTCCTGAAGCCGACTGTCATATCGACATTGTGTCAATATGTCTCAGAGGAGCTGAAATAAAAGCACCACTGCACGAGGAAGACCAGTGAGTGCAAGAAGCTAATGACCTCACAAGTACCATGACCTTTGACACCTCCAAAACACATGATGAGGCCCCAAGAGTTGAATCCACACCCCAGAACCAAGTCAGTTAAAGGAGGGGCTTTCCTTAATGGCATGCAGGTTAATGAGAATGGGGTGCGTTTGTTAGCATGCAGGCGTTCCACCAATCAGGAATCAGACGAAGAGCGCGCGAGAGAACTCAAAGGTGAAGTGGGCGGAGCCTAAAGGCAGAGGTAGGAGGAGCTTATTCTGGTGGCATTCTATTGACGACACCAGATAAACAGACATTGATTTCAAACTAAACCAAGAGACCAAGGGAGGGTCTCTCTTAGCCACAATCACATCCTGGATTATTAAATATATAGATTATTCAGTGAGTCTATAGAGCCTACACAAGGGAACAGGAATAGACGGTCAACTAAATTTGAATCAATGTCCACTGGTAAAATACCACATTTAGAGACAAAGTAGTCAAACAAAAACCTCATGTAAATACATTTGTAATTTTAGAGCATCTCCCTCAGAAAACCCCGGGACTCATTTCCCCAAACACAGTATCAAAATCATGTTCGGGAATCGGCTGAGAGAGCTCGTCTTTCGCAGCTCTCCAGCCGCGGGCGCTTTTAAACACCAGTATTACTTCTCTCTCCTCTCCCACTCTCTACTCCCAGAGCAAACTGATACAAACAAAGTGTGATTCTATCACGCTTAAGCGGAACAACAACAGAATAGTGATTTCCCCTCCAGTGGAGGTTTTTCTCTGATGTGAGCGATAGCCTCATCTCCATACTGTGTGGTGTGACTAAAGGCCTCGTAGGGCAGCGCAGCACATACTCAACTCAAGCAGGGTTGAGGACGTCCCTCGTTCGGAGGAACCAAAGCTCTCCCTCTCTATATCCGAGAGAGGTGGCCTAGGAGTATCCCAGAAGATTAGAACCTGATTACGATCGTATTATTAAGAATATATAGTTTTATATAGGTTACTGGTAGAAAAAGCATAATTGAGTGAATCTTCAAGAATCTCTTCGCATCAACCCTGCTTTCAGCATCATAAAGCTAACGACGTGTATGCATTACATGGATTTATCTAACACAGGCCCCGCATCCGTTATTTAATCTGCCTGGCACTAGATTGCAAGGGTTAAAGCTTTTTTGGGGATAATAAAGACAGTACATTGGTTGTCCTCTCACATCCACACAGCATCTCAGAAATGAATCTATTTGCAATATTTGGAGGAAACAACATACACACAAGGGTCTTTCACCTCAGTGTGGGAGCTGAGATCACACACACACACACATAGGCAGGGTTCCGGAACACACGTGCGCAAGGACGTTACCTGACAATATTCAGGGTTTTTCCCCCACAATCCCCCTCTCTACTTAAAGGGAGAGTGGTGTTGCAGGGCAAGCAAGCTGCTGACGATCTAAAAGAGAGAGAGGGGTTGTCATGACAACAACGCGACGAACCACAAGTTTGAGACACGAGGAGGACAGGGTTTTCAGCCGCATTAACCGCACACGGTTCGTTTGCGAGCTCGAAAGGGCCTCCCAAACGAGAAAGAGAGAAGCGACAGGGAGAGAGAGAGGAAGAGAGTTCGGCATTAGGCTGACAGACACAAAGACAGGGCTTTACATCGATAGATAGATAGATGTAGTTGATTTCAAGTGTTTGGGTCGACAGGCACTTTGCCGAGGGATATTGGTCGGTTTTGTTTGTAGAATTATGATCCGGATCTGGGTGCCATTGGTTTTTTGTGCTCTTTTAGGATCTTTTTCTGTCATTACAAAAATCACCATCAATCAAAACTATATTGTATCTGTTCACAGTTATTTGATCATTTTCTTGCGTTCTTAATAGTAATATGGCTCGGCGAGAATCCACCAATATGACATAGACTGGGTCACATGGAATAGCCCTCTGTTTGTTTCTGCAGACGTTAAATAACTGCTCTGGTTCAAATGTAGAGCCCTGTAGCAGGTGGGCATGTGCTGTGACACACCTGTTTACAGAGAAAAACTGTTAGGAAGCTCAGTAGCATTTTCAGCTGCAAAGCCATGCGATTGGACTGCCTGACTACCGCGTTGGTGTACAGCTTAAAGGATCTTGAAATTAAACACCTGTGGTCTTAGGTGCTCCTTTTACCGCCCAAACTCCGACATCATTATTTACCAGCCAACCCGCTTTGAGAATTTTGAATTTCAGTTAGAAAAATCCAGCAAATCACACTGGGCTCCCTAGCAACAGCAGGGGGAGTTTGCATATTGTTTTGTTTCATTTGTTTATGTAAACATTAATGAGCAACCTGATTGGTCAGTGAGTTGCTGGGGCTGGCTCAGTCCTGGGGGGCCAGGAGAGAGAGGTGGAAGAGGAGCGGGGGCTTTATCGAAGGAGCACCAACGCCAACAGGCAAGCAAAACGAGGAGAGGACGTCAACTTCTGTCACATGACCCTAAAAGTGACACCCTCTTCACAAGTTCCCACCCCCCAAATGCATGGTTGGTTACCAGGCAACACGGTTACCAGGCAACGCACTCAGGGGGGTCAGAACACACTAAGCACAAAAGCTGCCACCTTTTACATCATCATAAGTACAGCACCATGACGGCGGAAAGAAGAGACACCCCATAATATCCACAGAAGCCCAACGGCGGCCAGTTGAGGACATATCCACATGCCATACATTATGTCTACTACAATCCCAAACTTCTAGGGCACACTGTACTGTACGGTACAGTACATACACATCTGCATTCCCCTAAGCGTTTACACTAGCAGGCGTGAGTGGCCATACGTGGCCACAGGCATAAGTATGTACTATAGGTTAGACACACACCAGGCTCTATGAGGCTGCAGGCTGAGCAGGCAGGGAGCTAAGCGAGCGTAGTAGGGCTCTTTAACACTAAGTCAGGGGAGGACCTCGGGCTCCTCCCCCCTGTACACAGCGGTCCCGTGCTGACAACGCAGCCGCTTCAGTCGCAGTAGATCTTGTACTTCTCGCTGCAGAAGACCACTGGTCCTCCCAGGATGCCGTTGGGCATGATGTTGGGCTCACCGGTGCGACCGATGCCGGCGCAGGTGAGCCCGTGACTTACGTAGGGGATGTTGGCGGTGTTGGTCTGTCCGTTGGTGGTTCTGCCGTTGGTGGTCCTGCCTTTAGGTTTGCCCCCGCGGCGGGTCTGCTCGGTGTCAAACTCCAGGTCCTCCAAGCGCTGGGTCAGGGCTAGCTTCTGCTGGATGGCCATACGGAGGAGGGAGTTCAGGGTCTTCTTCTCATCATCTGCCGCAGACAGCTGTCTCTGCATCTCATCCAGCTGAGTCACATACTCGTCACAGCTACAGTAGAAGGAGGGAGAGGGAGAGAGAGAGAGAGGGATGGAGGGAGAGAGATCACATTAGAATAAGATATTTGTCTCCAACGTCAGTGAGATTTCAGCCCTTAAACATTTACTGCATTTTCACTAGCCATCCAATAGGTGGCAGTAGAAACCTCCAGTGTTAACAGCCAAAGGCACAGTGATCTGACAGTGACTGTGGTCTTTTCACTACCAGTGGTAACGGTCTGGATCTCCAATCGGACTGTTCATATTGTCTGTGGCTATTTCATATGGATTTCCCTGACCTTCAAGCCCACTGAAAATCAATGCAAGAAAAAAGGCTGAACCCACATTCGTCTTGACCTTTGACCTACTTCCCCAGTGCCCGTCTTCTCCACCAGATAAAGCCCTTGAGGTGTCTACCAGAGCCTTGCCATCCGGCAGTCTACCATTTCATCAGACTATCTCTCCATCTCCCCCAGCACCACTCTCTTCTCCCTGGAAACCTCTCTGTCCTAAACTGTTTGTGCTGAGCGATAAGTGCTTTTTGAGGTCAGTTCGGTTTCAGTCCGATTATGAAAAAATAATCGTGGTTTTCGATTTCGGTTTTGAAACTTTTTTTAAACATGAAATGCACTACGCATTATGTGGGTTGAATGCTGTAACAACACAGAATAAAACAATTAATACAAGCCACTTGATGGTTGTGAATGCCCATTACTGCTTATCACATATTAACCATCATTTATTCACATTACGTTACATTAATAAAATATTTCAGCTGTTGTATATATTCAATTTGTTTCATTTCATTTCAAGTCATCACCTCATCTCTATAGAGCTGCTTCCTATGCTGTCTGACAAAATCACTATTTTGTCGTTTTTCAATGTAAATACGGCATACTTTTATGACTGCTGAACACCATCAATCACTTAAACCAGTGGTTCCCAAACGTGAAAGGAACTGAGTCCGGCTTTAAACGTACTCCTTGTTGTAATAGTAGAATGCACAAGGTGCCATTACTAAATTGGGTAGTGCGTCATCAGTTCCTCATCATGAGTCATGTTAGTCATTGCATACCTTAGAGAGCTATTTATAACTTGTCAGAAATGTCCAGATCAACTAGCCCGTGTCAGCTAATGTTTTTTAGCTCGTTTTTTTTTGCCCATAGACTTTGTCGTAATGTTCGAATCACTTAAATATGATATGAATAAACATTAGACATGGCAAAATGTATTGAATTGCAATGAAAATTTGCTTTTAAAACGGCAACATTTCTCTGCATCTTACGACAAAATGTGTAGAATTGCAGAAAATATGTTTTAAATCCGAATATTTGAAAGATGTCGGTGAAAAATAACTGAAAAAAATTACAAAAATGTTAATTAATGCTCAGCACTATAAACATTAAACATCCTATTCAAGGAAGAACAACAGGAACTAATTTCACCCCCACAAGACTCACTTAAGACCTCATCTGTATTGCACCGGGGCAGGAGAAAATGTAGAGATGTATTTACTATTCACTAAAAGCCCAGCTACGCATGATTCACTTTGTACTGCTAATATCCAAACACAGTATGCATATATATGCAGAGTTTAATGGCTGAACATACATCCCATTTGAATGTATCCCGGGGTTGGGGTTCATGTGGGCTGTGTTGATGTGGCTCTACCCGGACGTCTGTCTGCATGACAATATGAGGAGTCTGAGCACGAAGTTAATAATAGATCACACACAAAGGAGGAAAGCTCACTTTAGGAGTGGGCTAAGTGAGAGCCCAAACAAGAGAGGTGCAAAGAAAGGTATGGAAGAAAAGATTTTCCTTCCTCTCGCTATCACTCAAACAACTCTCCACTCTTTCTCTAGCATCAGTGCAATATAACATCAAATATCAATTCTGCCTCTCGCGCTAGTGTGAAATAGCACAAGCTCGCTCTCTCTCTCTCTCTCTCTCTCTCTCTCTCTCTCTCTCTCTCTCTCTCTCTCTCTCTCTCTCTCTCTCTCTCTCTCTCTCTCTCTCTCTCTCTCTCTCTCTCTCTCTCTCTCTCTCTCTCTCTCTCTCTCTCTCTCTCTCTCTCTCTCTCTCTCTCTCTCTCTCTCTCTCTCTCTCTCTCTCTCTCTCTCTCTCTCTCTCTCTCTCTCTCTCTCTCTCTCTCTCTCTCTCTCTCTCTCTCTCTCTCTCTCTCTCTCTCTCTCGTGATGCTATATTTAATCTATTTTTACCACAGTGAGCATTTAAGTGTGTGTTAGGGCCATGCAGGTCCAGAAAAGAAAACTAGGTCATGCTGCCTGGAATGTAGAGGCAGGGGTTCATATCACTGTCCTTCATCTGCTTCCTCTTTCATTATTAATCATTCTGCCCTTCACTCTCTCTACCTCTCTTTCCTTTCTCTGCACCCTCATCTTACATCTCTCCATCATCTCTCAGTCATCCTCCCTCCATCCTTCATTTATATCTCCATCATCCTTCCTCCATCCTCCTCTCTTTTTTTCAAACTTGTCTACTCTCGGTACCTGCAGTCACTCCACCCCCCCCCCCCCCCCCCCCACCTGTCTCCATCCTGCTGACACAGCGATCTGAGATGACATTCCCCAGTGATAATGGTAGCCACACCTCTGCAGAGATCTGTGCAGTACACCACCTTCCCTCCCAGCTGTCATTCAGCCTAACCCACATTGGAATGAAATTCCTGGCATCTCAGAACACTCCTTCAGTCCTACCAGCAGGACAAGTCTACATCAGGGGAATTACAAGTGACTCTGAATCTAAATGTGGGACAAAAACACTCCCTGTTCTATCTGGTGGATTGGAATGTTTCCTCTACCTTTCCGAGTGTCAATTACAATCTACAATGAGTGGAAAAGACATTAGGAACACCTTCCTAATATTGAGTTGCACCTCCTTTCGCCCTCAGAACGGCCTCAATTCATCAGGGCATGGACGTTACAAGGAGTCGAAAGTTGAACTGACGTCTGTGCCCAGTGCGCCTTCTCATTGGTCACATAGGACCTAATGTTGCTATTCAGCCTCTCACTATTGGCTCGTTGAAGTGTTGTGTTATTGCACATGGGCACTCCCCATGATGCACACATCCTCTCCCCCCACATACACAAACCCAGCCCCCCCTCGTGGGCGTGCAGTCGGACCCCCACGAGGGGGATCAGTGCAGCTTCATTTGACCCAGTGTGAGATGGCGAATGGGGGGGGGGGGGGGGTTCCCAGGGGTCGCAGTGCCCTTTAAGATGGACCAGCCATGCTGGGTGGAGGGTGTAAGAGGGCGTGGGTTTTCCCGGGAAAAAATACGGGCTTCCATTCTAGGGATGAAGGGATACAATGGGGCCCTTATTGGCCTGATAGAGAGGGACTGGAGGGCCACAATGGCCCTGGGTGGCGGCTGGCCCTTTGTCGAAGAACAGTCTCCACATTCAGAGTAGTGTGGAACAGAGGCTCCATGTCTCAGATGATCTTACAGTAGTCAGGGGTCACGAGACACACACAGGCGTACTGCACACACATGCGCGCAGAGTATAACGTGCACAGCATACACTCATATCCACACCCACACACATGCACGAAACACAATGACATAGGGAAGGGAAGGGTATCATAGGGAAGGGTATGGACTACACTGACAGGCACATACCACAGGAGGTTGGTGGCATCTTAATTGGGGAGGACGGGCAAGTGGTAATGGCTGGAGCGGAATAAGTGGAAAGGTTATTATGAGCCGTCCTCCCCTCAGCAGCCTCCACTGGCGCATACGCCCTAAATATACTGACACAAGGGTGTAGAAACACAGCACTACAGCACATTTGTTTGTCACATGGAGTGTGAACACAGGCACACACTCGCCTCAGCTGTTCTCTGGCTATGTGGGATCAGCATTGGTCATTGTGGAGGAGGATGAGTGAGAGGATTTAGGAGGGAGGAGAGGGGAGATAAAGAAGGAGTAAAATAACCAACAATGAAAGTAAGGACAAAATGGGAATCAGAGAAACAGAAAGAGATAGAATGAGAGTGTGTGCCTGTTCGATTTGACTGGGGGAAGGCTGACTGATTCTTTGCATGTATAGTGCCTAGAGCCTGCTAAGAGCAGGCATGTCCAGGCAGTGCTTAATTGGAGTCCGATCCTGCACCTCTCCATTTTCGACTGTTTTGGTCCGGAATCTATTTGGCCGGATCCGGTAACTCTCGTGGCATAGTTTTTTTCCTTCTCACTTTTTTAAAATGTAAACATTATAATAAAAGCGATCAAAGTTCATATGAGTTGCATCTTCGTTAATTCTCCTGCCCCCCCCCCCAAAAAAAACGTAATGTGAAAAAGTTGATTTAAGTCCTGGACGAATATTGTTTGAGACCAACGGGTGGCTGTGTGAGAAGCACGCCTGTATCACTCACATGACTAGAATGAGATTCACTTTCTACAATCTCTCTCCCGCTCTGCTCTGATAGACATGAGCCGGTAACTCTCCAGCGGTGCACTTCATCATTTATTTCCTTCTTATAGAATCATACCCGCGCAAAGGGTTCTGATGGAACTGTAGCACCCCTGATAAATTGAAATACATTTGCCAAAGTTATAGAATTACTGCTGTCTGTTCAGAATTTTTTTTTATCATTCAGAATAGCCTACTACACCATGATAAGGCCTATAATTTAGCCACAGAGGATCAATAACTCATTTTCTTTCTTTTTTTAAATAGCCTAGCTGTGGATTGTAGTCCAATAACAACGAATAGCCTACAGTCGGGAAAGCACGGCAAATCCATCAGTGAATAAACAGCATGCAGAAAAAAACAGGCCTTACGCAACATTTAAAATACAATCGAGGGAAAACAACGGTTGGAAAGCAAATGGCTCCTGCTGAAAAGAGAAGACGCAAAATATTTGATCAACTTCCAAATATTGTTTTACAAAGTAAAACGAGAGAGAGAGAGGCTTTTGGCACGAACGCATGGGCCATCACCAACGAGTGAGCTGCGCATCATTGGGCGAGTCAGTGAAACTGGAAAGCATTTTAAGGACTACAGCTCAGAACTCCCCCACCCCTCTCTCTCTCGCTCACTTTTTTTTCCGGCACCTCCCAATTTTCAAATGAAGCACCGGTCTTAGGAATGTAAGAGACTGGGTCTTACTGTACACTAATAACACAGTCCACAGCTGGAGTACAACACACATAAACAAGATGGAGACGTACAAACTGACATAGAATACACATATCAGGAGCTAGCATTATACAAAAGAGTCGTCACACAGAGATTTGCACATTCAATCAGTCCCACTCCATTCACTCTAACTCTCTCACTCTGGGGCCACACACTCGAAACTAAGGCAGTCCACTGAAAATCTCAGGAATCCCCAAAATCTACATTTAAGTCGACAGAGTATGTCAAAGATGGAATAACCATGAGAAAGACTCTCAAATGAGCCCCTGTCGAGAAGCTGAAATGAAAGACTCCCTCTCTCTCTGTAGGGTAGAGGGCCTTGTGTTTTGCTCTGAGGATGGAAGAGGGGAGAACGGGAAGAAATAGGGGGAGTGTGGGAAACATGGGTCAATCACATCCCTCTGCCTCTTAAAGCCTTTCAAAGAGGCCTCCCCCCCTCACTCCCCACCATCATTCTATAGGCCAACATTAGCATACCAATACGTACAGGCTCCAGAAGGACCTGAATGAACACCACCCCGAATACCCAGGCTGTACACAGCCCAGAACATACTGAGTCCGCGTCCAAAATGGATCCCTATTCCCTATAGTGCAGTATATAGGGTAGGGCTGTCACGATAACAGTATTGCGGTACTCAGCGGTATCGTGGCAAGGGAACAAAACGGATTTCCTATAGCGCAACATTTTACATACAGTAGGTTTTTTTAAAGGACCAAAGAGTTCAGTCTGCTTTGTGCTTTTTGCCATCGTAGCATCGCGATACTGGTCTCGTGACAACCATAATATACGGGGTAGCAAAAACAACATTAATTATATCTAAGGCACATAGAAACCAGGTAAAGACTGAGGGATTTCCTGTGGCCCCCTGAGCAGAGTTGAGCTATGTTTTGTTTTGTTATGTTGTGTTATGAGCATCATTCAGTCTCTTACAACAGCAAAGAGGGACAAGGGGAAAGGCACATTTAACATGCGTGCCTCTCTGGCTCCGCCATTTTCCTCTGTATCATATCTACCACCCTCGTTCTGCTGCTAACAGCCAGTACCTCTTAACGAACACTTGGTTTGAAACCCTGATTGGTCAGCGAAAGTTATTCTAAAGCGGAATGCCAGTTATTTTCAAAATGGCTTCCTCTGAGGTGCTCAGTGAGAGCTGATTTCCTCTCGTGTCTTCAGAGGGATGACTTAACAACCGCATCAACAGACCATCTGGCCCTGCACTGCACCAAATCGTTATGACAACAGAAACACACCCATATTTGCGGAGGAAGACCGCTTTCTCCGCCATGTAAATCGATAAGCTACTACAGTTACATAGAATCTCTCAATAAGACCAGCTAATGGACTGGGTGTGCAGGTACACCGTAGCATTACTCCACTGTAAATATGAGGGGTGTCGAGTGCACACTCTCTGTGGATAGTGCAGCCCTCCCTTCTCCTTCCTGCACAGCTTGATATGAGCTTTGCTGTAAGTGGAGGAGCCTTAAAGACGGAGAGAGACTGCCTCAGAGTTGCCATCTGGTTCAGGGAGGGTTTGCAGGAGAAGGGAGGACGCACTGGGCTCCACATCAAAACAACAGAGCAAACAAAGTACCACAAGAATGTGCGGTGGCCTACATGCTTGTATACAGTGTGCACACATTGCGCACACACTCATAGTCATTGTCGCACTCCCACCAACATAGACCCCGCCCTACACACACACACAAACACACACACACACACTCCTTCAGGAGGAAGACTACAGTACAGTGAGACTATGGTGAAACTAGAGTACATTGCATCCGAGGTAGTTATCCAGACCAGGTCGAGGTGGGGATTATAAGGGGAACCTTTGGCCCGCTTCTTATGGGAATCAGCAGGTTTAGCCAGCAAAGGGGTTAACGTAGCCCCTCCATCTGATAAGCAGTCGCGGGTCATAAAACCCTGCTTCTTCAGCATAGTGATTCTTACAGATTAGAGACGTGTCCGTCGTACGGCCGTCCTCCACTGGTCCAGATTCACAAGGAAAACAACACTCCTATTAAAACCTGTCGGTTGTTAAAAGCACGCTATGTACACGGCGTTAGCATATGGTAAATATGGCTCACCGTGTGGTATTAAAACTGTCGCGAGTGTGCTCTTAGGATGGTGTTACTGCTAGGTTGACGTGGTAAAAGCGGTCGGATGGACACTGGGACGCCCAGGTGTCTTGGTCAATACATCTTTCCATTTAATCGCACGGCGACAGCGTTTTAGTAGGCTAAATACATATGTACGTAAACGATATAACTGTACGTAAAACCTCACGTTGTAACGGTGTTGTTGTTTTTTTTGCGGCGCTTTTCTTTTGGTTTGCTGGGTTTGTTTCTGTAGGTAAGCTAGGTAGGTATAGCGCGTGTCTTGTAGTGTGGCAAACAAAGCATAAAGGAACGAGAGAGCCTACTCTCATACGCACAGATGCATCTGTTGTAGTACATAGACAGAGCACGTGTCAAGGCGTGTTCTTGGATCATGGGTGACTGACTACTCTCTGCCTGTGTGGCCAAGGTATGCGATAACGTGTTTAAATGTGTGTTCGAAACTAGGAGTCTAATAGCGTGTTCCTAATAGGGATGGGGACTTCACGATACGATATTTAGGTGCCCGATGTGATATGTGTTGTGATTCTCATGATTCTGTGTGTATTGCGATTCGATACTGCGATTTTATTGCGATTTGGTGTTCCAATCATATTGCTCACTATATGTCTGTTTCAGAGAGACGAGAGAGAGCACGAGAAAATGAGTTTTGCTCATGTTGGCTCACTATTTAAAAAGGAGATGGAGAACAAGGATGAAAAATACTGGCGTTTTGGCGCAGGTACAGTTGACTAGCGCAAGCTTATGCTACCTACAGTACCAAAAACGACTTTTTTTTTAAATAGATTTTTTCCCCAAATCGATTCTTGGGAGTCAAATATTGATATAATATGTAACTTTTTCTCTCCCATCACGAGTTCCTAACTTGTTTTAAACGGGGGCGCGTGATAATGTACTCCTCTTACCGTGTGGCGAACATAGCTCGGAGTGAGGAGAAGGTAGCGGCGTCCTCCTTCAGGGCCTTCAGCTCGTTCCTCAGCTTCATCATGGTCTCCGTCACCATGGCCTTCTCGTTCTCATACTTACTCTTCAGGTTGGCCAGCGCCACCTCAGCCGTCTGTAGGGGGACACACAACACAACAACGGTCAGACCAACTAAAACGGGTCATTTGGAGTCTTTTCCCTGCAGCTTTATGTCATTAGCGTCTGTTTTAGTGCGTAACCTTTGAGGGTTTAACTGCAGAGCAGTTCGGTGGGGAGCTGGCTGGATTTAAAGACTACAGGTGCGTTTCTTCATGAGAGGCTTTTATCTGAGAGTCAGATTCAGGAGCTGAGGAACACACACCCTCTTCAAAGATCTGACAGCAACTGGACACACAAACATTTCGGGTTCTGGGCTGTTAGGGAGTGTCTGCTCTAGGAAGCTTTCATCTTTTTTAAAACTCTATCACACAGACACACACAAACACTCACAGCCACCAGCTGTCTCTCCCTGTTGTTTCGCTATGAATCTTGGCTGCAGTGCATTTGCTACGACAGCTGAAGAGGCTTCAGACAGCCACCTCCCTGCCTCAGTCCCCCGACTGATTCTTAGGGGAGGGAAATACAAACATGGAGGTTCAGCATCTGACCTGCTTGTTGGCTTTGAGCACGGTCCTCAGTGTAGCGATCTGCTCCCTCTTGGTGCTGAGCAGGGACTTGAGTTTGAGGATCTCCTGCATGCAGGCCTCCATGTCCTTATCGGCCACGGCGCCGAGCTCCAGAGACGCCACCCTCTGACGGGACAGCTCTGTGGTGCGGTCCACCGCCAGCTGCAGGTGCTTGATCTGGTCCCGGATGATGGCCACCAGGTTGTACACGTTCATCGGCTCCCGGGGCGAGGGGGAAGAGGAGACAGGGGACAAGGCGCTGTCGGCAGCATCGGGGACGGGGAACAGGCCCTTGGTGAGCAGGATGGGGGAGCGGCGGCCGCGACCTTCGGGACTCGTGCGCCCGCCCTTGCCCTGCTTGTAGAAGTCGAGCATGACGCGGTTGGGAGTTTCGTTGTTGCACATGCACACGTGGTTGTAGAGGGTGGCCAGCTCCTCGCTGAAGGTGACCAGCTCGTCCTGCGCCACGTTCAGGCTGCCCTGGGACTCGCCCGCCACGTCACTCACCTTTACAGATAGAAAGAGGGAAACGTTTGTCAATTCATACAGTTTGATCGAAGAGAGACACCTGGTTTGCAAGTGTGAGGAAAAAGTACAAACAATTCATACACAGAGAAAAGTGAAAAGAATTGACTACAGATAACCGTTCATCAATATAACACCGCAGAAAAAAACATTAACTAGCCTAAGACCTTAGGGGCACTGTATCATGGAGGGTGTTTCTCACCTTGCGGAGCTCCTTCGTCAGGATGGCCTTCTCCTCTCTCTCCACGCGGCTGGTCTTCTCCAGGGAGGACAGCTTCTCTCCCAGGGCCGTGACATCAGACGCCAGACGGCCTCGCTCCTCCTCGTAGCGTGACTGACAGGACTGGTACTCTGCCTTCAGGGTCTTCAGCTCCTCCTTTAGCTCACCTGCCTCCGACACTGCAACCTGAGACAACCAGAGGCAGAGTTAGGAATAGCCAGTTTTAGGAATAGAGTGGCTTCAACATCTGTGTATGTGTGTATACATGTTTCATTACCTTGTACTTGCACTCCAGGATCTCGGGTCCGTTGATGTCCACCTCGTAGTAGTCTCCGTCGTCGTTGCTGTCGCGCTCCTTCTCGTTGTCCAGGGCTGACTGGCGCTCCTTGCTGGCCTGGAGCCTCCGGATGGCATTGAGGTTCTCGCTGAGGCGGCTGACCTTCTCCTGGTGCTCCTCCAGGGCCCCGTGGGCCTGCTCCAGCTGCTTCTGAGAGTCCTGCAGCGTGGACATCAGAGACACCTTCTCACGCTCCATCTAGACAAGGGGAGAAGGCGCATAAGACAGATGCATTCATTTGATAAGTTAAGTAATGTTACTAGTGTCCGGACAGAAAAAAGCCTGACGCAAATTATAGACAGATGACCATTTAGGCATAATTATGCAGGTTTAATCTTCCCATTTCATTGTGTTTGTCTATCCCTCTTTTTCTCTACCTAATGCATATGATTGTCCTAAAGGATGATAAAGGTGGTTGTTTTTCCAAATAACAGATAACATCTCTGGAGGTTTTAGGGACTAACTGAGGGGGCTGCAGTATAACATATCTGGAGGTTTTAGGGTCTAACTGAGGGTGCTGCAGTATAACATCTCTGGAGATTTTAGGGGCTAACTGAGGGGGATGCAGTATAACATCTCTGGAGGTTTTAGGGGCTAACTGAGGGGGCTGCAGTATAACATCTCTGGAGGTTTTAGGGGCTAACTGAGGGGGCTGCAGTATAACATCTCTGGAGGTTTTAGGGTCTAACTGAGGAGGCTGCAGTATAACATCTCTGGAGGTTTTAGGGTCTAACTGAGGGGACTGCAGTATAACATCTCTGGAGGTTTTAGGGGCTAACTGAGGGGGCTGCAGTATAACATCTCTGGAGGTTTTAGGGTCTAACTGAGGAGGCTGCAGTATAACATCTCTGGAGGTTTTAGGGTCTAACTGAGGGGGCTGCAGTATAACATCTCTGGGGGTTTTAGGTGCTAACTGAGGGGGCTGCAGTATAACATCTCTGGTTTTAGGGGCTAACTGAGGGGACTGCAGTATAACATCTCTGGAGGTTTTAGGGGCTAACTGAGGGGGCTGCAGTATAACATCTCTGGAGGTTTTAGGGGCTAACTGAGGGGGTTGCAGTATAACATCTCTGGAGGTTTTAGGGTCTAACTGAGGAGGCTGCAGTATAACATCTCTGGAGGTTTTAGGGTCTAACTGAGGGTGCTGCAGTATAACATATCTGGAGGTTTTAGGGTCTAACTGAGGTGGCTGCAGTATAACATTTCTGGAGGTTTTAGGGGCTAACTGAGGGGGCTGCAGTATAACATCTCTGGAGGTTTTAGGGTCTAACTGAGGTGGCTGCAGTATAACATTTCTGGAGGTTTTAGGGGCTAACTGAGGGGGCTGCAGTATAACATCTCTGGAGGTTTTAGGGGCTAACTGAGGGGGATGCAGTATAACATCTCTGGAGGTTTTAGGGTCTAACTGAGGGTGCTGCAGTATAACATTTCTGGAGGTTTTAGGGGCTAACTGAGGGGGCTGCAGTATAACATCTCTGGAGGTTTTAGGGGCTAACTGAGGGGGCTGCAGTATAACATCTCTGGAGGTTTTAGGAGCTAACTGAGGGGGCTGCAGTATAACATCTCTGGAGGTTTTAGGGGCTAACTGAGGGGGCTGCGGTATAACATCTCTGGAGGTTTTAGGGGATAACTGAGGGGGCTGCAGTATAACATCTCTGGAGGTTTTAGGGGCTAACTGAGGGGGCTGCAGTATAACATCTCTGGAGGTTTTAGGGTCTAACTGAGGGGGCTGCAGTATAACATCTCTGGAGGTTTTAGGGGCTAACTGAGGGGGCTGCAGTATAACATCTCTGGAGGTTTTAGGGGCTAACTGAGGGGGCTGCAGTATAACATCTCTGGAGGTTTTAGGGGCTAACTGAGGGGGCTGCAGTATAACATCTCTGGAGGTTTTAGGAGCTAACTGAGGGGGCTGCAGTATAACATCTCTGGAGGTTTTAGGGGCTAACTGAGGGGGCTGCGGTATAACATCTCTGGAGGTTTTAGGGGCTAACTGAGGGGGCTGCAGTATAACATCTCTGGAGGTTTTAGGGGCTAACTGAGGGGGCTGCAGTATAACATCTCTGGAGGTTTTAGAGGCTAACTGAGGGGGCTGCAGTATGTTACCAAAGGCAGTGTGTCTTTGTGCCCAACCAACTACAGCATCAGAGGGCAAGGAGAGAACTGCCAATTCAGAGCCTAGGTGACCTTGGAGAAGTCTGGACTGGGTTCAATTCTTTGTTGGCAGAGGGACCAGGGTCCACTTACACACGTAGAGCAGTGCAGGCCTCAGCAGTACAGAGCTATTTTCAGAGACTGGGTGTGTGCCAATAATTAGTATCACATTCCTGTTTACATTCATCTATTATTCAGCTGTGATGAATGAATGATCAATGACAGGACTTAAAAAGAGAAAATGGTTTAATTAATATCTATTTAGAATACTAGCCAAGATAGGTATAGGAAGGTACTTTTAGCTCTCAGCATACTGTATCTTTAAGCACAGTATATAAAAACATAATTATGTGATGATATTGACACTAAGAATACCACTTGTCATACCCCACCCTCCCCTTCTCCACCTAATCTGTCCCCCTCCCTAATTCTCGTTGATGACCTTGACAAACTTGTTGGTAATGCCAAGCCATTTTGGATCTGATTGCACAGTGGGGGTATGGATTCTACTGCAACTGAGGAGTAGGGTGACCTGCTGCGAGCGATTATTCAATCTGTGATCGATAGGACGAGGAGAAAGGGAAGAGCATTGGAGCAGCTGAATTATTGAGCAAAAAGGTTTGGGTTTCCCTGTTGCGATTCCCGCCAGTAATCTGTGGAATGGACTGCCAGTGGAGAAAAGACCCAGAGTGCTGGTTGACACTATTTTGCCTTAATGCTGAACACTAACACCTGCTGCTACCCATGAGATTCAGTACCAAAGGACCAGAACAGGTTAAATGTCACGGTACGTACACTAAAGCAATACTATGGTAACATCTAGGCAACCCTGGGACAACATTAAAACATAATCGTGTTTGGGGTAGGAAGACCCAGGTCCTAAGGTCTTTCGTCTTTTCACCCACAGGTATCCAATCAGTACACACACTGGTAACCATGGAGACAGTTGAGGCGTTCTGATGTTCTGACAGATGGCCTAACACTGTGATGGGTGTGTGTGTGTGTGTGACATCCTGGGGGTGTGTCCTACAGGATTAGCTCCCACTAACAGGATTCAGAGGCGTGCAGCCTGGCCAAAAGAGCCACTGGAACCACGTGGCTATCCAGGTTTGTTTTGAACATTATTTGAGTATCAATGTGTATTGTATAATTCAAACCTTGGTGTCATTCATATCATACACAGTGTAAACAGATTCACTGACTGAATGACCTACTATAGGTGCAGCAGCCGGATATACCTCGCTGTTAACCCTATCTCGCGCAATGAATGAACGGTTTTGTAGGGTGTAGCTACGTGCCTGCAGCAGCTGCTGTTTGAGTTTCTGGATCTCGGAGATGTTCAGTTCGCTCAGCAGGTCGTCGACCAGGCCGGGGACGGGACGGAACAGGTCGCCCTTCTTGTGCGCGAACGCACGGTTGTCCTCAGCGACGGCGTTGGCCAGCTTGCTGAAGCCGTTCTCGTAACCGCGGAGAGCATCGTCGTTGTTGGGCTCCGTGGCGGCGTCGTCGCTGAACTTGAGCCCGCCCAGAGAGATGCTGAGGGGGCTGGTGAGAGGGAGAGGACCAGAACATGAAAACATGAAGTTCACTGTTATTCTCGTAACTGTTCGTACTATATTATTTTGTCGAAGGCTTTGGCGGATGCATGAGGTGTGACTTTGGATTGTGTGTGCACCTGTGGTACATAGAGTCTCCTATGCTCATGTAGTGGGAGAGCTCTTTCCTCAGGGCGGCCTTGTGCTCTCGCTCAGTCTTGATGGTCTCCAGCGCTTCCCCTAGCTGTCGCTCTGCAATCTCCTTCAGGCGGATGGCGTCCTCCAATTGGCTGTTGAGGAACTGGGTATCCTCCTCCAGGCGACGAATCTCGTGCTTCAGACCCTCAAACTCCACCTGTAGGGGCGGGACAGACAAGAATGCGTCAAAGCAGAAGGGCGGGGGCTTATATGAGAGAAATGCAAATAGGATGATGCCATACTGGTTTAAAATCAACTCATTTTGTCACCATAAAATGAGGGCTTTTAAAAGTGCAAAATTGCCTTTTTTTTATTGTCTTTTCATCTAAATCGGATTCGGTACTGTAATTGGCCAATTAAAACTATAGCCTATAGGTCTTTGTTTTAAATTCACGCCTCTAAATTTAACAAACATAAAATCTTCATATAGGGCAGATGGAGAGTGCTAGCAGTTCCCACATAAAAATCTATTTCAAAAGGAAATCCCCTATTTGTAGATTCTCTTATATTTCGTGTCTGTTTTTACTCTTGCCATCAGCGTGAATTAAAATCAGAGTATTTGCTTTGCACCTCTGTGTCTCTCTCTCTCTCTCTCTCTCTCTGTGTCTCTGTGGTCTACGGAGAGGGAAAGCCAGCTATCAGAAACACACAGTTTAAACTGCGTTACAATCAAACATGCTCCCCTTCTCTCCGGGCGCAAATAGGTCTCCACATGAAGCCTAATCTCTTTATTACATCCGAGCGTGGTTTCTCTAATCTGAATTAAATCAGTGTATTCCAGGGCTTGTTTGGGCTGTGGCAGCAGAAACTGGATAATACAGGTAGAGGTCTATGGTGTGTGAACATGGAAAACTGGGGGTTGCACATAGACTGGGATGTGTAGTAGACAGTAGCGCAATGTCTTGGTTCAGAGAGCCTGCAGCTATTGGGTTAACTGAGCCTAATGAGCAGATTCAGCTAAATGCAGATAATTGTAGCGAGGAGGGATTCATAATGAAGCGTGAGTGGAGGAGTAGCCTGCAGAAGCGAGGGAGTACATATAAAAAGGTGGGTTGATCTTTTCTCATTCTCCTTCCCATTCCCCATTCCGTCTAGCCCCACCCTAATCCTCCGAGCAAGGAGACCAGTTTCTGAAGGAACATGTTCCCTTTCCTATTCTCCTACCATCCAGCCATGCCCCACCCCTAGACCCACTACGTCCCCCCTCTCACAGTGTGGTTGTGTTAATCCTTACCTGGGTCTGTTTGAGCATGGAGACCTGTTTCTGCAGGGAAATGTTCTCCTCCTCCAGCTCTGTGTAGTCCTGCAGCAGACGTGCCTCCCGGAACTTATACTCCTTGATGTCATCCCGCAGACTGGTCCGTTGCAGCTCCACCACTTGGCTGTTCTGTAGGAGCGAATTACAGGGACAGAGGGAGAAGAGGAGAGAGGGATGGAGAGAAAGGGACAAAAAACAACAAATATTGTCAGTGAAACATATTTTTGGGTGTTTTAATACAGCCAATCTGCCTGGATAAGTATGTGCACCCATCTAGCCTAGCTCAGCGTGTATGCAGTGTGTGTGTATCCAGGTGCCAGGTTTCTCTATGGGCGTTGGGCCACGGGGTGCCTGTCTGCCAGTTCTGATGGCACCACAGCGAGAGCACCACACTTATCTCCCAGATGGTGACAAAAGCTCTGACACAGGAAGGCACAGTAAACGAGTCAGAGATCTCTCCCTGCCCCCTCCTCCTGCAGTGACAGACTGACAGGCTCAAAGCCAACAGGATCAGATAAGCCCTGCAGAGAGGCAAGCCTGTGTCCTCACCGTCCCTCTCCGTCCCCCTGTCTGTCCTCCTCCATACCCCTTCCTCCCCCTCCAGTAGACTCGATCAACTCCCCTGCCACCACCCCTGAACCTCCCCCTGCCGTCCCCCATCATTACCCATCCCAGCCAGTCAGCCCTTATCTGACAAATGCAGGACACCTGAGTCTGACGGTTAGGCTACTTAAAAGGTTTACAGTAAGGAGATACTCAGCAAAGGGGTGTGTGGTGCTTACTCTGAATGTACACTACCGTTCGAAAGTTTAGTGTCACTACGAAATGTCCTTGTTTTTGAAAGAAAATCAAATTTTTTGTCCATTAAAATAACATCAAATTGATCAGAAATACAGTGTAGACATTGTTAATGTTGTAAATGACTATTGTAGCTGGAAACGGCAGATTTTTTTATGGAATATCTACATAGGCGTACAGAGGCCCATTATCAGCAACCATCACTCCTGTGTTCCAATGGCACGTTGTGTTAGCTTATCCAAGTTTAGAATTTTAATAGGCTAATTGATCATGAGAAAACCCTTTTGCAATTATGTTAGCACAGCTGAAAACTATGCGTGTGTGACTTTGAAAGAGAGCACGTGCAATCTGTTCTCTGTAGTTATCAGTTTTGTGCATGAATGCATTGACTTTGAGAGTGAGTTCAGCTGCGCAGTGTGCTCTCTTTTATTCTGTTATTGTGTGTGTGTATATGGGTGTGTATGTGTGTGTTTGTGTGTGTGTGTGTGTGTGTGTGTGTGTGTGTGAAGAGTTCGAAATGTAAATTCCCGAAAACATCTAGGTAATTTGACTCATCACTTTGACACAATCAACAAATTATACTTTTTTACTCTCCGTTTACCCATGTAATACGACTTCATGCCATTATTAGCTTAGCTTACAGATACCATTACATATTCAGAGGAAAGCAAAATCCCTGGCGAAGGAAGAACATGCTCCTCATTAGCGCTGTGTAATAATTAATCACTAAGTGCAGCGCCCGATTGATGCTGATGGTTGGGTGAAGGCTAATGAATATTCATGAGGCTGTGTGCATGTATAATGAGCATGGGTGTAGTCTAATAGTGCCCGGGTGAAAGTGATGGTGCATTAATGAATAACGCATGATTTACCATACAAGATCAGACCTACTTTACAGCTGTTGCGCCGCCTTCACCACGCTGTCTGTGTGTTTTGACCATTTCAGTTTGTCCGTGATGTGTACGCCGAGGAACTTAAAACTTTCCACCTTCTCCACTACTGTCCTGTCGATGTGGATAGGGGGGTGCTCCCTCTGCTGTTTCCTGAAGTCCACGATCATCTCCTTTGTTTTGTTGACGTTAAGTGTGAGGTTATTTTCCTGACACCACACTCGGAGGGCCTTCACCTCCTCCCTGTAGGCCGTCTCATCGTTGTTGGTAATCAAGACTACCACTGTGGTGTCGTCTGCAAACTTGATGATTGAGTTGGAGAAGTGCATGGCCACGCAGTCATGGGTGAACAGGGAGTACAGGAGAGGGCTGAGAACGCACCCTTGAGGGGCCCCAGTGCTGAGGATCAGCGGGGTGGAGATGTTGTTTCCTACCCTCACCACCTGGGGGCGGCCTGTCAGAAAGTCCAGGACACAGTTGCACAATGACAAGTTTGGCGGGTACTATGGTGTTAAATGCTGAGCTATAGTAAATGAACAGCATTCTTAAATAGGTATCTTGTCCAGAAGGGTTAGGGCAGTGTGCAGTGCGATTGCATTGTCTGTGGACCTATTGGGGCGCTAGGCAAATTGGAGTGGGTCTAGGGTATCAGGTAGGATGGAGGTGATATGATCCTTGATTAGTCTCTCAAAGCACTTCATGATGACAAAAGTGAGTGCTACGGGTCGATAGTCGTTTAGCTCAGTTACCTTAGCTTTCTTGGGGACAGGAACAATGGTGGCCCTCTTGAAGCATGTGGGCACAGCAGACTGGGATAAGGATTGATTGAATATGTCTGTAAACATACCAGCCAGCTAGTCTGCGCATGCTCTGAGGACGCGGCTAGGGATGCCATCTGGGCCAGCAGCCTTGCGAGGGTTAACACGTTTAAATGTTTTACTCACGTTGGCCAAGGTGAAGGAGAGCCCACAGGTTTTGGTAGTGGCACTGTGGCACTGTATTGTTCTCAAAGCGAGCAAAGAAGTTGTTTCATTTGTCTGGGAGCAAGACGTCGGTGTCTGCGACGGGGCTGGTTTTCTTTTTGTAATCCATGGTTGACTGTAGACCCCGCCACATACGTCTCGTGTTTTAACCATTGAATTGTGACTCTACTTTGTATCTATACTGACGCTTAGCTTGTTTGATTGCCTTGCGGAGGGAATAGCTACACTGTTTGTATTCGGTCATGTTTCCGGTCGCCTTGCCATGATTAAAAGCAGTGGTTCGCGCTTTCAGTTTTGCGCGAATGCTGACATCAATCCACGGTTTCTGGTTAGGGAAGGTTTTAATAGTCACCGTGCGTACAACATCACCGATGCACTTGCTAATAAACTCGCTCACCGAGTCAGCGTATACATCAATGTTGTTGCCTAAGGCTATCCGGGACATATCCCAGTCCATATCCCTGTAGCTAAACTATTACCTAGAGTCTAGACTTACTGGACAGTGCACTTAAACTTTAGTGTTTTTCACTTTTCTGGTTTTCAATCCTCCTTTCAGTACTGGTTAACAAACTTACTGTAGATGGTAGGCTACACTTATAAAGACAGTTTGAGACTAATAAGTAACTTAAGGGTTAGGCTCTATAATATAATGACCATAATGAGGAAAGTTGAAATGTAGAAAGTCTTTTGCCTGCTTATCTGTTAATGTAAATTACATGACCTCTGTGCTCAAATCAGGACTTAAGCCCCATACAAGACATTCTGACATTTAGTCGAACCACATCAACAACATCCAGCAATGTAATTCAGCTTCCCCTACACAGCCCCAATTTAGCAGTGACACCAGTGACACATTTCTCAGAAACCTAATTTGGTCAGCTGCAGGACTGCAGTTTTCTGCACGCAAGGTTGAAATAAGGCCATTTTAATGGCAACGACCTACTTCTGGATTTAAGAGCACTTTCAATGGAGAGAGTTTAAGAGTAGAGTCCAGGAGTAGGATACATCCATGTTAACACCATTGAGGTCTGTGCAACTGCCATGGAGTGTTTCAATTTGTCAAGGATAGACAAAATAGCCAGGTGGTCCAAGTCTCTTCAGGCCCAGGCCCCAGGGTCAGTTGCCTCAGCTGGAGGGTCAGTGCTGTCTGGCCTTAAAGCGGCAATCAGCAGTAGAAACAATAACAAAGTGAACTCACCGCCCCAGTTTTAGTAAAAAGCTGAGGGATAGGGCTGGGGAAATATAAGAACTCTCAAATTCATAGACAGAGCTAGAGATGCAAGGACTGACCATCCATATGTCAAAATTATAGTTTTAACCGTGTTTTCAGGAAATATGGTGTTTGTTTAAATTTACAAATATCGGAGTAAAACAATCTTATATTTTGGGTTCTAATGATGTACGACAGTTGAACTAAGCTCATGAGGCATTTAAATACATAGTTTTTCACAATTCCTGACATTTAATCCCAGTAAAAATTCTTAGGTCAGTCAGGATCACCACTTTATTTTAAGGATGTGAAATATCAGAATAATAGTAGAGAGAATCATTTATTTCAGCTTTTAGTTCTTTCATCACATTCCCAGTGGGTCAGAAGTTTGCATACACTCAATTAGTATTTGGTAGCATTGCCTTTAAAATGTTTAACTTGGGTCAAACGTTTGAGGTAGCCTTCTACAAGCTTCCCACAATAAGTTGGGTGAATTTTGGCCCATTCTTCCTGACAGAGCTGGTGTAACTGAGTCAGGTTTGTAGGCCTGGAAGTTTGCTTGGGGTCATTGTCCATTTGGAAGACCCATTTGCGACCAAGCTTTAACTTCCTGACTGATGTCTTGAGATATTGCTTCAATATATCCACATCATTTCCCTACCTCATGATGCCATCTATTTTGTGAAGTGCACCAGTCCCTCCTGCAGCAAAGCACCCAAACAACATGATGCTTCCACCCCGTGCTTCACGTTTGGGATGGTGTTCTTCGGCTTGCATGCCTCCCCTTTTTTCCTCCAAACATAACGATGGTCATTATGGCCAAATAGTTATATTTTTTGTTTCATCAGACCAGAGGACATTTCTACAAAAAGTACAATCTTTGTCCCCATGTGCAGTTGCAAACCGCAGTCTGGCTTTTTTATGGTGGTTTTGGAGCAGTGGCTTCTTCCATGATGAGCGGCCTTTCAGGTTATGTCGATATAGGACTCGTTTTACTGTGGAAATAGGTACCTGTTTCCTCCAACATCTTCACATGGTCCTTTACTGTTGTTCTGGGATTGATTTGCACTTTTCGCACCAAAGTATGTTAATCTCTAGGTGACAGAACGTGTCTTCTTCCTGAGCAGTATGACGGCTACGTGGTCCCATTGTGTTTATACTTGCGTACCATTGCGTTCACCACAGGTGAACGTGGTACCTTCAGGCGTTTGGAAATTGCTCCCAAGGATGAACCAGACTTGTGGAGGTCTCCAATTGTTTTTCCTGAGGTCTTGGCTGATTTCTTTTGATTCTCCCATGATGTCAAGCAAAGAGGCACTGAGTTTGAAGGTTTGAAATACATCCACAGCCTTGAAATACATCCACAGGTACACCTCCAATTGACTCAAATGATGTCCATTAGCCTATACAAAGCTTCATTGTCTGAAAATTTCCACGCTGTTTAGAGGCACAGTCAAGTTAGTGTATGTAAACTTCTGGAATTGTGATACAGTGAAGTATAAGTAAATTATCTGTCTGTAAACAATTGTTGGAAAAATTACTTGTGTCATGCACAGAGTAGTTGTCCTAACCTACTTGCCCAAACTGTAGTTTGTTAACAAGAAATTTATGGAGTGGTTGAAAAACGAGATTTAATGACTCCAACCTAAGTGTATGTAAACTTCCGTAAACTGTATACGTTATATTCTTCAAGACTCAATGGGTATATATCATTAATTTATTTAAAAAAAAATGTTATGTAGAAACTGCTGATTGCTCCTTTAATGAATAACAACCAACATACAAACTGATTAAGAGGCTCCTCAAACTGATTAGGATGCAAACGAGAATTTTGACCTTTGACACTGCTTTCCGTAAAAGCCCACTCTGCCATCGACCTCACTGGCCACACAGAGGTCCTCAGAGACTGCCTGACAGAAAAGGTGAGCTGTAGTTGCACAGTGGGGGTTAAGGTGGCTGTGTGCATGCCTCCCTGCCATAAAACGTGAATAACATTTACTCAGGCGAATGACGGAGCTCTCCCCTGGGGGTGTTAGTGATAGGGGCACAGGGGGTAGGAGATGGGGGGGGGGTCTGGTTTTATTTATGTTTGACGTGCCACCTTTAAGGACCCTGTCAATGGGAGGTCTCTGATTAGCATGAACAGATGTATGGTTTATGAAGACCCCCCTGCCTACTGCCACTATAGGGACACACCAGCTGCCTCACTAAACACTCAAACCCACCTGACCAGGGAGTGTGTGTGCTTGGCTAATGCTTCAGATCATTCATGTTAATGTGTGTGTAAGTAGGAGCATGTAGCGGTGTGTTAGATTACGCCTAGTGTGCAGTATACTGTATGTGTGTAGGACATTTGAGTACTATTGAAAAGTCCTTGACTGGTCTAATCCTCTCTCTGTAGGGGATGCAGTGAGTGCCGCTGTAAAAGACATGGAAGCACTAGCTCAGTCGATTCTAGAGGTCAGCTCCTTCCTCTGAGCTGATTCAGTCATACTGGAACTATACTCAACACTTCACTTTCTCCAGCTCCAATTTCACAACTAAAACTGCCTTTTACAGCATACTGAGTCTTAACCAGCTTAGGGCTCAGCAAAGCTTTGAGTTGACGCCTAAAGTGTTTGAGCTTAACACTGCTGTCGATTAGGTAGGCTTTGAAACTGTGGTTAGACTCTGGGTTGGTCTTAATACTATGGGATATCTGGAGTGTGTTTCTGTGAAATACCACATTTACCATTTCCCTTCCCTGGAAAGAAAAGAAGGGACGATCCCAGATGGCACGAGACGGGATTACTGATATGACGGCGCTGCCTGGCTTAATTTCACTGGCTGGCTTAATTTCGCATCCCCCCCTCTCCTCTCGGTGGATCCCTTTTAGAGGCTGCGTATCATATCAAACAGTCACCCTTGAGTTCTCTTCCCAGGTCAAACAGGAACTCTATTAGATCTATCTGTCACACGGACAGGAGCAGCCTTGTCCAGCTCCGTTTACAGACAGAGATTGTCTAGCGACACTGTGTTGCTCATAGATGTAGAAAACGTAGAGAAGCCAATAGAGCAAAATGAGGAAAATTGAAATGTTCCTGAGACACGATTCAGCCCAGCACAGCTCTTCTACCCCCAGGATGAGAGACGAGGACGAAGGGAATCAGACATACCATCTCACAGCCCCCACCACACATACTGTACAGAGACAATTCTATGGGAATACTGTAGGTCTTGCTGTATTGTCAGAATCTGGGTGAAAATAGATATTATTTTATCCCGCTTGTTGCTGGGAGTGATTTTACATTCTATTCAACACCCCAGACACCGTGACTGGGACAAACACACTCAAGGTCGCGTTCAAAGCTTTGAAAAGAATGCTAAAAGATCAGATCTCTAGTCTTCCCTTTGTGTGTGGTTGTGTTTGTGTGTAAGTCTAGAGGGGTGATATAGAGCATGCATGCATGCATGTGAATGAGTGTTTCTGTGTGTGTCCGGGGGTCATAAATGTGTGATGTACAGTATGTGCATTTGTGTGTGTGTGTGTGTGTTTGTGTGTGTGCACTGGAGTGTGAACTGTAGTACGTTGGCGCATGCCTGACAGCTGTTGTACAGACTGACTACCAGCCTATCGATCCAACTTGAACAACCACTTTGGTGTTACTGGACGTGGGGCCAGCGTAAAGCCCCGGCCCTCTAAATCAGATACGAAAAGACAAATATCATTACGAATCAATGGCAGATCTTTTAAATGTGTTTAAGAGAGCCATGCTTTAGTGACTATAAATAGCCATCAATCTGAGAGACATACAGAACTGGGAAGGATGGGGGCAGGGCGAGGTGCGTTGGGCGGGGTGGGAAGATTACCCAGGGCACATCTGGAGGGCTTAGTGCCCCTGGTTTCACACCTGCTCTGGGCAGACGGGGAAGGTTGGCTCCCCGTAAACGGATCTAACACCACAAAGTCAATGTCATCAGATTAGACACACGGCTGTACAGTGTAGAAACGGTACACGTTATTTTACCTCAGCCCTCTTTCATTCTAACTCTCTCCTTTCTCCTCCTCCCTCCTTCCTTCCCATTCCCCATTTCTCCCCTTCTCTCTCTCGCTCGCTCTAATTCTCTATCCCTTCCCACTCGACCCCTATTTTCTTCCCTCTTTTTTTGTCTCCCTCCCTCCCTCCTGCTGCTCTCCCCATCACAATACAGGAGGAGATCATTCATGTTAGAATACACCTTTATTATATTGGGCTTATGCCAGCTAATATTTAGGGGGAAGAAAGAACCACTGCCCATATCATCATTCTACAACCATTCACCATCTCCTTCAAAGAGCTACTCCTCTATTATAAAAACCCCACAACCCTACCTCTGGCATTCTAGAACATCCATTCTTGCCCTTGAGCATTTTCTAGATCTTTTTTTTCTCCTTCCCTCGTTCCGTCTGGTCTATAATCCAGCTAGTTCAAGAGTTATAATTGAGCTTGTGAAATTAAAAAGGGGCAGCTTAACGTCTGAGAGTGTCAAACGACACAGTGTCAAATGAGGCGGAAAAAACAACCATATTTCATGTCTGAATGACCAGCTCATCACTCTGATTGGCTAAGCCAGAGCTCACTAATGTAATGTGTAAGGGGGAGAAAAAAATGGAATGTTACACGTTACTGGTCAGACAGTTAGACATGGGAGCAGTGCAGGCTACACGACTACACTGTCTATCCCTGTCCTCTACTGTGTGTCTGTCAGGGGATTTCTGATACCATGTCTGAATAGACACTAAACAGTGTAGTGATAACGAATCCGTCTTTGTGTGACTGTGAGTGAATTAGTTAAGTTCTTGAGCGGCTCACTATGGGAATTCTGTGAGTGTTGTAAAGAGCGCGGGAGGCAGCACAGATTCAGTCTGTGACAGGAGAGCTTGAGTCTAATGGAGTCACGGTCTTTACCGCACCCATTGTATGGCTTTTAATCCTGTCCTGTAGCTCGCACCGTGGCATAGAAGTGTGGCGTATCCCTGCCCAAGGCTCTCAGTCACTGGCTGGGTGTCTGTGGGCCTCGTAGACGGCAGACGCTTTTATATGTGACGTATGAACGCCGTATACCAGTGGTATGTTAAACAGGATCAACGGAAAGAGAGGGGGAGGGAGGAGGCTACAGGATTGAGAATGCACAGACAGTCAATCATAGACAGCTGCCCTTTTAGATGTGTTATAGGTCTGAGTAGTGTATAGGCTTTTGCTAGCAATAGGTTCACCGTGATGGATGATTATTGAGCCCGGTAGGTCATTGAGGTGCAGTGGGGTCATTACCTCATGAAAACGAGCTCGCCTTATGAACCTGTCTTGACAATTATTTATCACATAAAAGACCCTCTGCATCCGATGGCAGACGGGTACTGTATCAAGACTTGTTTATGTTGTCTAGACTGCCACTTTGTAATAATAATAATAATAATTAATAATTGGCCCATGTAATAATTGGCCCACGGGGAATACAGTTGATTGAATTAAATTGATTTCTGAAAGCTCCCATCGTTCACCTATATTTCGAAATCTCTCATAGAGACAAAAGGTCAACAATCACAAGGCGACCCAACTCTGTCTATGGAGTCACATGACAGATCAACTGACAGAGGTTTGGGAGAAAACCATCCCCTTGGCTAAACCAGGGCTGCCAAGCATATGCCAGAAAAAGAAACAAACACATCACATTTTGGAGTTTTCTCCTCCTAACGGATTTTCTTCTCCTCTTTCCACCCTCTCCCTTTCTCCCTCCGTCCCTAGCTGCCTAATTTGAAACCCAGCTGACAAAGGGTTCTTTCAGAGTCCTCAGTCCCATCACAATGCCAGCCTCAGTGCCCTGGCTCCCACCCGCTGCCCGCCTTCTGCTGGCTACCTCTGCCCATAAAGTGGCAGTGGATGGGTGTCATTAGCTCCTATACATAGTGAGATATACACTCCAACTCCCTCCATCTAGGCAATTAGCCCTGGCCACCCACCATGCCACTGCACCAGTGTGTGTGTGTGTGTGTGTGTGTGTGTGTGTGTGTGTGTGTGTGTGTGTGTGTGTGTGTGTGTGTGTGTGTGTGTGTGTGTGTGTGTGTGTGTGTGTGTGTGTGTGTGTGTGTGTGTGTGTGTGTGTGTGTGTGTGTGTCTGCATTCACAATGAGGTTGGCACCTGCAGGCAGACAGAGCCACACACAAGGGAACCAGTCGAGCTCCGGTAACAGCACCAAACTGAAGACTGGCTCACAGCATTAATATGGTGCTAAAATCCATATTCACAGAGAAAGAGTGATGTACAGTTGACGTCGGAAGTTTACATACACCTTGGCCAAATACATTTAAACTCAGTTTTTCACAATTCCTGACATTTAATCAGAGTAAAAATTCCCTCTTAGGTCAGTTAGGATCACCACTTTATTTTAAGAATGTGAAATGTCAGAATAATAGTAGAGAGAATGATTTATTTCAGCTTTTATTTCTTTCATCACATTCCCAGTGGGTCAGAAGTTCACATACACTCAATTAGTATTTGTTAAAATTGCCTTTAAATTGTTTAACTTTGGTCAAACGTTTGAGGTAGCCTTCTACAAGCTTCCCACAATAAGTTGGGTGAATTATGGCCCATTCCTCCTGACAGAGCTGGTCAGGATTGTAGGTCTCCTTGCTCACACACGCTTTTTCAGTTCTGCCCACACATTTTCTATAGGATTGAGGTCAGGGCTTTGTGATGGCCACTCCAATACCTTGACTTTGTTGTCCTTAAGCCATTTTGCCACAACTTTGGAAGTATATCCACATGATTTTCCATCTCATGATGCCATCTATTTTGTGAAGTGCACCAGTCCCTCCTGCAGCAAAGCAGCCCACAACATGATGCTGCCACCCCCGTGCTTCACGGTTGGGATGGTGTTCTTCGGCTTGCAAGCCTCCCCCATTTTCCTCCAAACATAACGATGGTCATTATGGCCAAATAGTTATATTTTTGTTTCATCAGACCAGAGGACATTTCTACAAAAAGTACAATCTTTGTCCCCATGTGCAGTTGCAAACTGTAGTCTGGCTTTTTTATAGCGGTTTTGGAGCAGTGGCTTCTGCCTTGCTGAGCGGCCTTTCAGGTTATGTTGATATAGGACTCGTTTTACTGTGGAAATAGATACTTTTGTACCTGTTTCCGCCAGCATCTTCACAAGGTCCTTTGCTGTTGTTCTGGGATTGATTTGCACTTTTCGCACCAACGTACGTTCATCTCTAGGAGACAGAACGCGTCTCCTTCCTGAGCGGTATGACAGCTGCGTGGTCCCATGGTGTTTATACTTGCGTACTATTGTTTGTACAGATGAACGTGGTACCTTCAGGAGTTTGGAAATTGCTCCCAAGGATGAACCAGACTTGTGGAGGTCTACAATTTTTCTTTCTGAGGTCTTGGCTGATTTCTTTTGATTTTCCCATGATGTCAAGCAAAGAGGCACTGAGTTTGAAGGTAGGCCTTGAAATACATCCACATGTACACCTCCAATTGACTCAAATGATGTCAATTAGCCTATCAGAAGCTTCTAAAGCCATGACATCATTTTCTGGAATTTTCCAAGCTGTTTAAAGGCATAGTCAACTTAGTGTATGTAAACCTCTGACCCACTGGAATTGTGATGCAGTGAATTATAAGTGAAATAGTCTGTCTGTAAACAATTTTTGGAAAAATTGCTTGTGTCTTGCACAAAGTATATGTCCTAACCGACTTGCCAAAACTATAGTTGGTTAACAAGAAATTTGTGGAGTGGTTGAAAAATGAGTTTTAATGACTCCAAACTAAGTCCATGTAAACTTCCGACTTCAACTGTAAGTGCAAGTATGTAGGTAATACTGATACTCTTCTGTTACTGCAGACGAGACACAGCCTAAGTCAAACATAAGCTATGTTTGGAGAAAGACATCTGGCTTCCATAAAGCCAATCTTAAGACTTGTTTCAGTCGCCAGAGCCAAGTAGCAACTGGCCCATTTCCTAGAGCCTGACGAAAATTGTTAGTACTTTATTTTTTTTGCGCTAATATCTATAAGAAGCGCCAGACTGAAGGCCAAGTGTGAGGATTTGATTACCTTGCCGCAGACGTGTTTCCAAACTGACGGGGTGTCAAACTCCCTTAGACAGGGAGGCCTTCAGACCCTCTCCCCTCCCAGAACTGGAGTAATCGCTAACTTGAGCAGCAAAAACGCTGTCGCAGAGCTTAACTAAATCTGATGAGTCCCAACATGGAGGGATTTGGGGAGAGGGGTTAAACAAGGAAGGGAGAGAGTAAGCGGGAGAGAGGTTGGGAGAGAAAGAGGGGGAGACAGAGGGAGAGAGATAGAGAGAGAGAGAGAGAGCGCGCACAGCATTCTTTAATGATTTTCTGTTATCAAAATAAGGCCCTGAGAAATTAATTTGTTTTGATGAAATAAATTTGACAGGAGAAGGAGACACAGGAACAGTGTTAAGGCTTATGGCGGTGAGGTACCGCTCTATCGTCTTGCCCTTCTTGTAATCTACTGTATATACCTTATCCTCGCCCTGCTCAGCAGCCGGTGTCAGAAATCCCTCCTCATTATTTCACCCTTAATACCTACTACTAAGAGAACAGCCCTTCAGATCAAACAATCTAGAAGTGAGAGCCCCTCTCTTTCATTCCCTCCCTCTCTCCTTCGCTCTCTCCCTCTCTTTCTGTCTCCCTCTCCTTCTGTCAGACAGCCGGGCTCAAAGGTTCAAAGCTAACCACCTCCCCAAGAGGGGCCAGTCCCCCTTTCAACATGCCGTTATTTGCCCCTCTCGTTATTTCAATCTCTTCACTGCTGGCTCAGCCCAGACACACACACACACACACAGGCACACATATGCACACACACACATACACGCAGTCCCCACTAATGAGGCTAATTAGGCCTGAATGTAAATGACATTTAAAAACAAAAGAGAGCACAGACGATACAGGATGCTGTTATGATGATTGGGGATGTATGACCTGATGTCTCTGAGACAATGTGGGTGTGTATGTCTGTTAGTGGGGCAGTGTGCGAGGGGGATGTCTCTGAGACAATGTGGGTGTATGTGTGTTAGTGGGGCAGTGTGCGAGGGGGATGTCTCTGAGACAATGTAGGTGTATGTGTGTTAGTGGGGCAGTGTGCGGAGGGGATGTCTCTGAGACAATGTGGGTGTATGTGTGTTAGTGGGGCAGTGTGTGAGGGGATGCGAGTGGTGTGTGGCATCTCACTGGCTCTTATCTGGACAATAGCGGACAAGAGGGCAGGCGGGTGGCACGGCTGGCGCTCTCAAGCCAGGGAAGGATGCCAGATCTGATGTGAGACGAGAGGCACGCCAGTGACGCCAGAGGCTGGCCGATGGGCACTGTTGATAATCTCAGGACCTAGTGCCTGTACTCTGTGTAACGTGCACTAGTGCCACAGCATTCATGCATTACTAATGCAACAATTAACCTGTAACCATAATATGTGCATAATGCCTGATATGCCTAGTTTGCCTATAGTAGAAGTTTTACTCAACTATGATCTGCCTTTCGCAATAAGCATTTTTTTTTGGGGGGGGGGGGATCAGCTTCAATATTGCAATTAGCTTGTGGCTTCTATCAATGTAATTGTCTGCATCATTTCCAACACCCCATATATTTAAAAATATATATATTTTCCTTTATTATTTTCCCCTAACCCTACCACCCCTCCCCTAGTTGGAGTAAACTAATGGACAACAACACGAGTTTTAATGACTCCAACCTAAGTGTATGTAAACTTCCGACTTCAACTGTATGTAACATTCTATTGGTTGCAAGAGTTTTGTATAATAACTTACATAGAAAAACTGTAAGTTTTGAATCGATGTGCCATGGAATCGTTAAAAACGAAAATCTCTTCCCAACTATTTTGCAATTTGTACAGCGCAGCTGTCAATTCTTTGGTCCTTAAATGAAACTGGTACGCTTTTTTTACGTATCACAATTGTCTTTAACCAAGAAGCAGTTCTTAACCCTTTCCCTTCATCACGCCACAGCAGAGACAGGCCGTTAAGATTCCCCTGCTCTCTCCTTCTCGCCCAGATCCCCCAGGGCTGCAGAGACAGGACCACATCAGTACGACAGTCATTATGGCGCTCGTTCAATCAGCCTGACCTGTGCCAGTTCAGCACAGGGGCTGAAACTATCAGGGTGTGATTAGTCCTGCCTGAACATGCCAAGCAGAGTTCAACCGCTAGCACTCGAGTCAGGCAAGTCTGGAACTGTAGTCTAGTAGCCACAGGCAGGGTATAAATAAACAATATCTGAATGTATAGCACATTTGTATGGGTGTGTACATTGCGCAAGTGTCGCCAAGTATAGATAATTGGGAAAGCTTCAATGCTAGTACGGGCACATACATATCTGCGAAGTCGAAGGTGGGTGTGTGTGTGTGTGTGTATCAGCAATTGTGTGGTTGAGAATGTGCAAGTGTCATTTTTATTTACATACATGCACATATAATAGTCGACAATAGGATCTGATCTCATATACCCAGTCTATACCTATTATCAAATCGAATCACAAATGGTCAAAAAAAACAACATTTCACATCATTTAGCAGATGCTCTCATCCAGAGCAACTTACAGTAGTGAGTGCATACATTTTCATCATACTGGTCCCCTGTGGGAATTGAACCCACAACCCTGGCAATGCAAGCGCCATGCTCTACAAATCCAGTAATGGGTAGTTAAGTAGAATCTAGATCAAATCAAGATAGGATTACAATGTGTCTTTTGTGAATATAGTCTACACCTGTCCAGAAAATATAACCGTATGTATTTTAATACCAGGTGGGGTATTAGTCTGTATGCAAACTCGTATCTATAGTAGGATGTGGCAACTTTATCTGTTCTATCTCCCGCTTTTTTCTCTCATCTTACCTCTCTCATCTCCTGGGCGATGGAGGCCAGGCGTTCGTTCTCTGACTGGGTGTTGGTGAGGACATTACGGGCCTGGCGGAGCTCCGTCTGCAGCTCCAGGACCCGCTGCTCGTAATAGGCCTCCTTACACACCGCCTCCTGGATCAGAGACTCCTCCCTGCTCTCCCCGTCTGCAGCCACCTTCTTATGGTTGGAGTAGGCTTGTCCAAACGCCTGGAGAGAGAGAGAGAGACAGGAAGGGAGACAGGTTAAGTTTTGGTAAACGCAGTGGAAAGGCTACTGTAGGCAGATGTTTGAGAAGAGCACGTGCACGCGAACACTATTTCAGAGAGTTCCAGCACGTAGGATTTACTCAGCTGATCTCCTGAGCTACTTTTCCCATTTGGAATGTCATCCATTTTGAAATGAGCCCACTTGTTCAGCTGAGGTTCAGCTGGGGACAGAACCAGTGAAACAGAACAGAGAGGAGGAGAGTGCTGTCCCAAAAACTCTCCCTCCTAAAAGAGTATATCCTGTCATAACAGTTTCCACCTGGATGCCATCATCCTCCTCTAACACCTCTATTCCTCCCTCCATCATCCCCCTCTCTTGCCCCTACCGACTCGCTCTTCTCCCCCACCCTCTCTACCCATAGGACGCTAGTCCATACTGCACATGCTCAACCAGAGACCAAGCAGAACGGCAGCTCAAACAAATAGGAACAAATCCAAGTAAAACAGAAGACAGGCTAGATAGGAAACCTCCTGGACAAACACTGTCCCTCTCTGATTATAGAATATAGTCCAATGCTCTTAAGATCATTTATGAATACAGACCGATAAAATCATCCAAATTCCCCAGATTGACAGCAGTTTAGAAAGGGAAGATGTCTCTACTACCACAGGCCAGGGACACACGAGAGTGTGACAGTGAGAGAGGGCTTGTATTCTCTGATCCCTTTTTGTCTCTTTGCTGCTATAATGGCCTTTAGTCAATAACGGTGTGTTTCACTTCACTATTAATTGTTCTTCTGTCTGGACTTTGACCCTAATTTCTTAATGGACCATGAGGCAGCCCTATCACAGTGCCTGTTCAGAAATGTCTTGCCACACAGAGAGACTCTCTCCCTCTCTCTCAGAATAATCACCCTCTGACTACAGATTTAATTTCCAATCCCCAGTGATCCATTTGATGGAGATATGAATTTCTCATTTTGTCTCTCAGCTGGACTACAATCCCTACGTCTGGATTCACCTGAGGTTATCAGACAGCTGACCTTGCTTTTAGCTCCTCTCACTCTCTCTCTGACCCTGACACACTCTGCAGTACACACTCTACAGTACACACTATAAAGTACACATGCACGTGACTGTGGCCGGATTAACTCGTTTTACTGCGTTTCAACATAATCCCAGTAATTCCTTCCTTTTGAGCAGGGGTATTCAACTCTTACCCTACAAGGTCTGGAGCCTGCTGTCCCTGTTTAGAGGGGAAGAATTTTTTTTTTAAACGCAGTTGAGTTTGAGGGCTTTAGAGAATAAAGGAAATCTGCACTTTAAAATTACATTTGCGAAATTGAACTAGTTACAGACGGAGCTCAAATAAAAAATCCGGTGCAGAACCAGTTCAGTGGGTTACAGCCAGGCATGAAAATGACATCGTGTCTCGCGCATGATGGACATCTCACGTGATGGGTAAAGATGTAGAGATGGCAGGAAATTAGATAGCATAAACACGATCAGATAAACATTCCAGCTGAGAACAACAGTATGCTTTCACTGGGAGCCTGGAATGGCTCTAGAATGGTTGGATTGGTTCTGGCTGTAGCATGGAAAAAGGAGTCAAGGATCTCAGGCCACCTAGAGAACACCAATCTACACACAGGCTCGCACTGCGGCGCATTGGCTAACGCACTCACCCACAGGTCTGGAGAGCCGTACGGCGTTGAAGAATGTAAACATAGGACTCATGGAGCTTGAGGGCTCATACGAACATGTCCCTACATGCCCCTCTGAAGGCCAGCACTGTGTTCATGTTCATGACCAAGCTTGTACTACGTCAACAAACGGTATCCGCACGCGTTGAGTGCTATCACACACCACGTGTGCTTCAAAACGAGCCCCCGTCCACCCAAAGATCAACCCACCAAAACAACCGCATCCCCTCTTTGATTAAATCGTCATTAAGCGAAGGGATTAACCCAATCAGAAAGTAGGGGAATCCTATCACTATAATCTGGATTGTAGGGGGGGGGGCTCTGACCCTATCAATCTAATCTAGGGGGCACGGGGAGACAGGCTTCAAATGGGGGGCACCGAGCCGCAATCCGCTGACCCAAACCCCTTAATCTCATCCCCTATGCGTGGGGTAACGTTTGGGGGATGTGGAGTGCAAACAATCCATAAATTTAATGCGGCACCCCTGACACACCATATGTTAACTGTGAGAGGATGTTAGTGAGAATTAGCATATTGCGATATGGCTAATAAAAGGGGAATTCATGATAACATACATACAGTTGAAGTCGGAAGTTAACATACACTTAGGTTGGAGTCCATAAAACTCGTTTTTCAACCACTCCACAAATTTCTTGTTAACAAACTATAGTTTTGGTAAATCTACTTTGTGCATGACACAGATTATTTTTCCAACAATTGTTTACAGACAGATTATTTCACTTATATTTCACTGTATCACAATCCCAGTGGGTCAGAAGGTACATACACTAAGTTGACTATGCCTTTAAACAGCTTGGAAAAATCTTTAGAAGCTTCTGATAGGCTAATTGACATCATTTGAGTCAATTGGAGGTGTACCTGTGCATGTATTTCAAGGACTACCTTCAAACTCAGTGCCTCTTTGCTTGACATCATGGTAAAACCAAAAGAAATAAGTCAAGACCTCAACAACAAAACATTGTAGACCTCCACAAGTCTGGTTCATCCTTGGGAGCAATTTCCAAACACCTGACGGTACCACGTTCATCTGTACAAACAATAGTACGCAAGTATAAACACCATGGGACCACGCAGCCATCATACCAGTCAGGAAGGAGAGGTGTTCTGTCTCATAGAGATGAACGTATGTTGGTGCGAAAAGTGCAAATCAATCCCAGGACAACAGCAAAGGACCTTGTGAACATGCTGGCGGAAACAGGTACAAAAGTATCTATATCCACAGTAAAACGAGTCCTATATCGACATAACCTGAAAGGCCGCTCAGCAAGGAAGAAACCACTGCTCCAAAACCACCATAAAAAAGCCAGACTACAGTTTGCAACTGCACATGGGGACAAAGATTGTACTTTTATGAGAAATGTCCTCTGGTCTGATGAAACAAAAATAGAACTGTTTGGCCATAATGATCATCGTTATGTTTGGAGGAAAAAGGGGGAGGCTTGCAAGCCGAAGAACACCATCCCAACCATGAAGCACAGGGGTGGCAGCATCATGTTGTGGGGGTGCTTTGTTGCAGGAGGGATTGGTGCACTTCACAAAATAGATGGTATCATGAGGATGGAAAATTCTGTGGATATATTTAAGAAACATCTCAAGACATCAGGAAGTTAAAGCTTGGTCACAAATGGGTCTTCCAAATGGACAATGACCTGGCATACTGGCAATGGCATACTTCCAAAGTTGTGGCAAAATGGTTTAAGGACAACAAAGTCAAGGTATTGGAGTGGCCATCACAAAGCCCTGACCTCAATCCTATAGAAAATTTGTGGCCAAAACTGAAAAAGCCTGTGCGAGCAAGGAGGCCTAAAAACCTGACTCAGTTACACCAGCTCTGTCAGGAGGAATGGGACGAAATTCACCCAACTTATTGTGGGAAGCTTGTGGAAGTCTACCTGAAACGTTTGACCCAAGTTAAACAATTTAAAGGCAATGCTACCAAATACTAATTGAGTGTATGAAAACTTCTCACCCACTAGGAATCTGATGAAAGAAAGAAAAGCTGAAATAAATCATTCTCTCTACTATTATTCTGACATTTCACATTCTTAAAATAAAGTGGTGATCCTAACTGACCTAAAACAGGGATTTCTTTCTCGGATTAAATGTCAGGAATTGTCAAAAACTGAGTTTAATATATTTGGCTAACGTGTATGTAAACTCCCGACTTCAACTATATGTAGGTAAGGAAGGTGACAGCTGACTTTAAGAGAATGAATCAGTCCAATATTTGTGGTAACTCAGAAACGAGCTACAAGCTTTAGCATGTTGAAAGGGAATAGGAGAAGACAGAACCCACTGGAGATTTGGCCCTATGAAGCCAACAAGGTCTCATTCCAAATGAGCCCATATATTATGGGATGGATCTAACCAGACTTCCTGCTGGGTTCTGATCCCTATGGGCCCACAGGCAGACAGCAAAGCACATCATCACAGTTAGCTTCATCGTCATGTGATGTTCTGGGGAGGGGGAGGATGTAGTGTCATCTCTGATCTTCCTCTCTCTCTCTGTCTGCTTCTCTCTCTCGCTCTCTCAATTTTTAAATTCAATTCAATTTAAGGGCTTTTTTGGCATGGAAAATGTATGTTTATATTGCCAAAGCAAGTGAAATAAATAATAAAAAAAAGTGAAATAAACAATAAAATATTAACTTTAAACATTACACTTCCAAAAGTTCCAAAAGAATAAAGATATTTCAAATGTCATATTATGTACAGTATCTATACAGTGTTGTAATGATGTGCAAGTAGTTAAAGTACGAAAGAGAAAATAAATAAACATAAATATAGGTTATATTTACAATGGTGTTTGTTTTTCACTGGTTGCCCTTTTCTTGTGGCAAGAGATCACAAATCTTGCTGCTGTGTTTAAATGTAACCTTTATTTAACTAGGCAAGTCAGTTAAGAACAAATTCTTATTTAAAACGACGACAATGACATAATATGGTCATACATTTGGCAGGAGGTTAAGAAGTGCAGCTCAGTTTCCACCTCATTTTGTGTTTTGCAAAATTTAATTTCACACTTGTTGTTTGTGTACATGGATTTTATAATGTAGTTGCACACTCTTGGCATTCTCTCAACCAGGTTCCTCCTGGAATGCTTTTCCAACAGTCTTGAAGGAGTTCCCACATATGCCAAGAGTTTGCAAAGCTGTCATCAAGGCAAAGGGTGGCTACTTTGAAGAATATCAAATATAAAATAGATTTTGATTTGTTAAACACTTTTTTGGTTACTACATGATTCCATATGTGTTATTTCATAGTTTTGATGTCTTCACTATTATCATACGATGTAGAAAATAGTCAAAATAAAGAAAAACCCTTGAATGAGTAGGTGGGTCCACACTTTGGACTGGTACTGTAGTTTTAATCTGTAGTTCGAATCAGAGTTTTTTCCCCCCGTTGTCAAATGCTAAACAAACAAAAATTCCTTAACAAAATCATGTGTCCATGAAGTCATTATTGGACAAAAATTCTCACGTTAAATCCATGTATGATTAACATGAAGCATCAGTTGTGTGTCCCAATCTTTATATTACTTTCGCTCTGGTCTTCCAACAACATGCGGGAGGATACAGCGCATTAGCTGCTCTAACTGCGACGTGAGTAGTCTATCCACGGTATAGCCTCCGTCTCCCATAATCTGCATCGGATGAGCTCATAAATGCTGCTGCTACCCACAGAATGTTTTTCAGAGATCTCAAGTTATGATGCTGCATGCATTTCATCCAACAACCAATAATAAGGCATGACTGTGTTTGGTTCGGACTGCGTTCTCACCTGCAGCGAACCGCACCACGGTACGAACTGAACCGGACCAAGACCGCCCGTTCTGAGCGAACCATGGTGCATTGTTTAGTGGGCTTCCAAGTGCAGATAGTGTTCACACCAGTCAAAACGAACAGAACTAAGGGACTTAAAAACTTATTTGGGATCGGTATCCCTTCCACGGGACGGTTGAGCTAACGTAGGCTAATGCGATTAGCATGAGGTTGTAAGTAACAAGAAAATTCCCCAGGACATAGACATATCTGATATTGGCAGAAAGCTTAAATTCTTGTTAATCTAACTGCACTGTCCAATTTACAGTAGCTATTACAGTGAAATAATACCATGCTATTGTTTGAGGAGAGTGCACAATTTTGAACATAAAAAGTTATTAATAAACAAATTAGGCGTATTTGGGCAGTCTTGATACAAAATTTTGAACAGAAATGTAATGTTTCATTGGGTCAGTCTAAAACATTGCTCATACACTGCTGTCACCTAGTGGCCAAACTATATATTGCACCTGGGCTGGAATAATACATTATGGCCTTTCTCTTGCATTTCAAAGATGATGGTACAAAAAAATACAAAAGAACGGTTTATATTTTTTCTTTGTATTATCTTTTACCAGATCTATTGGGGTAGATTCTCCTACATTCCTTTCACATTTCCATGAACTTCAAAGTGTTTTCTTTGAAATGGTACCAAGAACATGCATATCCTTGCTTCAGGGCCTGAGCCACAGGCAGTTAGATTTGAGTATGTCATTTCAGGCGAAATTTTTTTTTTGAAAAGGGGTGGATCCTTAAGACACCAGAGTGTGAATACCCCTCAGTGTCAGTGTTAAGAACGTGTCCTGATAATAGTTATTCCCCTGTAATCTGACAATACAGACACCACAGAGTGTTAGGGTTCAAAGGTCACTGATTAGAGGACAAGGCCTATCAGGACTGAAAAGGAGCTAGCGTGTGTGTCAGTCAAATCTGGTATATGATCCTAGACAGCTCCTGGTCAAAGACCACCTGCTTAAAGCTATACATTAGCTCAGAGAGCAGGTTAGAGTAAGGTACAAGGTTCTTCTAATCCAACAACCATCATCCCCCATCCATCCAGCCACCCACTCACACACCACATTCCTCTAAACCTGTTATCTTCAACCTTAAGAAGCTGAGCCTGTGATGCCAAACTAAACCCCAGCCGCATGAGATATTCTATTTTTCCCCCCTCATGTTCCCGATGCGAGAGAAGCAGGCGTCTTGCTAGAAGGATTTGAGCAGGGCAAACCCTGTGGGTGAACGAGGGGAGAGATCCTCCAGAGATCCAGCAAGACCTTACGAAGCAGAAGATCAAACTAGCAGAAGCTAAGCCCAATCTTCTCCGTTCTCTGCTTCTTGGTGTGTGTGTGTGTGTGTGTGTGTGTGTGTGTGTGTGTGTGTGTGTGTGTGTGTGTGTGTGTGTGTGTGTGTGTGTGTGTGTGTGTGTGTGTGTGTGTGTGTGTGTGTGTGTGTGCGCGTGTGTGTGTGTGTGTACACTACTGCGGTCCACTGAGAAAGGCCTATGGTGAACTAATCGATGCCAGATAGTTTTTTTAACCTACATTGCCTCAGGACTAAACCCTGTTAGAGCCCATTCTATCATGATCAATCCCATTTGAATTTGGATCCGCTTCCTCCCATCTCTGACCGTGTGATGATCTGACCCCTTAAACTCCATTTTAACCCCACACTGCAATCCCCCCATTTTCCATCAAAAACAAACAGAAAACAAAATGGCCCTGAATGAAAAACAACGGGAGAGAGAGAGTAGAAAAAGCCAGAGACAGGGAAAGGCAGAGAAAAGGCCAAAGTCTTTGTCTGGAACCAGACAGTAGAACGCTGTACTTTTCGTAATGTCACACGACACACAGTGAGGTAGCTAACGACCAGAGAGAGGGGTTATCTGGCCCCTGCATTGCAATCTTGAATTGGAAAGGATGGGTGTGAATAGCATACTGATATAGAGAGTAGCCAGTCCGCACGCACAACACAAACACACTGCAGTACTGCAGGGAAATAACACAGAAATTGCACGGGCTTCACAAGCTCAACAACGCACCAAAGACTGTTCAATGTGATAGTATCTCTGTGCCAGATTCTGATAGCTAAAAGAATGGTACGCACCCTGGTTGTTTCAGATAGGACAGGATTGGGCACCACACTGGCAGGGCCCCCCCCCCCCCCCCCCCCCCCCCCCCGCATTACAGCCCAGAAACGTGAGAGAGAAATCAGAGACCTTTGGATCAGCACCACACAAAGATAAACACACTATGAACTTCAACTAGGTCTACAATGACCATGGAAACTAAAACACTGACTCGCAGTTAAACATTTAACTGAAATGTAGCTAAATACACACACTTTCTTTGAACCACAACACACTCTGTAGATCATACCGTTACCAATACAGTAACATTCAAACTCACACCACACTCCCAGCTCTGGCATGCAGAAGCAGTCGTGTCATATTACAAGAGAGGCCTGTAATGGTTACTCAGACAGGCAGTCACAGAGCTGATGATAATCAGTACCTTGACCCTGCATGCCTCTGCAGTGCCTCAGCTCAGCGACGACTGTTCAGTGTTTCAGTGCTCCGAATGTCGTTCGAGAAGGGGAGGTTAGAAAAAAGAAAAAAAACTCAATGGTTGTTCCCGACTTGTGAATCGCACCACACATGGAGCGAGAGAGCCTTCTGCGGTAAACAGAAAAATTCTCCCTCCCTCTCTCTACCTCCCTCTCTCTCTTCCCCTCTTGTTCACGGGCCACTGCACAGACAGCGCAGTTTCTTTCTCTACCTCTCACAGACCTTTGAGGTATGTGTGCAGTTTCTATATTTGGCGGCCATTATCAAATGCTTTACAATTATGGATATCTCCCAGTGTGCTCTTCATAACGTGGACACACGTACACGGGCGGACAGACACACACTGACCTAGCACCGGAGGCTCTCTCTCACGTCTACTTACTCCCTCTAACAGCATCTGAGGACATTTCGATGTCCAAATGACAAAAACAATGACCCGGTTTTTCCCTTATCTACATCTACATAGCCTTGGTGAGGAATGTCAAGCCCTTCACGTGTGTTTGTGTGCCTCTGCTAATCATTTACCTAGAGAACAGTGGCACTGGCGGTTGATGTGCCACAGGGATCTCAAAGCCAATGGCAGAGTGTTAATGAGTGACGGAGTGCTTCTACAGAGAGAGAGAGAGAGAGTGAGAGAGAGAGATGTGAAAAGTGGATTCCTCACATCAGTGTTAACACTGTTTCTTTCCCTATAGTTCAAACCTCATCTCCCTAATCTAGGAACACCTGCAGTAGGCTCTCATCACGTCACGCATGAAAACGTGATCTGGGCTATGTCACCGTGACAAATGGGTCTGTTCTACATGCACAATCGTCAGATAGAACCCAAGTAACATACTGTGTTTTCCCTCCAACCCTCAACAGGTCCAGACATGAGTCATCTAACAGGGGATAAAAGATGATGATCTGATTAATGACTAGGCCCTTCATTACATGGAACTATTTCAGAATGAGAATCATCATTTCAGAGAGCGAGAGGGGAACCAGGGTGAGAGAGGGAGGGAAGGAACAGAGAAGCAAGGGGGATTAAAAACACACACACACACACACACGCGCACACACACACATTTGGCTTTACACACTTAACATTTTCATTTTTCCTATTTGCCCTCCAGTCAGGTGTACTGCAGCACCTGGTGCCCCATGCCTCCAGAGAGAGGAGAGTGTTCAGACTTCTCACTGCTGCTGAGGTTTTGAAAGCTGCTAGCAGCACACACACACACTGAAGGGAAGGAATACTACACCAAAGAGCCTAGGGAGCAGTGTGCGAGAGGTTAGACAACACACACAAAATGAAACTCACAGACACACAATAGGAAAATAGCTCAGCAGAATAGAGTTTTATCTGGTTGGGGATCAGAGTGTTTTTGTGTTTTCCTCTGCTCAGCATAAGACTAAACTTTCGAAAGACTTGAGGGCTTGAATCTAAACTTCAACCCCTAAGAAACAACTATTAAGCCCGAGAGAGTGTACAGGTCCAGGGCAGGAGGGTAATGCTAGATGGAGAACGCCAGAGGCAGAGAGAGAGGTGGCAGAAATGAGAACCCCCTAACACACACACACACACACACACACACACACACACACACCTCTCTGCAACGTCTCCGCGCTAGAATGCCCTGCTATTCCGACTTAGGAGGCCCTTTACGCGGCTGCCAGAAAAACATCAGCCTACAGTGTATATCTATGATGCAAAGGAGGCTGCTGAGGGGAGGACAGCTCATAATAATGGCTGGAACGGAGCGAATGGAATGGTATTAAACACCAGGAAACCATGTGTTGGATGTATTTGATACCATTCTGCTCCAACACCATCATTAGGTTTGCCCAATGACACAACAGTGGTAGGCCTGACCACCGACAACGACGAGACAGCCTATAGGGAGGAGGTCAGAGACCTGGCTGTGGGGTGCCAGGGAAACAACCTCTCCCTCAACGTGATCAAGACAAAGGAGATGATTGTGGACTACAGGAAAAGAAGAACCGAACGGGGCTGTAGTGGAGCAGGGGCTGTAGTGGAGCAGGGGCTGTAGTGGAGCAGGTTCAGCGCTTCAAGATCCTTGGTGTCCACATCTCCAACCAACTAACATGTTCCAAGCACACCAAGACAGTCGTGAAGAGGGCACGACAAAACCTATTCCCCCTCAGGAGACTGAAAGATTTGGCATGGGTCCTCAGATCCTCAAAAGGTTCTACAGCTGCACCATCGAGAGCATCCTGACTGGTTGCATGACTGCCTGGTATGGCAACTGCTCGGCCTCCGACCGCAAGGCATACAGAGGGTAGTGCGTACGGCCCAGTACATCACTGGGGCCAAGCTTCCTTCGCTATTGTTGTTTTACTGCTGCTCATTAATTATTTGTTAATTTTATTTATTTATTTATTTTCTAAAACTGCATTGTTGGTTAAGGGCTTGTAAGTATGCATTTCACTGTTGTATTCGGCACATGTGACAAATAAAATTTGATTTGATTTGATTCCACTCCAGCCATTACAACGACCCCAATTAAGGTGCCACCAACCTCCTGTGCTGTGATGTCTCCTCCAACACGGGGAATAGACTACTGTGGATATCAGGCTATCCACTTCAATCTGATTAGTGCCATCGTCAGATGGGATTGAAGAGAATCATAGGGCTTCCTTTTTTATTCCTTGAATGTGCTCCTAGTAGCTGTGTTAGCTATCACGTCAGCGGTGTTAGCTATCACGTCAGCTGTGTTAGCTATCACGTCAGCTGTGTTAGCTATCACGTCAGCTGTGTTAGCTATCACGTCAGCTGTGTTAGCTATCACGTCAGCTGTGTTAGCTATCACGTCAGCTGTGTTAGCTATCACGTCAGCTGTGTTAGCCATCATGCAATCTTCATTTTGAACTCTTATTTTACCAGGTTAGTAGGCTGAGAATCACACATTCTATTGTACAGATCTCCAACACAAGAAGAAATGTTGAATGTATCACTTGGAAGTTTACTGAAACACCTGTTGTGGGAAGACCCATAGCCTTGCACTGTTATTAGACTACACAGAAAGAGAGAGACTGTGTCTGTATCTGTCTGGGGCTCAGTGTGTCAGTAGTACTGTGTTATTACAGGGTAAAAGCAGTCATTATCGTCCCCTGATGTGGCATTAATCCACCGAGCTCTGCACTCAAACACTTTCTAGTTTTTATATAAAGAGGTGTTATCTGTGGGTGGTACGATGTGGAATGTTTTATGTAGGTAGTATAGCCGTTATGATTCCAGGCCAGAGTGAAATGTACACTTGCCCTAAACAAACCATGTTCCATATTTAACATTTATACAAAATAACAGAAATATGTGCGGTTACGAGGTAAGGAACCTTTCTGAATGGTTTGGATCTGAACTGAGTTAGTGGTTTATTTACATAGGAAGAACACTGGAGGTTAAAACTCTGAGGGAGAGAAAAATATTATGTGTTATTTCTCCCTCCCCACAAAAAAAAGCTGTTATTCTGCCCGGGTGATGTTTCGCAACTCTAAGGAGAGAACCGGATTTCTCCGAGCAAATTTTCTTTGTTTATTTCCCCCAGTCTCAACAGACAAATATGGAACGGGCAGGTTAAACTAACACTGCCTTACATGACACATTAATTCAAATGAAATCATCTCCAAAATATCACTATTTTTATAACAAGTCATAGAAAGTTGGTTTTAATTTCAGTTTTTTGTGGTTAAACACAAATATACTATTTGATTAAAAAAAATCGATTAAATGTTTTTTAAAAAAGTATAATCTTTGTAAATGATATCATAAATAGGACTGGTGGAGTTATGTCTCACATACAGCTAACAAACATACATGGAAATGTCTGCTCTACCCAAAATTACAACCAACTAATTGCAGCATTACCACAAAAATGTTTTACAGTGTTGATAGCATGATGGCGCCGACAGAGATGGCCGCCTCGCTTTGAGCTCTTAGGAAACTATGCAGTATTTGTTTTTTTAATGTATTATTTCTTACATTGTTACCCCAGGAAATCTTAAGTCTTATTACATACAGCCATGAAGAACTATTGGATATAAGAGCAACGTCAACTTACCAACATTACGACCAGGAATACGACTTTCCCGAAGCGGATCCTCTGTTCGGACCACCACCCAGGACAATGGATCTAATTCCAGTAGTCGACCCAAAACAACGGCGCCGCAGTAGGGGCAGACGAAGCAGCCACCTGGTCAGGCTCCGTAGACGTGCACATTGCCCACCACTCTCGAGTACACTACTAGCCAATGTCCAGTCTCTTGACAACAAGGTAGACGAAATTCGAGCAAGGGTTGCCTTCCAGAGAGACATCAGAGATTGTAACATTCTCTGTTTCACAGAAACATGGCTCTCTCGGGATATGTTGTCGAAATCGGTCCAGCCACTGGGCTTCTCCATGCATCACGCCAACAGAGATAAATACCTCTCTGGGAAGAGGAAGGGCGGGGGTGTATCCTTGATGATTAACAGCTCATGGTGTAATCATAACAACATACAGGAACTCAAGTCCTACTGCTCATCCCACCTAGAATTCCTTACAATCAAATTCCGGCCATATTACCTTCCAATAGAATTATCGTCAGTTATAGTCACAGGTGTACATTCCCCCTCAAGCAGACACCAAGACGGCCATCAAGGAACTTCACTGGACTATATGCAAACTGGAAACCATATATCCTGAGGCTGCATTTATTGTAGCTGGGGATATTAACAAAGAAAATTTGAGAACAAGGCTACCTAAATTCTACCAGCATATTGATTGCGCTACGCGCAAGGGCAGTATCCTCGACCACTGCTTCTCTAACTTCCGCGATGCACAAAGCCCTCCCCCGCCCTTCGAGAAATCCTACCACGACACCATCTTTCTCCTACCGTCTAATAGGCAGAAACTCAAACAGGATGTACCAGTGATGAGAACCATTCAACACTGGTCAGACCAATTGGAAGCCACACTTCAAGATTGGTTTGATTACGCAGACTGGAATATGTTCATGTCAGCCTCAGAGAACAACATCGACCTATACGCTGCCTCGGTGACCTATACACCTGCCTTGAAGATGTTGTACCCACTGTGACTATTAAAACCTACCCTAACCAGAAACCGTGGATGGATGGTTTCGATCCACCGCATTTAACAATGGAAAGAGGTCTGGGAATATGACTGAATATAAACAGTGTAGTTATTCCCTCCGCAAGGCAATCAAACAAGCGAAATGCCAGTACAGGGACAAGGTGGAGTAGCAATTAAACGTCTCAGACACGAGACGTATGTGGCAGGGTCTACAGGAAATCACGGACTACAAAAAGAAAACCAGCCATGTCAGGGACCACGAGGCGGTCTCGTGGTCAGGCTTCGGAGACGGGCACATCGCGCTCCACTCCCTAGCATACTACTCGCCAATGTCCAGTCTCTTGACAATAAGGTTGATGAAATCCGAGCACGGGTAGCATTCCAGAGAGACATCAGGGATTGCAACGTGCTCTGCTTCACGGAAACATGGCTAACTCAAGGGACGCTAACGGAGTCGGTGCAGCCAGCTGGTTTCTTCATGCATCGCGCCGACAGAAACAAACATCTTTCCGGTAAGAAGAGGGGCGGGGGGGTATGCCTTATGATTAACGAGAAGTGGTGTGATCATCATAACAACACACAGGAACTCAAGTCATTCTGTTCACCTGATCTAGAACTCCTCACAATCAAATGTCGACCGCATTATCTACCAAGGGAATTCTCTTCAATCATAATCACAGCCGTATATATTCCCCCCCAAGCAGACACATCGATGGCCCTGAACGAACTTTATCTGACTCTTTGTAAACTGGAAACCACACACCCTGAGGCTGCATTCATCGTAGCTGGGGATTTTAACAAGGCTAATCTAAAAACAAAACTCCCTAAATTCTATCAGCATATCGATTGTGCTACCAGGGCTAGAAAAACCCTAGATCATTGTTATACTAATTTCCGCGACGCATATAAGGCCCTCCCCCGCCCCCCTTTCGGAAAAGCTGACCACGACTCCATTTTGTTGATTCCAGCCTACAAACAGAAACTCAAACAACAAGCTCCCGCGCTCAGGTCTGTTCAACGCTGGTCCGACCAATCTGAATCCACGCTTCAAGACTGCTTCGATCACGCGGATTGGAATATGTTCCGCATCGCGTCCAACAACAATATTGACGAATATGCTGATTCGGTGAGCGAGTTCATTAGGAAGTGCATTGACGATGTCGTACCCACAGCAACGATTAAAACATTCCCAAACCAGAAACCGTGGATTGACGGCAGCATTCGCGTGAAACTGAAAGCGCGAACCACTGCTTTTAACCAGGGCAAGGTGACCGGAAGCATGACCGAATACAAACAGTGTAGCTATTCTCTCCGCAAGGCAATCAAACAGGCTAAGTCCCAGTACAGAGACAAAATCGAGTCGCAATTCAACAGCTCAGACACAAGAGGTATGTGGCAGGGTCTACAGTCAATCACGGATTACAAAAAGAAAACCAGCCCCGTCGCGGACCAGGATGTCTTGCTCCCAGACAGGCTAAACAACTTTTTTGCCCGCTTTGAGGACAATACAGTGCCACTGACACGGCCCCCTACCAAAACCTGCGGGCTCTCCTTCACTGCAGCCGAGGTGAGTAAAACATTTAAACGTGTTAACCCTCGCAAGGCTGCAGGCCCAGACGGCATTCCCAGCCGCGTCCTCAGAGCATGTGCAGACCAGCTGGCTGGTGTGTTTACGGACATATTCAATCAATCCTTATCCGAGTCTGCTGTTCCCACATGCTTCAAGAGGGCCACCATTGTTCCTGTTCCCAAGAAAGCTAAGGTAACTGAGCTAAACGACTACCGCCCCGTAGCACTCACTTCCGTCATCATGAAGTGCTTTGAGAGACAAGTCAAGGACCATATCACCTCCACCCTACCGGACACCCTAGACCCACTCCAATTTGCTTACCGACCCAATAGGTCCACAGACGACGCAATCGCAACCACACTGCACACTGCCCTAACCCATCTGGACAAGAGGAATACCCATGTGAGAATGCTGTTCATCGATTACAGCTCAGCATTCAACACCATAGTACCCTCCAAACTCGTCATCAAGCTCGAGACCCTGGGTCTCGACCCCGCCCTGTGCAACTGGGTCCTGGACTTCCTGACGGGCCGCCTTCAGGTGGTGAGGGTAGGTAACAACATCTCCACCCCGCTGATCCTCAACACTGGGGCCCCACAAGGGTGCGTTCTGAGCCCTCTCCTGTACTCCCTGTTCACCCACGACTGCGTGGCCATGCACGCCTCCAACTCAATCATCAAGTTTGCGGATGACACTACAGTGGTAGGCTTGATTACCAACAACGACGAGACGGCCTACAGGGAGGAGGTGAGGGCCCTCGGAGTGTGGTGTCAGGAAAATAACCTCACACTCAACGTCAACAAAACAAAGGAGATGATTGTGGACTTCAGGAAACAGCAGAGGGAGCACCCCCCTATCCACATCGACGGGTCAGTAGTGGAGAAGGTGGAAAGTTTTAAGTTCCTCGGTGTACACATCACGGACAAACTGAATTGGTCCACCCACACAGACAGCGTTGTGAAGAAGGCGCAGCAGCGCCTCTTCAACCTCAGGAGGCTGAAGAAATTCGGCTTGTCACCAAAAGCACTCACAAACTTCTACAGATGCACAATCGAGAGCATCCTGTCGGGCTGTATCACCGCCTGGTACGGCAACTGCTCCGCCCACAACCGTAAGGCTCTCCAGAGGGTAGTGAGGTCTGCAGAACGCATCACCGGGGGCAAACTACCTGCCCTCCAGGACACCTACACCACCCGATGTCACAGGAAGGCCATAAAGATCATCAAGGACAACAACCACCCAAGCCACTGCCTGTTCACCCCGCTATCATCCAGAAGGCGAGGTCAGTACAGGTGCATCAAAGCAGGGACCGAGAGACTGATAAACAGCTTCTATCTCAAGGCCATCAGACTGTTAAACAGCCACCACTAACATTTAGCGGCCGCTGCCAACATACTGACTCAACTCCAGCCACTTTAAAAATGGGAATTGATGGAAATTATGTAAAAATGTACCACTAGCCACTTTAAACAATGCCACTTAATATAATGTTTACATACCCTACATTACCCATCTCATATGTATATACTGTACTCTATATCATCTACTGCATCTTGCCATCTTTATGTAATACATGTACCACTAGCCACTTTAAACTATGCCACTTTATGTTTACATACCCTACAGTACTCATCTCATATGTATATACCGTACTCTATACCATCTACTGCATCTGCCATGCCGTTCTGTACCACCACTCATTCATATATCTTTATGTACATATTCTTTATCCCTTTACACTTGTGTGTGTGTGTGTAAGGTAGTAGTTGTGGAATTGTTAGGTTAGATTACTTGTTGGTTATTACTGCATTGTCGGAACTAGAAGCACAAGCATTTCGCTACACTCGCATTAACATCTGCTAACCATGTGTATGTGACTAATAGAATTTGATTTGATTTGATTTTGACATCGACTTCATGCTTCCAAACAAACTAAACTCCTTCTTTGCCCGCTTTGAGGATAATACAGTGCCACCATTGTGGCCCGTTAACCCCGCCCTGTGCAATTGGGTCCTGGACTTTCTGACGGGCCGCCCCCAGGTGGTGATGGTAGGAAACAACATCTCCACCCCGCTTACCCTCAACACTGGGGCCCCACAAGGGTGCGTGCTCAGCCTCCTCCTGTACTCTCTGTTCAACAACGACTGTGTGGCCATGCACGCCTCCAACTCAATCATCAAGTTTGCAGACGACACAACAGTAGTGGGCTTGATTACCAACAACGACGAGACAGCCTACAGGGAGGAGGTGAGGGCACTCGGAGTGTGGTGTCAGGAAAACAACCTCTCACTCAACGTCAACAAAACAAAGGAGATCATCGTGGACTTCAGGAAACAGCAGAGAGAGCAATCCCCTATCCACATCGAAGGGACAGCAGTGGAGAGGGTGGAAAGTTAAGTTCCTCGGCGTACACATCACAGACAAACTGAAATGGTCCACCCACAAAGACAGTGTAGTGAAGAAGGTGCAACAGCACCTCTTCAACCTCAGGAGGCTGAATTTTGTTTTGACAAGCCAAAACCCTGACAATCTTTTACAGATGCACAATCGAGTGCATCCTGTCGGGCTGTATCACCGCCTGGTACGGCAACTGCACCGCCCTCAACCGCAAGGCTCTCCAGAGGGTGGTGCGGTCTGCACAACGCATCGCTGGTGGAAAACTACCTGCCCTCCATTACACCTACAGCACCCGATATCACAGGAAGGCCAAAAAGATCATCAAGGACATCAACCACCCGAGCCACTGCCTGTTCGCACATCTTCCATCCAGAAGGCGAGGTCAGTACAGGTGTATCAAGGCCATCAAACTGCTAAACAGCAATCAATAACTCAGAGAGGCTGCTGCCTACATTGAGACCCAATCACTGGCTACTTGAATAAATGGATCACTAGTCACTTTATACAATGCAACTATATATAATGCCACTTTAATAATGTTTACATATCTTACATTTAACATATCACATGTATATACTGTATTTTATTTATAATGTTTACATATCTTACATTACTCATATCACATGTACATACTGTATTTTATACCATCTATTGCACCTTGCCTAAGCCGCTCGGCCATCGCTCATCCATATACTTACATGTACATATTCTCATTCACCCCTTTAGATTTGTGTGTATTAGGTCGTTGTTGGGGAATTGTTAGATTACCTGTTAGATATTACTGCACTGTCGGAACTAGAAGCACAAGCATTTCACTACACTCGCATTAACATCTGCTAACCATGTGTATGTGAAAAATTTGATTTGATTTGAAAATGGAAGAGGAAAGGAGAAAAAGTAAGGAACTTGTCTGTCGGCATTAAAGACCAAAATAGGTTAAAGACAATTGTGATAAATAAAAAAGCATACCTGTTTCATTTAAGGACCAAAGAATTGACAGCTGTGCCATATAGACTGCAAAACAGTTGGTAAGATATTTTTGATGTACTGATTCCATGCACATAGTTTATGAACTGATATGCAATATAACGCCGGAACGTTATAAATATGGGGGATACAACCTTACCAGCTCTTCAGATTTTGCTGCCGAAGAGACAGAGTCATTCGATCATTTCTTTTGGTACTGTGCATATGTAGCTTGTTTTCGGTTACAGGTCGAGGAATGGCTGAAGAATTGCAACATTTACCTGGAGCTAACTCTGGAAATAGCACTACTTGGTAATTTGAAAATTCATAGTCAATCGATCAATAACATAATAATACTTATAGCAAAAATGTTTATCTTTAATTTACAATCTGTAGAAACTACGAGAATAGAAAGGTTTAGAACTTTTGTTAAACATCACAGCACAGTTGAATGTATGGCAAATAGAGATAGATGGGAGGGGTTGAATGGAGCTGAAGGGTGGGACTAATAACAACAAGATAACTCATGTAAAATATACTGTGTCCATACAATGTATATAGGTTCAGAACTTTTGTGAAAAAGCAGTTAAAAATATATGGCAAATAGAAATCAAACTGGATGAACATCAGAAATAGATGGGAGAGGTTGAGGGTAGAGGAAGGAATAAAAACAAACAAAATATAACTATTGTAAAATAGATTGTGTCTGTAAAATGTATATAGTATGTATAAGCTGGAAGTAGAAGCCTAAGTGTTGTTGTCCATTAGTTTACTCCAATTAGGGGAGGAGTGGTAGGGTTAGTGGAAAATAATCAAGGAAAATATGTTTAAAAAATATATGTATATATATTTTTATTTGGTTACTACATGATTCCATATGTGTTATTTCATAGTTTTGATGTCTTCACTATTATTCTACAATGTAGAAAATAGTAAAAAATAAAGAAAAACCCTTGAATGAGTAGGTGTGTCCAAACTTTTGACTGATACTGTATATATTTACAGAAAAATATATGGGGGATTGGAAATGATGCAGACAATTACACTGATGGAAGCTACAATCTGCAATATTAAAGCGGATCTACCCCCTAAAATAAGAAAATGCCTTACATGCAGTCTATTGAATAGTAAGGGAGGGACCGATTGTATTTTGTAGTATTGGTTTTAATCCAGTCTATTGAATAGTAAGGAACCATCTGTATATATAGAGGATGTTTATAATCAGCAGTCTATAGAATATAAGGAGAGCAGCTGTAAGGGACTGACCTCTAGAGGTTGTTTATGCAGTCTATTGTTTGGGCTGCTGAATCTACTATGACCATGAAGAAAGGGAAAGGGAAAGGGAACTCTCTAAAGGGAGAGCACTGATTCTAAAGCTCCAATATGGACCATACATCAGGTTCCCCTATCAGTGACTGTGTCTGGCGTTGATATCATTACTCATATCACATTAGCTCAGTGAAGCGCAGGCTTACTCAGGACTTAGTCTCTCTGTGATTTGCAATGCAAAGACAGCCTTATCTGGTGCCGGGCCGTGCGTCCATTGCTCTAACCGCTCCCCGCTATTAAACAGAGGGAGATTTGTCTATCTGTCTGTCTGGGCCATATTTCATTGATCCACACGCCCACGCCCGAGGGGAACAGCCGTCGTTATGGTTACCATGCCAATTACTGTGACAGAACCGGGGGGCGGGCAGAGGGGACACTCTGACACAGATGGCTGTTTCAGAGCACTGCTGCCCTATCGCCAGAGAAAGAGAGAGACCGAGTGAGACAGAGACAGAGACAGAGACAGAGAGAGAGAGAGAGAGAGAGAGAGAGAGAGAGAGAGAGAGAGAGAGAGAGAGAGAGAGAGAGAGAGAGAGAGAGAGAGAGAGAGAGAGAGAGAGAGTCAAGTGTGGTGCTGATTCCTTACACTCCTTTTCTCCCCAACTCCCCTCACCAAACAGACCAAATCTTCTCGCCTCTCTTTGGTGGATTTAAAATGTTTGTTTAGGTCTGTACTGTCTCTGTGACAGTGTCATGATGATTAACAGTTCTACATCCATGAAGTGAATGAACTCTCCTCTGTGTATTAAGTCATCCCCTCAGACTCATTCTTTCTTATGTCACACACACACATACACAAACACAAACAAAAAGCCAAGGTCAGGGAAGGGGGAGTAACTCCCAGACCGTAATCAATTTGTTTCCCTCTTCCATAGTTCCGGTCAGGCTTGTAGAGAAGGGGGTTTAGCTGGTACTTAGCACAGTCTTGGAAAGCAGCATATCACTCAGCTCATTTTATATCATTCCAATTCATAAAACCAGCTGTCATTTATCTTACACTAGATGAATATTGTATATGAGACCGTAATGCACTCTCCTAAATCAGCACAGTCTCATATCACTACTCAGACATGTCTAATCAATCAGGAGGTGAGGAAGGGGGTGGGGGTGAGGGTGAGGGAGGGAGAAGTGATTGTGACCGATATGTAGCAGATTTGCCTCCTTCCTGTGGATCCCCACCTCGTAAAACGACTCTATTCACTCACCCGGTCCATCCCTCATTCCAAACTCCTTCCTTACCTCTCTCTACCCCCTTACACCCCAAAACCTTTCATATCCATCCCACACCCATCCACCGCTCACCCCAATTCCCACTCTGCTAACCCACCCACCCACCCTAACCAACCCAGTCTCTTGGGCTAGCCCCCTACTCCGGACGGAGAATAATGACCCCTGTGTCTGTGTGTGTGTGTCACTGTGTGTGTGTGTGTGTCACTGTGTGTGTGTGTGTGTGTGTGTGTGTGTGTGTGTGTGTGTGTGTGTGTGTGTGTGTGTGTGTGTGTGTGTGTGTGTGTGTGTGTGTGTGTGTGTGTGTGTGTGTGTGTGTGTGTGTGTGTGTGTCACTCTGCCCTCTCTCCCAGTGGGGTTAAGTCTCAGGTCAGGAGGGACATGGATGCCATATGAGACCCAATATGTCACATAGACAGACAGACACAGTCATATGCATTTTCCATTCTGCATTACAATGACAAATGGCTAGGTTCCATATGCACTACACTATTTGGCCTTTCAGACACTTCACTTCCATTGACAAACGATCGATATCTTAGCATTAGGCCTCCTCCATTAATATGCTCTAACTCTAACGTACACAATGCACTGAAATACTTGGGAGAGAAATACAGTGCAAATGCAGGCCACATATCCCTCACAACACAGCCTAACAATGGTTAAGCACTTCCCCTTTGAGTTGTGGCTCTCTAAACTCATTAAGAAGGCTACCGATGGGCCCGAGCAGGGTTTCGCTCTCCTCTATTCTCCTCACACCTAAAAGATAGCGTCCTCGTTCCCACAGGAAAGTCTGGCATCGGGCCCTGCCCTCTCTCCATCTCTTCGTCCAATTTCTCAAAGACCCATGAGAGACTGGCACACAGCCAATTACAAATCTCCCCCTACCTTCCCTCATTTCCAAAACACACAATCCTTCCCCCCTCCAACCCCACTGCCACCCCCCTCCACGGTCTACAAGTCCCTTGCTGTGATCGTTCTTGATCTACCCCCCCAATGCTCCACCCATTATTTACCACCACCCCGCCCTACCTCTATCCCTCCCCCCCCCCCCCCCCTCCTCATCCATGTCTGACATACAATAGCCATATAGCAGTGGCCCACCGGGGTTCCCTCCGCTCTCCTCCACACCCACCCAGCACCAACTCTACTAGTGTGAGCCACCAAGGCATGGAGAAGGGGTTACTGTGGGAGAAAGGGGGAGGCATAGGGAGAGTGAGAAGGAGCCCAGACCCACTGGCCTACTTTCACTGAGGGCCTGGGGAGGCAGGGGAAAGGGATGGCGGGGGGGGGGAGTGGGGGACCTCTCATGATGATAATGGTCATGTTAACAGAAGCCCCGGGCGAGAGCCTGGAATGAGATGGTGGCCCGGTGGAACTGGGTGTGGTAGTGTGGTGGGACTCCAGAGACAGAGTAGAGAGGGGACCTATTAAATCTAGGCTACTTCATGATGAGGGGCTCTAATTCAACCCCTGTGGTAAAATTAATATAGACAAGTGGAGAGGAGAGGAGAGGCCACTTCATGCTAATCACAAGTGGACACGGCTGACATATATAGCGAAGCTGAAGAGGAGGGTGTCAAGACACATTTTAACAGGGAACGATAATATCTGTTGACTATTTCCTCTGGACTGTACCATCAGACCACAGACCAATCAAAAAGCTCCTGAAGGCAGACCTTGGACCTACCTTGATGCACTATAATCCCACTGCACCCGAGGTCTTCTGCATGGCAAAGCAAACAGTCAGCTGCAGAATGCAGTGTAAGATGGATGGACGGGTGGATCAACGAGTCGGACACCTTCCTGTGCCGGAGACCCTCGATTGAAGACAGGGATGAGGCTGGTCATGCCTGTGTGTTCGTGTGTGTGAGTGTGTGTGAGTGTGTGTGTTCGTGTGTGTGTGTGTGTGGGGGGGGGGGGGTGGATCAAGGCGTCCACCATCTGTCTACTTATGTCATAAAATCCTTATTCCTGCGCTCTGTATTATGCTAATTTGTGTAGGGTAACTCTACCCCCTCCCCCTGCGGCCTGCGCTCCTCTTTTGTTTTTGGGCACACTCCCGTACCCCAAGGGGTTCTCTCATACACCCTCGGGGCCAATTCTTCCCCAATACGCCCTGAGGGTGTTCTTCTAGGGGAGAGGCAGATCCCCCATCTCAAATCAAATCAAGTTGTATTTGTCACATGCGCCGAATACAACAGGTGTAGACCTTACAGTGAAATGCTTACTTACAAGCCCTTAACCAACAATGCAGTTTTAAGAAAATATAGCACTGAGCGCAAGTGTAATAGCCAAGTCAGTAGCGCATTCACACATATTCACTAGAGCGCGCGTACATGTGTGTTAAATTAGAAGAGCTTAGTGAATGCTTATAATGAAACTGGTCCAACTCTCCATGTCACAGAATCAGTGTCACAGCGTCAGCTCAGAGGGGTGGGTGTCCTCCATTTCCTTGGCGATAGTCAGAGCAGGAAACACCCCACCGAGAGGAAACAAACACATTTCTTCCACAAACACCCATCTTCAGTCTTGAAAACATAACGTTTTTTTTTATGAACTCTTTGCCTCTGCTATTCTCTCAAAGACGTCCGGTCTGGTCCATAGAGACATATTTCAGCTGCTTCCGGCCTCCTATTAATACCCGGCTAGGGCTGTGTTGCGGTAAACAGGATACAGCGCTGGACTGTAATTCAATAGAGGGAAGGAGCTGTGGATGGGAGCTTGCTGAGGGAGAGAGGGCGGTCTGGGACTCAGATTCAAGATGGCATTGGTTAGGAGTGAGGAGGCCAAGCAGGGGTGAGATGACTCTAATACCCTTGACAGTCTGGAGCTGCCCTTGCCGTATGGCCTTACATTTCTGCCCTTAACTTCTGAGGATGGCTGGGGGCAAGAAACGTGTCCTGTTGTTTGGCTCTGAAGTAGGCACATGATCCTAAGTCATGTGTTACAGGCCTAAAATCACCGAACGGGGAGAGGGAAGGTATAGTGTTGCTCACAACAAGAGTGTAGGAGTGTGGTAGAGTGTAAGGCTATCTGTTTCCCTGTATCGGTTAGGGTGTGTGGGTGTAAACTAAACTACTGTATCTCAGGTTGCCTGGAGCACTTGGCAGAGAGCATAAACAGAGGTTGAGGGGGGATCCGATGATATAGTTAATCCACACACTCTAAACAAAAGGAACAATGCGGGCGGGAGTCAAGAAAACACACACGCGGGTTTATACAACACACACGTTTATATAACACACGCGTTCGGAGAAACAGTATCACATAACCAGCCTAAGCACTGATGGGCATTTACTCTTGACCAGGTGGAGAACAGATTCACTACATAACCAGGTGACTTGGTTTACTTCATTCAGTGAGTGAGTATAGTGCAGATCGTATGTATGGGTAAGTGTATCTAAAAGTACCCAGTGTCTAGCCGAACACCAGTGAAAGTCATGGGACTAACTCAGTGGAGGCTGTTAAGGTGAAGACGGCTCATAATAATGGCTGGAATGGAGCAAATTGAAGGGGATCAAACACATGGGAACCATGTGTTTGATGTATTTGATACCATTCCTCTGATTCCGCTCCAGCCATTACCACGAGCCCCTTCTCCCCAATTAAGGTGCCACCAACCTCCTGTGGACTAACTAGCCTTTCTCTCTCAGAATATGTGTAATAATAATCATCAGCGCAATCATTGTGATATAGGACACATTACAGAGAGACAATTAAGAAACACCAGTTGGATACAAAATGTGCTGAAGAATACATTCTGTGGTGAAGACAAAACGTCTAGCCTAATCAGCTGGTTGAGAAACGGACTGAATGTGACGACGGAGAAATAAAGAATAGCAGGATAGGGAGGAGGATAGGAGAGGAGGAGGAGAGGGGAAGGAGTGGACCCAGGAGTCCTGTGTGGCTCAGTTTGCAGAGCATGGTGCTTGCAACGCCAGAGTTCTGGTTTCGAATCTGACGGGGCACCAGTACGAAAAAGTATGAAAATGTATGCACTCACTACTGTATGTCGCTCTGGATAAGAGCGTCTACTAAATTAGGGTTTCCCCAAGCTCGGTCCTGGGGTCCCCGCCTGGATGCACGTTTTGCTTTTTGCCCTAGCACTAAACAGCTGATTCAAATCACCAACTCATCATCGAGCTTTGATTATTTGAATCAGCCGCGTAGTGCTAGCGCAAAAACATTGGGTGATTTGTGTTGAGGGATTAATGAAGGTGATGAGTGGAGGAGGCAGGAGAATGTCAGCCGTACACATAGAGGCCAGAGCTCTTCTGTTGGAGTCGTGACAGAGGACCTCAGTCCAGCGATGATGACCTCATCCTCTGCTTATAGACTGATCTGGCTATAGTGCTCCACTAACAGAAGTGGAAAAATGACCCTGCTGGGCCACCGTACTGCTACTCTTAATGCACTGTGACTGGATTAATTAATTCAGCGCTGCCTCAATCTAATGTCCAAACAAGTAATCACTATTCCACACACACAAACACACGTTGCCAATAGTAGTCAGATCACACACATTTTGGCTCTTTGCGCCCTCCTGAATCCCAAGGGTACTCCGGGTGGGTGAGGATGTATGATGTATTTATGTATGTATGTATTGTTATGTATTATGTACTATGTATTTTTGTAAATAACAGCTGGTGCACGATATCTAAGAAAGTCTCGAGCTATTGCTCGCCTGAGGTAGAGTATCTCATGATAAGCTGTAGACCACACTATCTACCTAGAGAGTTTTCATCTGTATTTTTCGTAGCTGTTTACATACCACCACAGACTCTGGCTGCCAGCAAGACAGCATTGAATAAACTGTGTTTTTCCATAAGCAAACAAGAAAACGCTCTCACCCAGAGGCAGCGCTCCTAGTAGCCGGGGACTTTAATGCAGAGCAACTTAAATCCGTATTACCAAATTTCTAATCAGCATGTTAAATGTGCAACCAGAGGGAAAGAAACTCAGGACCACCTTTACCTCACACACAGAGACTCATACAAAGCTCTCCCTCGCCCTCCATTTGTCAAATCTGACCATAATTCTATCCTCCTGATTCCTGCTTACAAGCAAAAATGAAAGCAGGAAGCACCAGTGATTAGATCATTAAAAAAGTGGTCAGATGAAGCAGATGCTAAGCTACAGGACTGTTTTGCTAGCACAGACTGGAATATGTTCCGTGATTCCTCCGATGGCATTGAGGAGTACACCACATCAGTCATTGGCTTCATCAATAAGTGCATCGATGACAACATCCCCACAGTGACCGTACGTACATACCCAAACCAGAAGCCATGGATTACAGCCAACATCCGCATTGAGCTAAAGGCTGGACCTGCCGCTTTCAAGGAGTGGGACTCTAACCCAGAAGCTTATAAGAAATCCCAATATGCCCTCCGACGAACCATCAAACAGGCAAAGCGTCAATACAGGACTAAGATCGAATCGTACTACATCGAGCTCTGACACTCATCGGATGTGGCAGGGCTTGCAAACCATTACAGACTACAAAGGGAAGCACAGCCGAGAGCTGCCCAGTGACACGAGCCTACCAGACGAGCTATACTACTTCTAGGCTCGCTTTGAGGCAAATAACACTGAAACATGCATGAGAGCAGCAGCTGTTCTGGAAGACTGTGTGATCACGCTCTCCGCAGCCGATGTGAGTAAGACCATTAAACAGGTCAACATTCACAAGGCCGCAGGGCCAGACGGATTACCAGGACGTGTACTCCGAGCATGCCCTGACCAATTGGCAAGTGTCTTCACTGACATTTTCAACCTCTCCCTGTCTGAGTCTGTAATACTAACATGTTTGAAGCAGACCACCATAGTGCCTGTGCTCAAGAAAGCTAAGGTAACCCACTTAAATGACTACCGACCCGTAGCATGAAGTGCTTTGAAAGGCTGGTCATGGCTCACATCAACACCATTATCCCAGAAACCCTAGACCCACTGCAATTTGCATACCACCACAACAGATCCACAGATTATGCAATCTCTATTGCACTCCACACTGCCCTTTCACACCTGGACAAAAGGAACACCTTCGTGAGAATGCTATTCATTGTTTACAGCTCAGCATTCAACACCATAGTGCCCTCAAAGCTAATCAATAAGCTAAGGACCCTGGGACTAAACACCTCCCTCTGCAACTGGATCCTGGACTTCCTGACGGGCCACCCCCAGGTGGTAAGGGTAGGTAACAACACATCCGCCACGCTGATCCTCAACACAGGAGCCCCTCAGGGGTGCGTGCTCAGTCCCCTCCTGTACTCCCTGTTCACTCATGACTGCACGGCCAGGCATGACTCTAACACCATCAGTTTGCCGATGACACAACAGTGGTAGGCCTGATCACCGACAACGATGAGACAGCCTATAGGGAGGAGGTTAGAGACCTGGCCGTGTGGTGCTAGGACAACAACCTCTCCCTCAACGTGATCAAGACAAAGGAGGTGATTGTGGACAACAGGAAAAAGAGGACAGAGCAAGCCCCCATTCCCATCGACGGGGCTGCAGTGGAGCTGGCAGAGAGCTTCAAGTTCCTTGGTGCCCACATCCCCAACAAACTAACATGGTCCAAGCACACCAAGACAGTCGTGAAGAGGGCACGACAAAACTTATTCCCCCTCAGAAGACTGAAAAGATTTGGCATGGGTCCTCAGATCCTCAAAAGGATTTATACAGCTGCACCATCGAGAGCATCCTGGCTGGTTGCATCACTGCCTGGTATGGCAACTGCTCGGCCACCAACCGCAAGGCACTACAGAGGGTGGTGCGTATGACCCAGTACATCACTGGGGCCAAGCTTCCTGTCATCCAGGACCTCTATACCAGGCGGCGTCAGAGGAAGTCCCTAAAAATTGTCAAAGACTCCAGCCACCCTTGTCATAGACTGTTCTCTCTGCAACCGCACGGCAAGCGGTACCGGAGTGCCAAGTCTAGGTCCAAGAGGCTTCTAAACAGTTTCTACCCCCAAGGCATAAGACTCCTGAACACCTAATCAAATGGCTACCCAGACTATTTGCATTGCCCCCCCACCCCCTCTCTTTTATACCGCTGCTACTCTCTGTCGTTATCATCTATGCTTTGTCACTTTAATAACTCTACCTACATGTACAGTTGAAGTCGGAAGTTTACATACACCTTAGCCAAATACATTTAAACAAATTTTTTCACAATTCCTGACATTTAATCCCAGTAAAAATTCCCTGTCTTAGGTCAGTTAGGATCACCACTTTATTTTACTACTGCTCTTTAATTACTTGTTCATTTTATTTCTTATTCGTATCCATATTTGTTTTAACTGCATTGTTGGTTAGGGGCTCGTAAGTAAGCATTTCACAGCGCATGTGACTAATAAAATTGTATTTCATTTGATAACTCCAGATTGCTGTTATCCTCAGGCTAATGCCCTCCGAAAGCTAAATACAGCTAATATGGCCCAACGCTCTAATCTGAGATTCATAATGCACTAGAAAGGCTAGATGCGGGTCGGGAATTAACCCACTCTAGGGCTGAATCCAGAGAAGTAGCAGTCTCAACAGGGCATATGTTTAAAAAACGGTGCCTGAAGTGAGTAAAGAAAAAAACTGAACTTCTACGACACCAAGTCTGACAGGACTGAGGGCAGGGTCAGCGAGAGTTGGCCAGTGAGAGGGATCGTGACGAGATACAGGTAAGCCGCTTGATCTCTGATCTGAACGTGGCGAGAAACCTCCCCATCGCAGTCAATGATGACGTCATCCTGCATACAATGGTAAAGGGGCAGTCCATCTCCACATGGGGTCCAGCATGTGTGTTGGCCAGAGAGTTTATCGAACAGACAGCTACCCTGGAAAGCTAAGAGAGACATACCAAGCACCCGAAATTCAAAACCTTTGCCCTTGCTGATGTCATGCCTGCTGTCTCCCAAAGTCACAACAGTTCAACAGCTTCCCTGTCTAACCCTCTCCCAACCAGAGACCCACCCCAAACCTCATAACTGAAGGGAAACAAACACAGCTGCTCCCCCTCCCACACCACCTTGGCCCTGTGAACCGCTTCACTAACCCGCAGCTCCTGTTTCAATACAGCCAACAAACAACTCAAAGCCCTTCACTGTACAGTACCTCAGACTTAAACACCCAAACATATGCTTGATCTGTGATGAATACAGCCTGCTGATCCTTCATCCATCATTGAGGGAGGAAACAAAAGCCCTTAAAGTTATTACGCTTTAACAGAAGTTGGTCTTATTCAAATTTGGGTGAGATGGGGGATCTTTTTGTTTGTACAATCCAAGCCACCATATGGTCACTCGGTCCAAATGATTGTAGTTACACCAGATTCACAAGGGCCTCCCTTGACATGAACCTCTGACTCAAGTTACACAAATCTAGAGTGGAACTCCTTCCTGAAGTACACTATATATACAAAAGTATGTGGACAGCCCTTCAAATTAGTGGATTCGGCAATTTCAGCCACACCCATTGCTGAAAGGTGTATAAAATCAAGCACACAGCCATGCAATCTCCATAGACAAACATTAGCAGTAGAATGGCCTTACCGAAGAGCTCAGAGACTATCAACGTGGCACCGTCATAGGATGCCACATTTCCAACAAGTCAGTTCATCAAATGTCTGCCCTGCTAGAGCTGCCCCCGGTCAACTGTAAGTGCTGTTATTGTGAAGTGGAAACGTCTAGGAGCAACAATGGCTCAGCCGCGAAGTGGTAGGCCACACAAGCTCACAAAATGGGACCACTGAGTGCTGAAGCGTGTAACACTCACTGCCGAGTTCCAAAATGGCTCTGGAAGCAACATCAGCACAATAACGATTAGTCTGGAGCTTCATGAAATGGGTTTCCATGGCCGAGCAGCCGCACACAAGCCTAAGATCACCATGCGCATTGCCAAGCACTGGCTGGAGTGGTATAAAGCTTGACTTCATTGGACTCTGAAGCAGTGGAAACACATTCCCTGGAGTGATGAATCAAGCTTCACCATCTGGACTAATCTGGGTTTGGCGGATGCCAGGAGAGCGCTACCTGCCACAATGCATAGTGCCAACTGTAAAGTTTGGTGGAGGAGGAATAATGGTCTGGGGCTGTTTTTCGTAGTTCGGTATAGGCCCCTTAGTTCCAGTGAAGGGAAATCTTAACGCTACAGCATACAATGCCATTCTAGACGAATCTGTGGTTCCAACTTTGTGGCAACAGTTTGGGGAAGGCCCTTTTCTGTTTCAGCATTACAATGCTGAGAGGTCCATACAGAAATGGTTTATAGAGATCATTGTGGAAGAACTTGACTGGTGTGCACAGAGCTCTGACCTCAACCCCATCGGACACCTTTGGGATGAATTGGAACGAAGACTGCGAGCCAGGCCTAATCGCCCAAAATCAGTGCCCAACCTCACTAATGCTCTTGTGGCTGAATGGAAGCAAGTCCCCGCAGCAATGTTTCAACATCTAGAGGAAGGCCCTCCCAGAAGAGTGGAGGCTGTAGCAGCAACGGGGGGCCAACTCCATATCAATGCCCATGATTTTGGAATGAGAGGTTCGATGAGCAGGTGTCCAGATACTTTTGGTCATGTAGCGTGTGTATTTTTGAGACATTGCAGACAATGCTTTCTGCTCTACTGCCTTACGGACCCACACATCGTCTGTCTGCATTAATCCCAGCTGGCCCATTCCATGGGACACCAGAGCAGCAGGACAGACCCAGTGGAGACATACAGACAGTAGAGTAGGCTAGCAGGGAACAAGTGCCGGTAGAGCACCAGGCAGGGGAGGGCAGGGGAGCGCCAGGGCAGCAGCACCCAGACAGGCACTCTTTTCCCTGGGCTGAGCGTCGCCGGGCCCTGGCCTTGCTCCCAGACATCCATAAGCCCTGAGCACAGCGGCTGGGATTCATCCTCTTAGACCAAGAAGGGAGGGGATTTAGGACTTTATTTAGTGCCATTTAGAAAAGATTACCCCTTAATTGCAGAGCGGGTGTCCGGAACAGGGCCGCCAGAGATGAAAGGAACGGTTAAAATACCCTCTAACACAATATGGGCAGGGGGTGTGGGGATCCCAAAGTACATAGTTTAGAGAAGCATCCATATCAACCACACATGGTCTGGTGGCTCCAGGGAGGGTGGCCCTGCAATCACTGACCAACCCCACTATCAGAGCTCCATATTGGGGCAAACACTCCAGACAAACACCCCCCTACTAGAGACCAATCCAACCGTGGGACTACAACAATCAAGCTGAGGATGACTTTAGGACATCTCTTCCCTTACAAGGGAGCAAATGGACTGTGTTACCCATCCAATAGGTAGGGCTGTGGCGTTCACGGAATTTTGTCAGTCCGTGATTAACATAAACACATTTAGCATCTCCTGGCTTCCACACAAGCCACTGATGCAGACCTTTGGAACATCTACATTTTAAAAGTCTAATAAATCCATGTAATATAGTCTACACCTTCACAATAAATCCATTACTTATTTTAGATAGGTCTAAAGAAACATGATATGAAGAAAATGTAGTCTATTTCAGAAGAACAGAACAGCATACTCTGAGTTGTCCTTATGTTAGGTCCTGATCTGGCTATGCCAAATGGCTGTTGGGTACACTAATTCATTTAGAAGACAGGATTTGCTTATAATTCCGTGGCATTATTTTATATTATTTTATAGTATGAAAAATTCAATTGAACAAAGCTGAATAAAATAGAAAGGATATTTTTCTCCAAATGATTTCTGAGGGAGTGCGCAGATGCGGCTATTCTGTGTTGAGTGTTAACAAAGAAATAGGTCCTCCTATATTCTCAATTTCGAGTTATTTGTGTAACTTTAGTTGTTCTACAAACGCCGGGCTATATGTTTTGATTTTTAATACATTGTAAGGCTGCATGATGCGACTCTAATGATGATTTGAAAAAAGTTTAGTTTTTTTTTTTTTTTTGCCGACCTGTACACACTTTGTCAGTCTCTCATTCTCAATTTGAGAAGTACTTGATAACAATGCGCACGCGGCAGTAGGTCATAAGCACAAATGTTCCATTAGTGGAAAACAATACTATCAAAAGAGAACGCAAATGCGATAATGCATGTAATGTCTTTATTATAAAGGTGCATTTTTATGGTGAAAAGTATCTTCCCCAAACTTGAAATTCACGCGCTGCTTATGTATCCCAGTTAGACTCTACACCCCTTGTAAAGCAGAGTAATGTGCTTAATTTTAAGAAGTTATTTGGCCACTTTCGTTGTGATACAAATCTTATCAAAACATATAGGCCTATGGGCTAGGCTACATGAGGTGTGCAACTATGATTTGAAAAAATTACAAAAAAATGGCATTGTTTCATGCTTTAAACTGGGCATAATTCACAAGTGATAACATATAATTCACAAGTGATATGCTAATATTGTCACCCATCAGACTATTCTTGATTTAATCTTGTCTTTAAATATACAGTTGAAGTCAGAAGTTTACATACACCTTAGCCAAATACATTTAAACTCCTGACATTTAATCCTAGTAAAAATTCCCAGTCTTAGGTCAGTTAGGAGCACCACTTTATTTTAAGAATGTGAAATGTCAGAATAATAGAAGAGAGAATAATTTATTTCAGCTTTTATTTCTTTCATCACATTCCCAGTGGGTCAGAAGTTTACATACACCCAATAAGTATTTGGTAGCATTGCCTTTAAATTGTTTAACTTGGGTCAAACGTTTCGGGTAGTCTACCACAAGCTTCCCACAATAAGTTGGGTGAATTTTGGCCCATTCCTCCTGACAGAGCTGGTGTAACTGAGTCAGGTTTGTAGGCCTCCTTTGCGCACACACGCTTTTTCAGTTCTGCCCACATATTGCCTGTAGGATTGAGGTCTGGGCTTTGTGATGGCCACTCCAATACCTTGACTCTGTTTTTCTTAAGCCATTTTGCCACAACTTTGGAAGTATGCTTGTGGTCATTGTCCATTTGGAAGACCCATTTGCGACCAAGCTTTAACTTCCTGACTGATGTCTTGAGATGTTGCTTCAATATATCCACATAATTTTCCGTCCTCATGATGCCATCTATTTTGTGAAGTGCACCAGTCCCTCCTGCAGCAAAGCACCCCCACAACATGATGCTGCCACCCCGTGCTTCACGGTTGGGATGGTGTTCTTCGGCTTGCAAGCCTCCCCCTTTTTCCTCCAAACATAACAATGGTCAGTATGGCCAAACAGTTCTATTTCTGTTTCATCAGCCCAGAGGATATTTCTCAAAACAGTACAATCTTTGTCCACATGTGCAGTTGCAAACCGTAGTCTGGCTTTTTTATGGCGGTTTTGGAGCAGTGACTTCTTCCTTGCTGAGCGGCCTTTCAGGTTATGTCGATAGAGGACTTGTTTTACTGTGGATATAGATAATTTTGAACCTGTTTCCTCCAGCATCTTCACAAGGTCCTTTGCTGTTGTTCTGGCATTGATTTGCACTTTTCGCACCACAGTACGTTCATCTCTAGGAGACAGAACGTGTCTCCTTCCTGAGCGTTATGACGGCTGCGTGGTCCCATGGTGTTTATACTTGCGTACTATTGTTTGTACAGATGAACGTGGTACCTTCAAGTGTTTGGAAATTGCTCCCAAGGATGAACCAGACTTGTGGAAGTCTACAATTTATGTTCTTAGGTCTTGGCTGATTTCTTTTGATTTTCCCATGATGTCAAGCAAAGAGGCACTGAGTTTGAAGGTAGGCCTTGAAATACAGCTTCATTTTCTGGAATCTTCCAAGCTGTTTAAAGGCACAGTCAACTTAGTGTATGTAAACTTCTGACCCACTGGATTTGTGATACAGTGACCTATAAATGAAATAATCTGTCTGTAAACAATTGTTGGAAAAATGACTTGTGTCATGCACAAAGTAGATGTCCTAACTGACTTGCCAAAACTATAGCTTGTTAACAAGAAATTTGTGGAGTGGTTGAAAAACGAGTTTTAATGACACCAACCTAAGTGTATGTAAACTTCCGACTTCAACTGTACTAAATAATATATGTGTGAAATTTGTTTTGATTTAGAATGGACAATTATCCAAAAATATGTTATTTTATTTAACCTTTATTTAACTAGACAAGTCAGTTAAGAACAAATTCTTCTTTACAATGACGACCTAGGAACAGTGGGTTAACTGCTTTGTTCAGGGGCAGAACGACAGATTTTTTACTTGTCACCTCGGGGATTCAATCTGGCAACCTTTCGGTTACTGCCCCAACCCTCAAACCACTAGGCTACCTGCACTTAAATAGCAAATGGAGGACGCGTTTCCTGTGGGTCATCTTCATGCCAGCCAGGTAGGCTATACTCCTGTTGTAAAGATAATCAATGTGCTAAATATATTCTTAATATTAGGAAAGTTGAGAAATAAATATAGTAGGCCTAGCCTATAGAAAGCTGATGGGATCCTCCTCTTTTTAATAGAGGCCATCACTCTGTTTTCTTGTGCAATTGCATAGCCTATAGAAATGTTGTGCAACAAGTGTTTGATTAGATTTTCGATTACATTTGCATTGATGTCAGCGTGATTAGAGGGGTAATAGAGTCCTGAGTACCAGGCAGTTAGCAAGTTGGTAGTCTACTAATGACTATCAGCAGCATCAGAGCATGGAGAAGCCTAATTACTGTGACTAAACAGTCACATGGAATTTGACTGCCTTCATGACTCATGACTGCCGGTGTGGCGGTAATACGGTCACCGCAACAGCCCTAGTCCTAGGGGTTTGACACAACGGGCACAGTGGAGGGGTTTAAAGTCACACCAAACATCTTTGTTAAAGGACATATAGATATGTGCTTTAGCGATCTGGCATTTAAAAAGGGACAAAAGTGACCAGTCCTTACAAATACAGCCACAATGGGCCCTCTCTCAATCTCTCCTGAAGTCATTCCTCTGTGTTCTGGGTGCGTTTAACGCTCCCTTCATCTTTGACACCCAAGACCTGTTAACCCTATCGGGCTTAGGCACACAAAGGCCGGCGAGCCGAGTACAGAGTGGCCAGTTCTTCTGAGCTTGACTGTGTTTTAGCCTCCGATTGTCAGGGAGAATTCCACCGCCTGATGCACAGCTGCTGGAGAGAGAGGGAGCGAGAAAAAGAGGGAGAGAGGGAGGGGGGCGTGACTGAATGGCTATAGTGTGTTCTCTGACACTCTCGACAATGTCACAAGAACTCAGAGAACACTGGCCTTTGTCATGACAACAGTAGTGTGTGTGTGTGTTGACTAACAGCATTGGTCCAGCATTGGAGAGAAACAAAGAAAAAGATGTGGAAAGAGAAGGCTATGGAATGTTCTATGGGCCCGTTGTCTGCTCCCACAATCATTTTAGAATGCTGTCCATCTTTACGGCCACCCGGTCAACCTCGTGACAATCGGTTCCACAGGCCTGAGAGAGGCCCGGAGATGTAGACTCGCCACATGTAACAGCAACAGTTGCTTGACATTGTCACATGCAACATTGCATCCTAGTTGCGTAACACCAGTCTCAACATTTCACAACAAGACAGCTATTCCACAGTCTCAGTGAAGTTACCCCTAACCACTGTTTTATTTCCCTGTAATAGTTATGGTTACAATGGGTTCTGAGGAAACCTCAATTTCCCGCCCAGTAATAAACGATACCTGGAAGGATGGCATCACGAGACTATGGGGATAGAGTAATCTAATCCTGGATCTGTGGTTGGAGACTCCCACGAGTCACAAGAACAGTTCAAGAAAGGTGTGGCACATGATGTCTTTGCTGAGTGGTTTAAATGAAGAATATAAACAACAGCTGCGGGGGCTCGAGTCTGTAAACCTGTGCTATCATCAACTGGTAAGGTGAAGGTGTAGTATAATATCATTAACTTGTCATTTGAAGTTGTACTGTTAATGGTAAAGTGGCTAAAGTCCACAGTCGTATCATCATAAGGTGGAGAGTATAGCAGCCTAATCACGTTAAAGGACTAAGTAGGATTGTGCTAAACCTGCTCTTATAAACCTACGCTTTGAACGCAGGTTTACCTTGTGTTTCGATAGGATCTTATCATTGGAGACAAAGGAGAGGAAGAAAAAGGAAACGAGGAGAGGAATCCATTTTAAATGATTGAGAAGCACCCTAGGACACCCCAGGGGAGCCGGGGGACAAGTGACCCAGGATGTAGGTCTAACAGGCCAAGAGATGGACACTATAATCCAAGATAGCCGTAGCAGCTATTTTGGCTATAAATGGGCTATCAATGGGTAGCAACAGTCAACAAACAGTACCCTCTACCCCTGAAAGGTGTGGTAAGATTGGGGGTGGGGAAACTTGGCTTGCCAACGGTCCACTCACTCAGAAACAATGACAAGAGTCAAAGCAAAGCCAAACAGAGGTTGTGACCTCATGTTACAGTAAAATGTAAGGGGAGGGTGAGAGACCCAAGTAATGACAATATACCAACAGTAGGAATCTAATGCCTGGGCAGTATGTTAGTATGGGAGCAGCATGTCAGGGTGACTAGCAAGTAGCAGGGCAGGATTCCTAGAATACTGGCTACTAGAAAATCTGGAACAACAAGAGGGAAATAACATGCAAGGAATCAGTGGCTGGACATATAGAAAGACAGAAAATATCCTCAGAATATACCATATCAAATCTATCCATAGAATAGCTTCCATCCATGGATGGTCTCTGATGGTTCCCTGTATGTGTGCCATTCTGCAGCAGCAGGTAGCTGTAAAGCCTTAATTTGCAGAGCAGCAGCCTCAGTCACACACTCACAGTCACACTGGTAGTAACACCTGCTGGGAAGGCAGCATGCCGGATTCTCAAATTAAGGCAAAGATCTGTGCTGTTACTAGGCAACAGCACAGAGATGAATTCCTCCAATTTATTGCACTGCCTCCAAAGTGGTGTTGACTAGCGAGCGTGTGTGTGCGTGTCCTCTTCTGCAGTTTGTCCTTCCCTGCCCCCGGGGTTAGACCTACTCCAGTTTAAAAGGCAACTGGACTTTGCTCAATGCCAACAATGATTTCTGGCCTGCTTTTTCCCACCCAGATTGGGACAAAAGAGTAACATCTGTCCTTTTAACACACAACACATGTGAATTATGTGCACACGGAGAGACGAACACAGGGTCCAATGTTGGACAGACAGTGATGTGTAAATCTCCCAGTTTGCCAAAGAGTAAGGAAAACCAAACATGGTATTCGCCATTGTAAATAGTAGCCAGGTACAGCTATGTAATAACCATCTCCAGAGACAACGGTCATCCAACATTAACCTGACTAGACAGTAGTCCAACAGTCCTAACAACCCCTAGAGACAAAGGACAGGCAACATTCTGTTTTGTATAAGTCAGCGAGACCATCTTACCAGTCGCCAAAGTTGCTGCTAATAGTGCTCCCTTAACTCAGCACACAGTGGCAGGCCAATAGAAATGAGCCATTTGAATTCAGACAACCCATTGTGACTGAAGTACTCTAATGACATGAGTGCACTGTACTTCTACAGGCCATCTGCACTGTACTTCTACAGGCCAAACAGTGTGTTTCAGCAGAATAACATCTCACCCTCTTCTACTGCAGATTATTCTATTCAGGCATCCTGTATAAAATGAAATATGAAGAAATGTTTTGTTATTATTGTATTGTATTATTGTATTTTCTGTGGATATCATCCACTGAGATAAGGTGTATTTTAGAATATTTTTTTTCTTTCTGGGGGTGCTGCAGCACCCTCAGCACCCATAGCCATACTTCCTGCGGCTATGCATCGAGGGCAGTCATTCAAATGAATTAAAATATCAATTAAATTTGGCACACAGCAAACGGATCCAGGCATGACTCTATGGAAATCTCAATATCCACTATACTCTCACAAATGGCAACCCCACAAACAATGAACTGATTTCCTGGTGGACAAGTCTTAATGATCATCAAACCAGAATTGCTCAAACAAACGGTGGTAGTTAGACATTTGTTCATTCAAAACACAATTTTCCGTGACTAACCAACGAGACATCACCAACTTGGTAAGTCAGACAAAAATGCAATGATTCAGGCTGTTTTATTTTTTTTAACAAATAGTCTGCTTCGAAAAGTGGAAGAAAAACAAAAGCACCCCTATAATTATCTTGAAGCAATCAGTTTACCCTATTCTTGCTCTATCGTTGTCAGTCTGTTTCCTCTATTCAGGAGTTTTCCATGTTATTCTGAGATACTGGCCAAAGGAAAGCATGGGAACACAGAGCAGAGGCTGCTGAGAAAGCACTCCAAAAGCCCAGCCACTAACCACAGAGAGCGGTAAAGAGAGAGAGAGAGATGCAATAGTGAGGGGGAGAAAGAGGGAGAAGAGACAGAGGAAAGGGACGACAGAGAGCAACAATGTATTTATTGCCCTAAGCTTTTAGTGTGTTATATCTGTTCAGCCAAGGGTTCCTCTCCCTTTTTCTCCGCCTCCCTCCTCTCTATCTCTCTGCCTCATTCCTCATCCCACTCACATATTTACAGACCCAAGGGAGCTGTCATCATAGGGTACCCAGCCCACTGAGCCATGATGATTGGTCTGTTCTAGTCATGTGGGAGGCAACAGGGAAGTAAAATCTCAGAGATAGGTTCCACATAGCAGGAAGTGACTCATCCAGGCCATGCAGTGAATCTCTGGGGAGAAATCTCAGTGCAAAAAAGGACATGCCCCTTTTCTACCGAACTGCTCTGGGACACGTAAGCTGTTCAGCAGCTGCAGCAGTTCACTCTGACTCCCTATGCTACTTCTTACCCCACTCTCCTTCTTTCCGAATCAAAATCACAAGGCTGCTGAAACCTCTGCCAGGAAAAGGAAGGTAGAACTAGGACTGGCGTGTTACATTTAAGTGGGAAAGGGCTTTTCACAGTTTGGAAAGACAGGCCAGTCCTTTATCCTGTCTCCCTGCTCTAACTAACAGTCAACATTCCTCCCATTCCTGAATGGTCAAAACTCATTTTGTTTCCTCTGTGAGTAGGTTACTCATCCTTCCTCTTTTTCAGGCGGGAACTTTCAAAATTCAAAAACCACATGCGCGCCTCTTTTTCAAACCAGACTGGAAATACCAGATAAATAAGGTCCTCTGGTTTGAGAGACTGCTTTACTAAGAGTATTGTCAAAATTGGCATTAGAGAGGACTTATGTGTGTTTAAATGAGGGATAAAACGATATCAACCAAAAGCAATTGAGTGAATGTCGACTTTTTTTAATCAGTTACACATTAATAAACAGGGTGGCAGTGGATAACCATTACTCAGATACATTAGTGAAGATAGAATGTTCAGCATGTCAGATAACTCATCTTCATCCTCATTGGAGTAAGCCTATAATATTTCAGCAGTGCAACATACACTGAACAAAAATATAAACACAACATGTAAAGTGTTGGTCCCATGTTTCATGAGCTGAAATAAAAGATTCCAGACATTTTTCATACGCACAAAAAGCTTATTTCTCTCAAATTATGTCCACAAATATGTTTACAGCCCTGTTAGTCAGCATTTCTCATTTGCCAATATAATCCATCCCCCTGAAAGGTGTGGTATATCAAGAAGCTGATTAAACAGCATGACAATTACACAGGTGCACCTTGTGCTGGGGACAATAAAAAGCCACACTAAAATGTGCAGTTTTGTCACACAAGTTTTGATGGAGCGTGCAATTGGCATGCTGACTGCAGGAATGTCCAGATAATTGCCAGATAATTGAATGTTAATTTGTCTTCCATAAGCACCTCCAGTGTCGTTTTAGAGAATTTGGCAGTAAGTCCAACCGGCCACTCAACCATGGAAGCGGTGGGCTTATGGTATTGGGCAGGCATAAACTACGGACAATGACCACAATTTGCTTTTTATCGATGGCAATTTGAACGCACAGATACCGTGACGAGATTCTGAGGCCCATTGTGGTGCTATTCATCCGCCGACATCACCTTATGTTTTAGCATGATAATGCACAGCTCCATGTCGCAAAGATCTGTACGCAACTCCCGGAAGCTGAAAATTACAACATTCCACAGGCCACAATCAACCGTCTGATAAACTCTATGCAAAGGATATGTGTCGCGCTGCATGATGCAAATGGTGGTCACACCAGATACCGACTGGTTTTCTGATCCACGGTCCTACCTTTTTTGTGACCAACATATGCATATCTGTATTCCCAGTCATGTGAAATCCATAGAATAGGGCCTAACGCATTTATTTCAATTGACTGATTATATTTCAACTGTAACTCAGTAAAATCTTTGAAATTGTTAGATGTTGCGTTTATATTTTTTGTTCAGTATATTTGAGTTTACATTTCAAATCCCACAGCAAATGCACAACTGTATGGGCATGGAAAACCAGAACGCATTTGTCTCTAACCCCAATATCTTAAATTAGAAAAAGCTAATTCCACAGCAGCTTAACAATATATTACGAAGCCTATAGCTAGAAGGGGTAGTATGGCAATAATAGAAATTCACCTTGAGTGGGGAATCATTGATAGAACATAAGGCAAAGTTACAAGTTCTTCATCACCCCCCACCCCACACACAAATATAAAATGTATGGCATTTTATAGCAGTTTAAATGTATATTTCAATTTCATACAGCAAATACACACCGTTAAAAGACTACAACATACCTCTTTGAGCATGTCCAGTTCCTGGCGCACGGTCTCGTATTCGATCTCCAGGTCGTCATACTGATGTTTAAGCTGCTGCTTCTCCTCCAGCACCGCCAGCCCGTACTCCGCCGCCTGGATCTTCTCATGGGTGGTCTCACTCAGCTCCCGGGAAAGGCGCTCTACCTCGGCTCGCAGACACTCCGGTTCGGCCTCTAGCACGAGCATCGTTTCAGAATAGCGCTGCTCCTCCACCGACATACTGTGGATGTTGGTGATGGATCAACCTTGGCCAGCTAATCCTACGACGAACGACGAAGGGGATGAGACGGCTTCGAGCGGGTCCAATCTTGAAGGATCGCGGAGAACCCTTTCGTTTGAATAGATGATTAGATTCTTCTGTATTTGAACTGCATGATCGGTTCTCTTGCGTTTCTCGTTGACACTTTGGGTATTGCGTTTTCGGTCATGAAGCTGTGGTTTCTTGATTTCTTCCGGCAGGAGAGGCTTGCCTGTTATCCCTACAACTGCTCCATGACTGCAGTTCCTTTGCCCTTCGCCTCTCCCCGGCTGCTCAGAGCGATTGGGGCGAAGCTGTCTAGCGCTGTCAGATCACTCAGCTGAGAGAACTAGAATATAAGAATGGTGGTTGATGGGAAATGTAGTACCACAAACGCCAATGCATAGACGTCAGGCAAATGCACTCATATCCCATCAGGCATTGTGTGCAGGCTAGTCTAAGGTGAAACGTGTGGAACACGGAAGCGGCATTTTATTTTCCAAGGAATGGGTCTAGAAAAGATTTGGTCACTGTGCATCTCGTGCCATCTGTCGGTTGTTTCTGTAGATTCACGATGCCGTAGTCATAGCTATAGCCTATAATACAAGTGTTTCCAGCGGCTTTTGACAAGAGCATCACTCTGAGCGATCAACTTGATCAAATGACTAAAGCAGACAATAGGTTATGAACTAAATAGCCTATTGTCATTGATATTGCCATGCATTTATTGAGGCTAGGGGCTACTGGACGCCTAGTTTTTTTTGCCGGTGTGGTGGTATAACTCGAGGTGTTGGAACATGACAATATGAGCGCTTATTGTAAAGAGCGATCAGTAAGCCATCCCCATTTTTCTCCATATCCCCGGATTTCAACCGCAAGCTCTGGACATTTACACCTTGATTTCGCAGCTAGTTAGCTGCTACCCGTGTAACTATTGGCTTACGTCGATCCCAGAGCAAACATCAATTATTCCGTAGCTAGCCAGCTGAAGAGTTCCATTCAGCCACTCCTGGGCTACAATCACCTATCCGGACCCGTTTTACTGCCAATGCGGAGCCCCACCGGGCCTTCACGACTGACTACCGACGTTATCTGCCCGAGGGAGTTATCCAACTGGCTCCTCCGTCGCGACGTTACCTGAACGCTCATCTGGGGCCCGCTAATCGTTAGCTGTCTTATCGGCTGCTATCTGAACAAGTCTATCGGACAATTTTTCTTGGGTCACTATAACTATATCTATTTTGCCAATTGGATTGATCCCCCCGACCACACGGAACCCCACTAATCTACCGTCGGAAATGCACGAGGTGGCTATGCTAGCTTGCTACCGATAGCCCGGCTAGCTGTCTGAATCGCTGTCTTATCGGCTGCTATCTGAACAAGTCTATCGGACAATTTTTCTTGGGTCACTATAACTATATCTATTTTGCCAATTGGATTGATCCCCCCGACCACACGGAACCCCACTAATCTACCGTCGGAAATGCACGAGGTGGCTATGCTAGCTTGCTACCGATAGCCCGGCTAGCTGTCTGAATCGCCGGGACCCCAACCAACCTCTACTCACTGGACCCTTATGATCACTTGACTAAGCATACCTCTCCTTAATGTCAATATGCCTTGTCCATTGCTGTTCTGGTTAGTGTGTATTGGCTTATTTCACTGTAGAGCCTCTAGCCCTCCTCATTATACCATATCCAACCTTTCAGTTCCACCACCCACACATGCGATGACATCACCTGGTTTCAATGATGTTTCTAGAGACAATATCTCTCTCATCATCACTCAATACCTAGGTTTACCTTCACTGTATTCACATCCTACCATACCTTAGTCTATACATTATACAAGATAGAACGGCCAAAGGGGGCGGTTTTGCAATCTAATGCAAAGATAGCCTGCAGAGTTCTGTCCTACTATCCAGGTCTGTACCCAAACAATTTGAACTTCTACTTTTAAAAATCCACCTCTCTCATTGTTGCCGCCTGCTATAGACCACCCTCTGTCCCCAGCTGTGCTCTGGACACCATATGTGAACTGATTGCCCCCCATCTATCTTCAGAGCTCGTGCTGCTAGGCGACCTAAACTGGAACATGCTTAACACCCCAGCCATCCTACAATCTAAGCTTGATGCCCTCAATCTCACACAAATGATCAATGAACCTACCAGGTACCACCCCAAAGCTGTAAACACGGGCACCCTCATAGATATCATCCTAACCAACTTGCCCTCTAAATACACCTCTGCTGTTTTCAACCAAGATCTCAGCGATCACTGCCTCATTGCCTGCATCCGTAATGGGTCAGCGGTCAAATGACCTCCACTCATCACTGTCAAACGCTCCCTGAAACACTTCAGCGAGCAGGCCTTTCTAATCGACCTGGCCGGGGTATCCTGGAAGGATATTGATTTCATCCCGTCAGTAGAGGATGCCTGGTTATTTAAAAAAAAAAATGCCTTCCTCACCATCTTAAATAAGCATGCCCCATTCAAGAAATTTAGAACCAAGAACAGATATAGCCCTTGGTTCTCTCCAGACCTGAGTGCCCTTAACCAACACAAAAACATCCTAAGGCGTTCTGCATTAGCATCGAACAGCCCCCGTGATATGCAACTTTTCAGGGAAGCTAGAAACCAATATACACAGAGTTAGAAAAGCTAAGGCTAGCTTTTTCAAGCAGAAATTTGCTTCCTGCAACACAAACTCAAAAAAGTTCTGGGACACTGTAAAGTCCATGGAGAATAAGAACACCTCCTCCCAGCTGCCCACTACACTGAGGATAGGAAACACTGTCACCACCGATATATCCACTATAATTGAGAATTTCAATAAGCATTTTTCTACGGCTGGCCATGCTTTCCACCTGGCTACCCCTACTCCGGTCAACAGCACTGCACCCAAGCCTTCCCCATTTCTCCTTCTCCCAAATCCAGTCAGCTGATGTTTTGAAAGAGCTGCAAAATCTGGACCCCTACAAATCAGCCGGGCTAGACAATCTGGACCCTTTCTTTCTAAAATGATCTGCCGAAATTGTTGCAACCCCTATTACTAGCCTGTTCAACCTCTGTTTCGTGTCATCTGAGATTCCCAAAGATTTGAAAGCAGCTGCGGTCATCCCCCTCTTCAAATCGGGGGACACTCTTGACCCAAACTGCTACAGACCTATATCTATCCTACCCTGCCTTTCTAAGGTCTTCGAAAGCCAAGCCAACAAACAGATTACCGACCATTTCGAATCCCACCGTACCTTCTCCACTATGCAATCTGGTTTCAGAGCCGGTCATGGGTGCACCTCAGCCACGCTCAAGGTCCTAAACTATATCTTAACCGCCATCGATAAGAAACAATACTGTGCAGCCGTATTCATTGACCTGGCCAAGGCTTTCGACTCTGTCAATCACCACATCCTCATCGGCAGACCATAGCCTTGGTTTCTCAAATGATTGCCTCGCCTGGTTCACCAACTACTTCTCTGATAGAGTTCAGTGTGTCAAATCGGAGGGCCTGTTGTCCGGGCCTCTGGCAGTCTCTATGGGGGTGCCACAGGATTCAATTCTTGGACCGACTCTCTTCTCTGTATACATCAATGATGTCGCTCTTGCTGCTGGTGAGTCTCTGATCCACCTCTACGCAGACGACACCATTCTGTATACTTCTGGCCCTTCTTTGGACACTGTGTTAACAACCCTCCAGACGAGCTTCAATGCCATACAACTCTCCTTCCGTGGCCTCCAATTGCTCTTAAATACAAGTAAAACTAAATGCATGCTCTTCAACCAATCGCTGCCTGCACCTGCCCGCCCGTCCAACATCACTACTCTGGACAGTTCTGACTTAGAATATGTGGACAACTACAAATACCTAGGTGTCTGGTGAGACTGTAAACTCTCCTTCCAGACTCACATCAAACATCTCCAATCCAAAATTAAATCTAGAATCGGGTTTCTATTTCGCAACAAAGCATCCTTCACTCATGCTGCAAAACATACCCTTGTAAAACTGACCATCCTACCGATCCTCGACTTTGGCGATGTCATTTACAAAATAGCCTCCAATACCCTACTCAATACATTGGATGCAGTCTATCACAGTGCCATCCGTTTTGTCACCAAAGCCCCATATACTACCCACCACTGCGACCTGTACGCTCTCGTTGGCTGGCCCTCGCTTCATACTCGTCGCCAAACCCACTGGCTCCAGGTCATCTACAAGACCCTGCTAGGTAAAGTCCCACCTTATCTCAGCTCGCTGGTCACCATAGCAGCACCTACCCGTAGCACGCGCTCCAGCAGGTATATCTCACTGGTCACCCCCAAAGCCAATTCCTCCTTTGGCCGCCTCTCCTTCCAGTTCTCAGCCAATGACTGGAACGAACTACAAAAATCTCTGAAACTGGAAACACTTATCTCCCTCTCTAGCTTTAAGCACCATCTGTCAGAGCAGCTCACAGATTACTGCACCTGTACATAGCCCATCTATAATTAGCCCAAACAACTACCTCTTCCCCTACTGTATTTATTTATTTATTTTGCTCCTTTGCACCCCAGTATTTCTACTTTGCACATTCATCCACTGCAAATCTACCATTCCAGTGTTTTACTTGCTATATTGTATTTACCTCGCCACCATGGCCTATTTATTGCCTTTACCTCCCTTATCTCACCTCATTTGCTCACATTGTATATAGACTTATTTTTCTACTGTATTATTGACTGTATGTTTGTTTTACTCCATGTGTAACTCTGTGTTGTTGAACTGCTTTGCTTTATCTTGGCCAGGTCGCAGTTGTAAATGAGAACTTGTTCTCAACTTGCCTACCTGGTTAAATAAAGGTGAAATTAAAAAAATTAAAATCATAAGACACCAAACAGAAGAAAACAGACAAACGTGTGCACTAAAAGATATGACCCTGGATACTGTGTAGCATCAGTAAACTCACTCACGTTCTCCTTCACTTAACAACTATGAACAACAAGGTACTTCTGACACTCTTCCATTAAGAAGGAAGATTGGATCCCCATTCATTGCCAAACCACCGACCAACTGGACTCAGCATCTCTCTCTCGCCATCTCTCTCGGTTGAATGTTAGCACAGACAGACTGGTACCCAGTGTCCAGGCTACCCACACCCTCAAAGCACTTTATTCTTTCATTTATGCACCTTTTTTGTGGCATTGTATTGTCTATGCTGGCTCTATTCATTGTATTGACAATTCCGTGTCATGTCAAATTTCCAGCGATTAAAAGTATGCTAATTAGTCGTGTGGAATTTATACTGTGGAATGCACAAGTGGAAACGGGATCAACTTAAGGCTTTGATGCCATCATGCAAGAATGTTTTTAAACTGAACTGTTCTATTGGTCTAGCAAATTTCTTTTTAAATAAGACTTGTTTTTAAATTATTTCACTCTGTGGCTTCAGTAATTCTAATCTCTCTCTACATTAAAAGCTCAATACCATTAGTTACGCTGTTAAATGGACACTAGATGAGGTAGATGTTTCTATTTTTAATCATGTCCATGTTCTTATGTAACCTGCAATTCAGTTTTCTTCATTGTAAACTGCTTAAGTGCACCATTGTAGCACATGCATTTGTGTAAATTAAACCTGTCTATATATCTGACCATTGTGTTGTAGACATTATACATCAATTTGTAATACACTGTACAAAGATATGAACTACATAGATATCAACTGTACATAGTCACTTTCACTCCCGCTCGTATCCCTTATTGATCTCTCTCCATTCTCTCTCTTTCTCCTGCTGCTACAGAATACAGCACTTTCTTTTCTCATGTTTATGCTCCTTGGTAGCATTGTGTTGTTTAATGTGCTCCGCTGGTGATAACAGCAATCTCCCCTTGTATCAAAGTGACTCCGAACACCTCACTGCATCACGTTATGCAAGTATGATCAGTAGACAGACAGACGGAGAGAGAAATGAGAGGGGGGGTCAATGAGGGGTAAGGGGGGGGAGCGAAAGTGACTCAAGTTATCTATTAATCCATTGCCCATGGGCAGTCAGACAGAGCAGAAGTCCAGCTAGAGTACTAGAGGTGGTAGCTGGCGGTAGAGGGAGTCCTAGACATGAGAGGTGCCCGTGTTCCAATGCAGAGATTCAGGGGGACATTAACCAAGGTACACAGCCTGATCAACTTACCCGCCAGCCATCACAAGCTGTACTCGGTAGACATATGTTTTCCATCAATGTGAGGTAAGGAGCTGAAACCTGACATCCCTCCCCACCCTATCCACATCGACGGGTCAGTAGTGGAGAAGGTGGAAAGTTTTAAGTTCCTCGGTGTACACATCACGGACAAACTGAATTGGTCCACCCACACAGACAGCGTCGTGAAGAAGGCGCAGCAGCGCCTCTTCAACCTCAGGAGGCTGAAGAAATTCGGCTTGTCACCAAAAGCACTCACAAACTTCTACAGATGCACAATCGAGAGCATCCTGGGCATCCTGGGCATCCTGGGCTGTATCACCGCCTGGTACGGCAACTGCTCCGCCCACAACCGTAAGGCTCTCCAGAGGGTAGTGAGGTCTGCAGAACGCATCACCGGGGGCAAACTACCTGCCCTCCAGGACACCTACACCACCCGATGTCACAGGAAGGCCATAAAGATCATCAAGGACAACAACCACCCAAGCCACTGCCTGTTCACCCCGCTATCATCCAGAAGGCGAGGTCAGTACAGGTGCATCAAAGCAGGGACCGAGAGACTGAAAAACAGCTTCTATCTCAAGGCCATCAGACTGTTAAACAGCCACCACTAACATTTAGCGGCCGCTGCCAACATACTGACTCAACTCCAGCCACTTTAAAAATGGGAATTGATGGAAACTATGTAAAAATGTACCACTAGCCACTTTAAACAATGCCACTTAATATAATGTTTACATACCCTACATTACCCATCTCATATGTATATACTGTACTCTATATCATCTACTGCATCTTGCCATCTTTATGTAATACATGTACCACTAGCCACTTTAAACTATGCCACTTTATGTTTACATACCCTACAGTACTCATCTCATATGTATATACCGTACTCTATACCATCTACTGCATCTTGCCTATGCCGTTCTGTACCACCACTCATTCATATATCTTTATGTACATATTCTTTATCCCTTTACACTTGTGTGTGTATAAGGTAGTAGTTGTGGAATTGTTAGGTTAGATTACTTGTTGGTTATTACTGCATTGTCGGAACTAGAAGCACAAGCATTTCGCTACACTCGCATTAACATCTGCTAACCATGTGTATGTGACTAATAAAATTTGATTTGATTTGATTTGACTTTCTTGTTGCTGGAAACCCTGAAACCAAACCCTCTCCTGCCATCTACTGGCCAGACACCAAAACAGCAGCTACAATGTTTCCCCATGTTGTTGAAGAGCAGGTGTTCCCTGACCTTTTCACTCAGGCCCCCCCTTCCAGCATTGGGGAACATCCTGCGCAACGTCTCTTTCTATGGGCACAAGCACTGTTCATGATACAAACTGTTCAGACCCCTCTTGTTGGTGGAGATATTTTTTCATCTTCTTACAATTCTATACATATTGCCATGTCTAATGTGTATTAATGTGATATTTCAGTCAAACATTACACAGGTGATCAAATATTCAAAGCTTGGTGATGAGTTGGTTGTTTGAATCAGCTGTGTAGTGCTAGGGCAAACACAACAATGTGCACCCAGGAGGAGTCCCAGGGCAGAGTTTGGGAAACCCTACGCTAGTTGACTGCTGTGGCTAGCCAAAAATGACTTGTTTTGAAAGTTGGACCATCTTATTTAAGTGTTCTTACACTATGATTTGTAACATTCAAAGAAACTGGGAAACGTCCATGGCAGGCATTGTCACCACCGCTTGCTACATAACTTGTGAGTGATAGGATGCATGAGCACCAACACCAGCCTACACCACTGCACACACACCCGTCGTTACTATGACAACTAGTGTAGCCATGTCAGCAAATGACTGCTGTCTGAGCACACACAAATCTGATTTGGTCACTTGTAACTTTAAAAAACAAAACTGATTTGAGCTTCTTATGGCTGCAGGGGCAGTATTGAGTAGCTTGGATGAAAGGTGCACAGAGGTGCCCAGAGTAAACGGCCTGCTCCTCAGTCATAGTTGCTAATATATGCATATTATTATTAGTATTGGATAGAAAACACTCTGAAGTTTCTAAAACTGTTTAAATTATGTCTGTGAGTATAACAGAACTCATATGGCAGGCAAAAACCTGAGAAAAAAATCCTAACAGGAAGTGGAAATTCTGAGGCTGGTCGATTTTCAACCAAGATCCTATTGAAATCACAGCGAGATATGGATGAGTTTGCACTTCCTACGGCTTCCACTAGATGTCAACAGTCTGTAGAACCTTGTCTGATGCCTCTACTGTGAAGGGGCGCCGAATGAGAGGGGAATTAGTCAGGTCTGCCATGACCTGACCATGCTTTCACCATGCGCGTTCACATGAGAGGGAGCTCTGTTCCATCGCTCATCTGAAGTCAATGTAATTCTCCGGTTGGAACGTTATTCAAGATTTATGTTAAAAACATTCTAAAGATTGATTCAATACATCGTTTGACATGTTTCTACGGACTGTTACGGAACTTTTGGACATTTCGTCAGGTTTTAGTGAACGCGCTTCCCTGACATTGGATTTGTTTACCAAACACGCTACAAAAATAGCTATTTGGACATAAATGATGGACATTACCGAACAAAACAAACATTTCTTGTGGAAGTGGGAGTCCTGGGAGTGCATTCCGACGAAGATCAGCAAAGGTAAGTGAAGATTTATAATGCTTTTTATGAGTTTTGTTGACTGCACAATTTGGCGGGTAACTGTATGGCTTGCTTTTGTGGCTGAACGCTGTTTTACGATTATTGAATATTGTGTTTTGCCATAAAGCTTTTTGAAATCTGACACAGTGGTTGCATTAAGAACAAGTGTATCTTTAATTCTATGTAAAACATGTATCTTTCATCAAAGTTTATGATGAGTATTTCTGTTATTTGACGTGGCTCTCAATTTCTCCGGATATTTTGGAGGCATTTCTGAACATGGTAAACTGAGGTTTTTGGATATAAATATGAACTTAATCGAACAAGACATATATGTATTGTCTAACATGAAGTCCTATGAGTGTCATCTGATGTAGATCATCAAAGGTTAGTGATTAATTTTATCTCTATTTGTGCTTTTTGTGACTCCTCTTTTTGGCTGGAAAAATGGCTGAATTTTTCTGTGAGTTGGTGGTGACCTAACATAATCATTTGTGGTGCTTTCGCTGAAAAGCCTATTTGAAACCGGACACTTTGGTGGGATTACCTTTAAAATGATTACCTTTAAAATGGTATAAAATACATGTATGTTTGAGGAATTTTAATTATGAGATTTCTGTTGTTTGAATTTGGCGCCCTGCACTTTCACTGGCTGTTGTCATATCGATCCCGTTAACGGGATTGCAGCCATAAGAAGTTGGTCTGCAGTGTGAAGAAGGCTTTAGAGATGGGCCGGATCTAGGAACAACCCCTAGTCCAGCTATTCAATCTGCCTCGATGTAAAGCTCACTGATTGGTCAGTCCACATACCCGGTGTCCCATTTTCCTGATTAGACGGAGACAATGAGAGCCAGCAGTACTTTGGTCCTCAAGTGTACAGTACATTTGAACAGACTCACTTTCAGCCAATTACGACGCAATCTGGATGCACACTAGTAAAAAAGTTACATTTTGACTTTTTAATTCTGACATCTAACTTTTTGTCTTGTTTTATTTACAGATCCTTGCAATACCACCGAGTGGACTAATGTTCCCAAGGCAGTTGGTATGTACACTGAACAAGAATATAAATGCAACATGTGAAGTGTTGGTCCCATGTTTCTTGTGCTGAAATGAAAGATCGCAGAAACTGCAGGAATGCCCACCAGAGCTGTTGCCAGAGAATTTAATGTTAATTTCTCTACCATAAGCCACCTCCAACGTCGTTTTAGAGAATTTGGCAGTACGTCCAACCGGCCTCACAACCGCAGACCAAGTGTTTTGCATCGTGTGTGTGAGCGGTTTGCTGACGTCAACGTTGTGAACAGAGTGCCCAATGGTGGCTATGGGGTTTTGGCAAGGGTAGGCATAAGCTACGAACAACAAACATAATTGCATTATATTGATCGCAATTTCAATGCACAGAAATACTGTGACGAGATCATGAGGCCCGTTGTGAGGCTCTGTTAAGGTATCTGTGACCAACACATGCATATCTGTATTTGCAGTCATGCGAAATCCATAGATTAGGGCCGAATAAACACATTCCAAAGCTATTTGTCTTCCTAAAGAGAACCATTAACTTCTGTCATTAAAACCCAGTCTCTTTCACCCCTTCTATTCTAGGCTTCTACTCTGTAATTGATTTAATATCTCAATGTTCAAAGTTTAGCTGTATCCAACAGTAGTTACAGTAGACTTAATTTGCAGTGCATAACACATTTTATTTCATTTGTTTGAATAGCAGCTGTGTGGTAGATGCAAAGATGGATGTTTATGTTGTGTTTGCTTTTAATTAGTCGCGTGATTATTCAAGTGCATAATACCTAAATCTGGCACTTTTAAATGCTTTCTTAATCTTGCGGCTATTTCTTGGACAGATGCTCTACTCCAGGAGGTCTTTGAGACTTCCGATGTCCACGACGACGTCTCGCCACCATCGCTCACAGCCTCATCAGACTGGGCTAGCAGACAACAAATGACTTCAGAAAGGCTGAGGGAGGCGAGACCATATCCCATTGACAACTGGCAACAGTGTGATACTAACCCAGCTGTCTTGCACTGTCTTGCACCGCCATCCGTGTCCCTTCTTTGGTGCCGATTTTGACACAGCCAGGCATTCTCTTTTTGTGTTCCACAATCGGGATGCCATGATGAAAGGCTTCCTACAGCCACTGCCTCCTTCTGCAGGCATCAGCCTCTTTGCAACTCTGCCTAGAAGGCCAGCATCCCAGAGTCGCCTCTTCACTGTTGACGTTGAGACAGGTGTTTTGCGGGTACTATTTAATGAAGCTGCCAGTTGAGGACTTGTGAGGCGTCGGTTTCTCAAACTAGACACTGTAATGTACTTGTCCTCTTGCTTAGTTGTGCACCGGGGCCTCCCACTCCTCTTTTTATTCTGGTTAGAGACAGTTTGCGCTGTTCTTTGTAGAGAGTAGTACACAGTGTTGTACGAGATCTTCAGTTTCTTGGCAATTTCTCGCATGGAATAGCCTTCATTTCTCAGACCAAGAATAGACTGACGAGTTTCAGAAGAAAGTTCTTTGTTTCTGGCCATTTTGAGCCTGTAATCAAACCCGCAAATGCTGATGCTCCAGATACTCAACTAGTCTAAAGAAGGCCTGTTTTATTGCTTCTTTAATCAGTACACAGTTTTCAGCTGTGCTAACATACAGTTGAAGTCGGAAGTTTACATACACTTAGGTTGGAGTCATTAACTCGTTTTTCAACCATTCCACAAATTTCTTGTTAACAAACTATAGTTTTTGTAACGGTTTTCTTCTGTGGAAGAAGGAGAGGACCAAAGCGCAGCGTGATTAGTGTTCATCATGTTTAATAAAAGACAATAAACTGAACACTTCCAAAAATACAAAACAACAAAACGTGAAAACCGAAACAGTTCTATCTGGTGCAGACACACAAAGACTGAAGACAAACACCCACCAAAACCCAACACAAAACAGGCTACCTAAATATGGTTCCCAATCAGAGACAACACAAAACACCTGCCTCTGATTGAGAACCATATCAGGCCAGACACAGAAATAGGAAAAACATAGAAATACAAAACTAGACTGCCCACCCCAACTCACGCCCTGACCATACTAAATAAAGACACAACAAAAGAAATAAAGGTCAGAACGTGACAGTTTTGGCAAATCGGTTAGTACATCTACTGTGTGCATGCCACAAGTAATTTTTCCAACAATTGTTTACAGACATATTATTTGACTTACAATCACTGTATCACAATTCCAGTGGGTCAGAAGTTTACATACACTAAGTTGACTGTGCCTTTAAACAGCTTTGAAAATTCCAGAAAATGTCACGGCTTTAGAAGCTTCTGATAGAATAATTGACATCATTTGTGTAACGGCTGTCATATTCGTTCTCCTCCTCAGACGAGGAGGAGCATGGATCGGACCAAGATGCAGCGAGGTATGTAGACATAATGATTTATTAAATGAAGACGAAACACGAAGAACACTTGAATAAACTACAAAACAACAAACGACGTTAAACAGACCTGAACTTGTGAACATAAAAAACAATGAACGCACGAACAGGAAAGAACGAACGAAACGAGACGAGACAGTACCGTGTGGTGCAACAAACACAGACACAGCAACAATCACCCACAAACAAACAGTGAGAACAGCCTACCTTAATATGGTTCTCAATCAGAGGAAACGTCAAACACCTGCCTCTAATTGAGAACCATATCAGGCAACACATTTAACCCAACATAGAAACACATAACATAGAATGCCCACCCCAACTCACGCCCTGACCAACTAAACACATACAAAAACAAGGAAAACAGGTCAGGAACGTGACAGAACCCCCCCCTCAAGGTGCGAACTCCGGGCGCACCACCTAAAGTCTAGGGGAGGGTCTGGGTGGGCATCTGTCCACGGTGGCGGCTCCGGCTCCGGACGTGGTCCCCACCCCACCATAGTCAAACCCCGCTTCCGTAGCCTCCTCCAAATGGCCACCCTCCAAATTAACCCCACTGGATTAAGGGGCAGCACCGGACTAAGGGGCAACACCGGAATGAGGGGCAGCTCCGGACTGAGGGGCAGCTCCGGACTGAGGGGCAGCTCCGGACTGACTGGCGGATCCTGGCTGGCTGACGGCTCTGGCGGATCCTGGCTGGCTGACGGCTCTGGCGGATCCTGGCTGGCTGACGGCTCTGGCGGATCCTGGCTGGCTGACGGCTCTGGCGGATCCTGGCTGGCTGACGGCTCTGGCGGATCCTGGCTGGCTGACGGCTCTGGCGGATCCTGGCTGGCGGACGGCTCTGGCGGATCCTGTCTGGCGGACGGCTCTTGCGGATCCTGTCTGGCGGACGGCTCTGGCTGCTCCTGTCTGGCGGACGGCTCTGGCTGCTCCTGTCTGGCGGACGGCTCTGGCTGCTCCTGTCTGGCGGACGGCTCTGGCTGCTCCTGTCTGGCGGACGGCTCTGGCTGCTCCTGTCTGGCGGACGGCTCTGGCTGCTCCTGTCTGGCGGACGGCTCTCGCTGCTCCTGTCTGGCGTACGGCTCTGGCTGCTCCTGTCTGGCGGGCAGCTCTGACGGCTCGGGACAGACGGGCAGCTCGGGACAGACGGACAGCTCGGGACAGACGGGCAGCTCGGGACAGACGGGCGGCTCTGACGGCTCGGGACAGACGGGCAGCTCTGATGGCTCGGGACAGACGGGCAGCTCTGACAGCGCTGGGCAGGCAGGCAGCTCAGACAGCGCTGGGCAGGCAGGCAGTTCTGGGCAGACTGGCAGTGCAGGCGGCTCTGGGCAGACGGGCACACCTGTAGGGAGGAGACGGAGAGACAGCCTGGTGCGTGGGGCTGCCACAGGACCCACCAGGCTGGAGAGACCTACAGGAGGCTTGATGTTAAAAAGAGGCACCTGAAGGACCGGGCTGTGGGGGAGCACTGGAGCTCTGGTGCGCAGCCTTGGCACCACTCCCCAAGGCTGGAATACTACTCCAGCCCGTACCCTCCAGAGTGCAGGCACAGGTTGAACCGGGCTGTGGATGAGCACTGGAGATCTAGTGCCTACTACGCGCACCTCTCCCTTAGGCTCCACTCCCACATTTGCCCGGTACGAGCGGAGCGTAGGCATAGGACGCACTGCATCCTCCCATTGCCCCGGAGACACAGCACGCAGAGCCGGCGCAGGATACCCTGGACCGAAACTGCGTACCGGAGACCAGACGCGCTGAGCAGGCACAATACGCCCCGGCTGGATGCCCACACTCACATGACACTTTCGGGGGGTTGCCCTATAGCGCACCGGGCTATGGGCACGCACTGGCGACACCGTGCGCTTAACCGCATAACACGGTGCCTGACCAGTGACGCGTTGCTTATAATAAGCACGAGGAGTGCGCACAGGTCTGCTACCTGGCTTAGCCACACTCCTCTCTAGCCCCCCCCCCAAAAAATTCTGGGGTTGCCTCTCGTACCTGTCGCGCTGCCGTGCTGCCTCCTCATATCGCCGCCGCTCAGCTTTCGCTTCCTCCAGCTCAGCTTTGGGGCGGCGATACTCCCCAGCCTGTGCCCAGGGTCCTTCTCCGTTCAAAATCTCCTCCCATGTCCAGGAGTCCTGGGATTTCTGCTGCTGCTGTCGCTGTCCTTTTCCCCGCTGCTTGATCCTTTGTTGGTGGGTGATTCTGTCTGGTGCAGCAACACAAAACAGAAAACAATCACCCACAAACAAACAGTGAGAACAGCCTACCTTAATATGGTTCTCAATCAGAGGAAACGTCAAACACCTGCCTCTAATTGAGAACCATATCAGGCAACACATTTAACCCAACATAGAAACACATAACATAGAATGCCCACCCCAACTCACGCCCTGACCAACTAAACACATACAAAAACAAGGAAAACAGGTCAGGAACGTGACAATTTGAGTCAATTGGGGATGTATCTGTGGATGTATTTCAAGGCCTTACCTTCAAACTCTGTGCCTCGTTGCTTGACATCATGGTAAAATCTAAAGAAATCAGCCAAGACCTCAGAAAAATAATTTTAGACCTCCACAAGTCTGGTTCATCCTTTGGAGCAATTTCCAAACGCCTGAAGGTACCACGTTCATCTGTACAAACAATAGTACGCAAGTATAAACACCACGGGACCACACAGCCGTCATACCGCTCAGGAAGGAGACACGTTCTGTCTCCTAGAGATGAATGTACTTTGGTGCGAAAAGTGCAAATCCATCCCAGAACAAAAGCAAAGGACCTTGTGAAGATGCTGGAGGAAACAGGTTCAAAAGTATCTATATCCACAGTAAAACGAGTCCTATATCGAAATAACCTGAAAGCCCGCTCAGCAAGGAAGAAGCCACTGCTCCAAAACCGCCATAAAAAAGCCAGACTACGGTTTGCAACTGCACATGGGGACAAAGATCGTACTTTTTTGAGAAATGTCCTCTGGTCTGTTGAAACAAAAATAGAACTGTTTGGCCATATAATGACCATCGTTATGTTTGGAGGAAAAAGGGAGAGGCTTGCAAGCCGAAGAACACCATCCCAACCGTGAAGCATGGGGGTGGCAGCATCATATTGTGTGGGTGCATTGTTGCAGGAGGGACTGGTGCACATCACAAAATAGACGGCATCATGAGGACGGAAAATTATGTGGATATATTGAAGCAACATCTCAAGACATCAGTCAGGAAGTTAAAGCTTGGTCGCAAATGGGTCTTCCAAATGGACAATGACCACAAGCATACTTCCAAAGTTATGGCAAAATGGCTTAAGGACAACAAAGTCAAGGTATTGGAGTGACTGTCACAAAGCCCTGACCTCGATCCTATAGAAAATTTGTGGGCAGAACTGAAAAAGTGTGTGCGAGCAAGGAGGCCTACAAACCTGACTCAGTTACATCAGCGCCTGTCAGAAGGAATGGGCCAAAATTCACCCAACTTATTGTGGGAAGCTTGTGGAAGGCTACCCAAAACGTTTGACCCAAGTTAAACAATTTAAAGGCAATGCTACCAAATACTAATTGAATGTATGTAAACTTCTAACCCACTGGGAATGTGATGAAAGAAATAAAAGCTGAAATAAATCATTCTCTCTACTATTATTCTGACATTTCACATTCTTAAAATAAAGTGGTGATCCTAACTGACCTAAGACAGGGAATTTTTACTAGGATTAAATGTCAGGAATTGTGAAACTGAGTTGAAATGTATTTGGCTAAGGTGTATGTAACCTTCCGACTTCAACTGTATATATACGAAAGTTCGTGGACACCCCTTAAAATGAGTGGTTTCGGCTATTTCATCCACACCTATTGCTGACAGGTGTATAAAATCAAGCCCGCAGCCATGCAATCTCCATAGTCAAACATTGGCAGTAGAATGGCCTTACTGAAGAGCTGTGACTTTCAACGTGGCATCGTCATATGATGTTATCTTTCCACAAGTCAATTTGTCAAATTTCTGCCCTTCTAAAGCTGCCCCAGTCAACTGTAAGTGCTGTTATTGTGAAGTGGAAACAGTGTTCAGCTGTGCTAACATAATTGCAAAAGGGTTTTCTCATGATCAATTAGCCTTTTAAAATTATAAACTTGGATTAGCTAACACAACGTGCCATTGGAACACAGGAGTGATGGTTGCTGATAATGGGCCTCTGTACACCTATGTAGATATTCCATAAAAAATCTGCCATTTCCAGCTACAATAGTAATTTACAACATTAACAATGCCTGCACTGTATTTCTGATCAATTTGATGTTATTTTAATGGACAAAAAATATGCTTTTCTTTCAAAAACAAGGATATTTCTAAGTGACCCTAAACTTTTGAACGGTAGTGTATATCAAGCAACTATTTTTATATTCAAATCAAATCAAATCAAATCAAATTTTATTAGTCACATACACATGGTTAGCAGATGTTAATGCGAGTGTAGCGAAATGCTTGTGCTTCTAGTTCCGACAATGCAGTAATAACCAACAGTAATCTAACCTAACAATTCCACACTACTACCTTACACACACACACAAGTGTAAAGGGATAAAGAATATGTACATAAAGATATATGGATGAGTGGTGGTACAGAACGGCATGGCAGATGCAGTAGATGGTATAGAGTACGGTATATACATATGAGATGAGTACTGTAGGGTATGTAAACATAAAGTGGCATAGTTTAAAGTGGCTAGTGGTACATGTATTGCATAAAGATGGCAAGATGCAGTAGATGATATAGAGTACAGTATATATACATATGAGATGGGTAATGTAGGGTATGTAAACATTGTATTAAGTGGCATTGCTTAAAGTGGCTAGTGGTACATTTTTACATAATTTCCATCAATTCCCATTTTTAAAGTGGCTGGAGTTGAGTCAGTATGTTGGCAGCGGCCGCTAAATGTTAGTGGTGGCTGTTTAACAGTCTGATGGCCTTGAGATAGAAGCTGTTTTTCAGTCTCTCGGTCCCTGCTTTGATGCACCTGTACTGACCTCGCCTTCTGGATGATAGCGGGGTGAACAGGCAGTGGCTTGGGTGGTTGTTGTCCTTGATGATCTTTATGGCCTTCCTGTGACATCGGGTGGTGTAGGTGTCCTGGAGGGCAGGTAGTTTGCCCCTGGTGATGCGTTCTGCAGACCTCACTACCCTCTGGAGAGCCTTACGGTTGTGGGCGGAGCAGTTGCCGTACCAGGCGGTGATACAGCCCGACAGGATGCTCTCGATTGTGCATCTGTAGAAGTTTGTGAATGCTTTTGGTGACAAGCCGAATTTCTTCAGCCTCCTGAGGTTGAAGAGGCGCTGCTGCGCCTTCTTCACAACGCTGTCTGTGTGGGTGGACCAGTTCAGTTTGTCCGTGATGTGTACACCGAGGAACTTAAAACTTTCCACCTTCTCCACTACTGACCCGTCGATGTGGATAGGGGGGTGCTCCCTCTGCTGTTTCCTGAAGTCCACAATCATCTCCTTTGTTTTGTTGACGTTGAGTATGAGGTTATTTTCCTGACACCACACTCCGAGGGCCCTCACCTCCTCCCTGTAGGCCGTCTCGTCGTTGTTGGTGATCAAGCCTACCACTGTAGTGTCATCCGCAAACTTGATGATTGAGTTGGAGGCGTGCATGGCCACGCAGTCGTGGGTGAACAGGGAGTACAGGAGAGGGCTCAGAACGCACCCTTGTGGGGCCCCAGTGTTGAGGATCAGCGGGGTGGAGATGTTGTTACCTACCCTCACCACCTGGGGGCGGCCCGTCAGGAAGTCCAGGACCCAGTTGCACAGGGCGGGGTCGAGACCCAGGGTCTCGAGCTTGATGACGAGTTTGGAGGGTACTATGGTGTTAAATGCTGAGCTGTAATCGATGAACAGCATTCTCACATGGGTATTCCTCTTGTCCAGATGGGTTAGGGCAGTGTGCAGTGTGGTTGCGATTGCGTCGTCTGTGGACCTATTGGGTCGGTAAGCAAATTGGAGTGGGTCTAGGGTGTCCGGTAGGGTGGAGGTGATATGGTCCTTGACTAGTCTCTCAAAGCACTTCATGATGACGGAAGTGAGTGCTACGGGGCGGTAGTCGTTTAGCTCAGTTACCTTAGCTTTCTTGGGAACAGGAACAATGGTGGCCCTCTTGAAGCATGTGGGAACAGCAGACTGGGATAAGGATTGATTGAATATGTCCGTAAACACACCAGCCAGCTGGTCTGCGCATGCTCTGAGGACGCGGCTGGGAATGCCGTCTGGGCCTGCAGCCTTGCGAGGGTTAACACGTTTAAATGTTTTACTCACCTCGGCTGCAGTGAAGGAGAGCCCGCAGGTTTTGGTAGGGGGCCGTGTCAGTGGCACTGTATTGTCCTCAAAGCGGGCAAAAAAGTTGTTTAGCCTGTCTGGGAGCAAGACATCCTGGTCCTCGACGGGGCGGATTTTCTTTTTGTAATCCGTGATTGACTGTAGACCCTGCCACATACCTCTTGTGTCTGAGCTGTTGAATTTCGACTCGATTTTGTCTCTGTACTGAGACTTGGCCTGTTTGATTGCCTTGCGGAGAGAATAGCTACACTGTTTGTATTCGGTCATGCTTCCGGTCACCTTGCCCTGGTTAAAAGCAGTGGTTCGCGCTTTCAGTTTCACGCGAATGCTGCCGTCAATCCACGGTTTCTGGTTTGGGAATGTTTTTATCGTTGCTGTGGGTACGACATCGTCAATGCACTTCCTAATGAACTCGCTCACCGAATCAGCATATTCGTCAACTATTCCACAACTATTATCAGATTAACTGTTTTTCTACAGATAATTATCAGACTAGTTTCACAAAAGTAGTGCACTGGGCCTTTACTGGTGCTGTCATTTTTTCCCCTACTGCACCCCCCAAAAAATGTTTTTAACGAATTGTAGCACCCCACCCCAAACTACTTCCCGCGGCTATACGTGCTGGGCGTTGCCTGAACCCGCCTTGTTGGTTCTTGGCTGGGGTTAGCTAGCTAGAATTAGAGCCTTCTGGCTAGCCTGTAATTTATGGTTGTAATTACGTTGTGTAACAGCAAAATGTCTATGTACTTGTCATTTGGTTGTAACTAACATTAGTTTAAGTTGGCTAGCTAATGTTTTGAGGAGAACAGTAGAATCTAGACCAGATGTGCAGCTGCCGCAGCGGCTGATGCAGTGCCCAGACGTGACGAGAGCAATCTTCTACAGAGTTAAGGTAAAATCTCTCGGATTATATGTTGATTTCAATGTTAAACAAATTTGAAGATTTACTTTTTTTGGCTTGCTAATTGAGCTGCTTTACCTGGGCTCGCGTGTAGTGCAGCAGTCATTGCTAGCTAGTTATTGTTTTACATTAACATTTTAGTCATTTAGTATAGTGCCTTGCTAAAGGGCACATCAGATTTTTCATCTAGTCAGCTCAGGGATGAACTAGATCTGTATTATATTCCATCGTTTTTAATCTAATTGCACTGTGTTGCTATCTGTCTCATGCTATACAGTTAATTCGCATGAAGATTGAATTCTGTTGAATTGTCAAGTGGACTAAACTCATTAAAATAACATTGTGCCTCTTTCAGATCTGCCAAACACACCTCTGCCTCTGACAGCTTCTCCCTGTGCTGACCACCGATGGACCGTACACATGAGAGCTGCCATTGATGGGCTCAGGGAGAAAGACATCCTGAGCGGGTGGATGGGACATACAGCTCTACCACCAGTGTCATGACTGTGTCATTAGCTGCCACAGCTAAACTAATTTACTAATGTTTATTGCACCATATAGTATGTGTTTTCTTTTTCTCCATACAAGATCTAAGCTCCTTCCTGGTTGGCCCTGTCCGTTGAACAGCACCAGTGTCTCACAACCCCTCTGTCTCAGTCACCAGTAATTATGCTGCAATAGTTTGTGCTGGGGGCTAGGGTCATCTTTTCTTATCTGGTGTACTGTGTGTTCTTAGGCATACTCTCACTAATCCAACCCCCCCCCCCCCATTTGTCAACAACAGCTTCAACACATCATAGCAACATGCTTGACTGAAAATCTTTAAACATGTATATAGACTTCAGTGGAGGCTGCTGAGGGGAGGATGGCTCATAAAAATGGCTGGAATGGTATCAAATGTGATTTCCATGTGGTTGATACCATTCCATTGAATCCATTACTGTGAGCCATACTCCCCTCAGCAGCCTCCACTGATAGACTTTATGGGGGTGATGATGTTGCCCATCACATTTTATATATTATGCCAATATGTCAAAGTTCTCAATCAGGAAGATGATGTTCAGAATGATATGTTCATGACTTTTGATGTTCACAGGACTCTCCAATGCTATGTTGAACGAGCACCACAGATGGAGGGGGAGGAAAACAGATCGCTTCTCTCTACCACACCTTCACCAAGTCATCCCATTTTTGCTTCATTTTCTAAAATAAATACAGAATTCATTTTGTTTCTAATAGTTTTTTATGCTAGATGTGAGTTAATTTAGCAGGTCTATAATGTATTGTTTTGGAATGTTATTAAATATACACTCAGTCACAAGTCATTGCCCTTTTAAATATTTGCTACTTTGTAGATGCTGAAAGTCATTCGTTTTGGGCTAAGACTATGATCTGTAAATGTCCACGACCCTTTTTTTTAAAGTTGAGTGAAATTATTTGTTTTGCTACTGTCTGGTGAGGAAGTGGGCCATATGTAATCAGTTTATGGATGTATAAACGGAGGGCATCTGTAAAAGACATGGACAACATCAGGGAATAAGCAGGTAAATGTAGAGGCTGTCAATGACAAACGGTGCAGAGAAATAACATTACTTAGGATAACAGATATTAGATACTTTTGTGTGTATATATATATATATATATAGTGTATGTATGTGGACACCCTTTCAAATTAGTGGTTTTGGCTATTTCAGCCACACCTGTTGCTGACAGGTGTATAAAATTGAGCACACAGCCATGCAATCTCCATAGACAAACATTGGCAGTAGAATGGCCTTACTGAAGAGCTGTGACTTTCAACGTCACTGTCATAGGATGGCACCTTTCCAACAAGTCAGTTTGTAAAATGTCTGCCCTGCTAGAGCTGCCCCAGTCAACTGTAGGTGCTGTTATTGTGAAGTGGAAACGTCTAGGAGCAACAACGGCTTAGCCATGAAGTGGTAGGACACACAAGCTCACATAACGGGACCGGCGAGTGCTGAAGCGAGAAAAAATTATCCTCGGTTGCAACACTTACTACCAAGTTGCAAACTGTCACTGGAAGCAACGTCAGCACAAGAACTGTTCGTTTGGAACTTCATGAAATGGGCTTCCATGGCCGAGCACACAAGCTTTAGATCGCCGCCATTGGATTCTGGAGCAGTGTAAATTCGTTCTCTGGAGTGATGAATCACGCTTCACCATCTGGCAGTCTGACGGATGAATATGGGTTTGGCGGATACCAGGAGAACGCTACCTACCAGAATGCATAGTGCCAACTGTAAAATTATGTGGAGGAGGAATAATGGTCTGGGGCTGTTTATCATGGGTCATGCTAGGTCCCTTAGTTCCAGTGATGGGAAATATTAATGCTACAGCATAAAATGACATTCTAGGCGATTCTGTGCTTCCAACTTTGTGGCTCCTGTTTCAACATGACAATACCCACGTGTACAAGTCAGGTCCATACAGAAATGGTTTGTCGAGATTGGTGTAGAACTTTACTGGCCTGCACAGAGCCCTGACCTCAACCCCATCGAACACCTTTGGTATGAATTGGAATCCTGACTGCGAGCCAAGCCTAATCGCCCAACTCCAGTGCCCGGCCTAACTGGCTGAATTGAAGCAAGTCCCCGCAGCAATGTTCCAGAGTGTAGGCTGTTATAGCAGTAAAGTCCATGACTTTGTAATGAGAAATTCGACGAGCAGGAGCCCACATACTTTTGGTCATGTAGTGTATGTTAACTGGACAATTTTGTAAAATACTGTTAGCTTCAACTAACATAACAAGTACATAGACCTATTTCTCTGTAAAACAACGTTAGTTCCAGTCTATGATATTAGCCAGAAGGCTCTGATGCTAGCTAGCGAACAAGTCAAGTCTATGGAAGAGGCTAGCTAGCATCAGCTTTGTAGTGGTTATACTATGTTGAAACACTCGTTTTAAAAAATGTCTAAAATGTTTTCCACAAGCGTATTGCTGTAGCTTTTAAATCCTGTGAATGTAATTTAGCAATTTTAACGAAATCTCCTGTTGGCTGCCTGACATCGCACCCGAAACGGCTTCCCCAGTATGAAGATCGGTTGGAACGTTCGAGCGTGGAATGTGCTTTGAGGGTAGTGCATCCTTCTCGTTACATGTCCTTATAATTAGAAAGATTGCGCAGAAAACCAGGTGTTTTAATCGGCGTATGCCTTACGATTATTAAGATAAGCAGAGTAAGGTGTTTACATGGCTAATTATATACTCGGCCTTCTGCCATAATCAGTTTAATATCGAATGTTTTGGGAATCGTTTCATGAACATTGTGCAGTACTGTACTCGGCCTCCAGGATGTGTCATTGATTCACATTAGGTCCTTAGGCGCACACTGCGTCCATACGGAGACTCAGGAGCTGTCAAAATGGCTACGACTATGTCATGGACATCATATCTCCTTATTCATTTAGTCATATTTTCATGGTATGTCTTTACGTTATCGGCGAATTGCTCATTGAAAAGCACAGAGATACATCCAGGAGCCAAAACATTTGGAGGCCGCTGGAAATATCTGACTTTCCTCAATCTGGTAAATGTGCTTGGTTGTTGACATCGAGGGCGACGCAAACGAAATGTCATTGGAATGAATGGGACCTGTACAGTAGTAGGCAAAAAAACGACAGCGTATGTTAGAAATCGGTTCCACATCCTCGTCTGCATTACATCCCTTTTGATCTTCCTGTGGCTCCAAGACACGGATTAATTCACTGCTTTATGTATATAGCTAGCCATGGTGTTCAGAGTAGCCTAACCATTACTGAATCATTATTCCACAGGTTTTGCAGACTGTGTTCTTCGGGCTCGTTGTTTTGATTGACATCATCCACCTGATATTGCCATCCAAAAGTTTGAAATGTGGTGTACCGCTCCTCCTAGTGAAATTAAGAGACACCATTTTCACTATTTTGGCGTTTCCTATTGGTACAGTAAGTGCCTTTTTTTCTCCTACATGTTATGTATTTATATTTTCTGTGCGCGCATATTAGACGTGTGTATAAGCTACATTTATTACTGATAACATGCTTTGTATTGGACAAAATATAACCCCTTTTCTCTTCTGTTCTCCCCAGTTTGTGTTCTTGTCCTTCTGGTCGATATATCACTATGACAGAGAGATGGTCTATCCTAAGTTTCTAGATGACATTATTCCTAGCTGGCTGAACCATGCTCTGGTAAGCACACAATCATTTGCACATGCTGGACTTTGTACTAAAGTGATCCCAATGTATTCAATTAAAGATGGGGCTTCATCCAATTGGCAGTGCTGCTCAGCGTGGCTTTGTATCACATTGCTCTTGCTAGAAATTTGCTAGAAAGTTCTTGCTAGAAATTCAAGGTTAGAGTTTTTTTTTTTATAGGATCATACTCAGATTCACAGAGCTTTGTATCTCCTATGATCATTATATTATGGTTGCATTGTAAATGAATTTATGTAGCCAGTCACACAGCGATTTGGTGTTCCCAATATTTTTCAACCAACTGAGCCCAATTTAGAACTACATGAATAATCTGTCAGTGCATAATGGACACTCCTCTCACTCTGTGTGGTCTCTTTCTCCACTACACCTATACAGTACATACAAGTTGACAGTAGAATACTTTGTCAGAACTGGTTCTAACCAGTTGCGAGCTGTAAAACAGTCTAGCAGACGCTTGCTGTAGATGTTTCACAACAGGCAGTGACGATTACACAATAGCTGGACCTCTTCCTCCATTCTATCTCATTGTTTCTCAATCTATTCCAGGAGGTGCATTGTTTTTGTTCTGGCCCAACACTAACATGTCATACCCTTGTTTATGTGGCCACAATGCATTAACACATGCAATGGTCTATTTTGTCTACACATTTGTTACACATGGGGCTATGATGATAGGGTTGTTTTCTATCATTCTTCAATTGGCATGTATTTTCCCTCTGTTTGCAGCACACTATCATCCTGCCCCTGGCACTGCTGCAGATGTATATTCAGCCTCATCGATATGGCAGCAAGATGAGAGGCATCCTAGGTCTGGCCTTCTTTTCTGCGGTATATCTGGGATGGTAAGCAAGGTTCAATTAATCACATTGTCAAGTTGTTGTGGTTTGACGAAACCTTTTCTGTTTCTTCGAGTCTTCTTCGTCTCGCTCACTCCTCCCCTCTCCTTTCCCTTGACTGAATGTTATGATACTTTTACAACATTGTGAAAATCTCCTAGAACAATCCTCCATCCCCATCATAGGGTTCTGTGGGTGCACCATGCGGCTGGTATCTGGGTCTACCCCATCATGGAGCGCCTGAGTCCCGTGGGCCTGGTTATATTCCTGGGGGTGGCTTGCATCACCCTGGCCCCCCTCTACCTGCTGGGGGAGAAACTCAACCACAAAATCTGGAGGAGCACTGCAGGTGGGACCGCTCTCATACTGTAATGACAGGGAATAACCGCACACCATTTAGATGCAGCAGTGTTTCTCTCCTAGAGTGCCACAAGGCCTCTGAATTTGATTTGGCAGTTTGTCAGGGAAGTTTACCTTTGGTGTGTTAGTTAAGCAATAATACACAAGGCCATGTGTTAAGACATGGTTATGGGTGTATTATTACTTTTATAAAATGGGTTACCAGCATTAAAAAGCAATATTCTTTCCCTAACCATACATTTTTCAACTAAACGTGATGCTACACTCAATAACACTGGTTGTCAAGTGCAATTTTAGGCGTTCTCTAGTCGTTAGTTATTCGTATTGACTGCCATGTAAAGCAAAACCACCCAGAACTTTGCAGGGTGCCATGGCAAACAATTTACAGTGGAGATCAAGTTTATGAATTGCATGGGAAGGCAGATGACAATGGATCTGTAAAAGTAGTAGCAGTGCGTTGCTAAGTAAACGACAAACAATGGCACTTTTTTTATGAATGTACTGGGGGCATGTGTATGTTTTCTGTATCATTGACAGGATAGGCTCTAACAATGAGGTTTCCAAACCAACCTTTGAATAATTGTTAATTAACTACTACTACTCTCTTTCGCTCTCTTTTTAATAGGACCTCAGAAGAAAAAGAAAAAGTAAGCGTGTGCTGGTATGAGTGCCACAGAGGGGACCAGAGAGGCCTATAATGATGATATCACACGAGGACGGACAGGACACGGCACCCCCAGCACTGATTACCTCAACCAGAAGAGACTGGTGGATCTCTTGTTGGAGATCAGATCTAGAATCAGATTACCTTCTCCTCAGTCCTCATTTGAACCATTACGATGAAAAAAAAGTATATTATTCTGATCCTATATCAGCAGTTAGAGGCAACTTGTGCTTGCTCTGTATCGCTCAGGCAGATCTCAGGCAGTGGGCATAATGTGCTTCTATGGTCAAGCCAAATTATTTTAAGATTAAATTCAATGATTAGACTTAATTTACTCCACAAGGGGATATTGTGCTACTTGTCACAGTGAGATAACAGCTCAATATGAAACTTAAGTTGATCCTTATTGGTTGTGTTAACCCAATTGTTCTCTCACCATCCGTGAAGTAGACTTGCACTGACTGTAGAATAATACTTTAGTATATGCAACTCTAGTGATCTCTCTCATTTTGTGATGCCATTTCCTTTATCATGACGCTGTTTAACTTGATACTGTACTGTTGGTTGTGAAAGGGACAGTTCCTTATGTGCACTTGCTAGTTTACCCTTTGAATTCATGCGTATATGCTCACTTTTAGAACACTAATTCCTTATGTAACTTGGAGAGAAATATGAGACCATGATGATGAAATTAAAACATTTGAAATATACACGTTGATGTCACTCCCTTCTTTATTAGGTGAAACATTCAACACATTGCAATCTGAGCTGCTTTATGACCACGGTGAGGATTCATTCTATTATACCGCGCGGGAATCTTTGCCCATCACTGCCATTTGTAGCCAGGTGATGGTGCCATCAGGTCAATATTTTCTCCTCTACAGGCAACCAGGGTAAACCGTGTCTATGGCAAATAAATATCCCCACTCCTAGGGTATCGGAGGGTAGAATGGAGCTACCACCATTTTGTTTAAGTAAGTAAAGCCTTGTTCACACTGCAGGCCTTAATGCTCATCAGTTTTGTTTTTCAAATCTGTTTTGGACTTTGACTGTCCAAACAGCAAGTTACAAGTGACCAAATCAGATTTGTGTGTGTTCAGACAGCAGTCATTTGCTGACACGGCTACGCTAGTTGTAACGTGTGCGCAGTGTTGTAGGCTGATTGTTGGTGGTGCACATCCTTGCTATCACTCAGAAGTTATGTAGCAAGCGAAGGAGACAACAATGCCTGACGTTTTCCAGTTGCATAGAATTTTCTAAATCATAGTGTAAGAACACTTTTAAAGCCTCAAAGGATAAGAGGATCCAAATTTCAAAATGAATCCTGTTTGGCTAGCCACAGCAGTCAACTAGTGAGCTAGGTAGCTGTTTAGCTTTTCTAGCACAGTCACTAATTTGTTTGCAAACAATTAACAAGCTAGTTAGCTACCACATGTTATTGTAAAACTGTCAACCGAGTAGCTAGCAAGATACACCAAATAACAGTCTAAAAACCACTTGAGGGTAAATAAATCAGATTTGACACTTCAGACAAGTCACATGACCTGGAATCTGATTTGTATCTGATTTCAAACCACCTACGTAGGTGGTTTGAAATGTGGCTTGAAATATCAGAGTCCATGTGATTTTTAGCTGTTCAGACTGCAGGAAAAATAATAGATTCAAATCGGATATGCAAATAAATAGGATGAGTCACATCAAACTGCCAATGTGAACATGGCTTTAGTAGTCTTCTCTGAGCCAGACTGGCCCATAGGAAAGGTTCCTGTTTATGTAACGCTAGGCAGCTTGATGTACAAGTTTACCACCTGGACAGGGCGCTAGTGTGTCGCAGGGCCTTAATGGGGCATCATTTTGATCATCTTTGGTATGACTCAACCGGGGATTGAATCTCCATCCATCAAAGGGTGGACACTAACAACGAGGTGACTAAGCTGGTATTACCATTTTGTTTACCTACCAAAACAGGTCTATATGAAGTGTCTAGCGGTGGGGACTATAAGTTGTTTATAGATGTTAATTTAGTTAGTGTCTATCCCTGGGCAGCTGTCCCCACACTATGATCTCACTCATCAGGCCAGGGTAATCTTCTCAACAGCATTCTCTCACCCAGAGGTCATGTATCACCCTCTTTATGTAAGACTGTAAGACTCCTACACAATTAGGTATCTGTACAAAAGAGTGTACAACTGAGCAGAAAAGTAGTGGTATTTGGTCACACTTTAAATGAGGTGATGTGTAATGGCACAGTCCTGCACAATGTTGCATTGTGTCCCCAGAGGATCCAACAAGACTGATATTAACTAAGATCCTTCTCATCAATTGAGCCCCCTGATCCTGTCACACATTCATCAATCATCTGTTTTGAAAGCCATTGCTGGCAACACGTTCTGCCATACCAGAAGGTTCTACTTTACCAGAGGGACGTCAAGGAAACCTGAGGTAACACTTTCTCTTCCAATTAAGAAGACCCAATTACCATTAATTGTGGCGTCCTTAAAGAGTGGCCTAAGATAAGTCAGCGTCATATCTTTTACTTCTTTCCTTAGTGGATGTATACATAATCAGCTTTCACGTACCTCAGGTAATCCAATCAGGAGCTAACTTGACAGTGCTTCCTATGTCATTCAGGCTACTCCGCAGTATCTGAGACTGGATGTCACAGTTAATGATAGCTGCTTCAGTTAGGTTGTTATTCACATCAAACAAACAAATGTACTGTAACTTGTACATATATAATATATATATATATATATATACAGTACAGCATAGCACCCTGAATGATTCCATGAGATTACAGTTCATATTTTGGTATTGTAGTGCGGAGCATTTTACATACAACCTTTTCCATATAGTGGACAAGAGCAAAAAGAGACAGAACAATGGTCAACCATTACTTTTATACCATTTGACCTGTTTGTATTTGAAATCAGTTGTTGACCAACCACAGACCAAATCAGAAGTAATACAACTATGATAGCCAATCAGATCAAACCAGCTAACATTCTCTAGGAAGGGGGTCACACCTAAGTGTGATGGCCTGAGGGGGAAGTCTGAGTACAATAGAGGTTTACTCTGAACAGAATATCTGAATACAGATACAGATGGCCATAGACATACAGCATATTAAACCTCACATATCCATATAGATGACATCAAAGTTCTCAGAATAACACTATTGCACCCATGTTTGGTATCTAACACACGTTGCAGTAGTCAGTCCTCTGGATACCGTAAGGCAGAGAGGAATTTTGTTCTCTCAACGGGGAAAGGGATGACTGGCCCCTAAAATAATATTTTGTATTGTTTGGGGAGATTTTTCCATTCGGACCGAGGTAAAATTGGATGTATTGATTTCTGATCACATGATATCTCTGGCTGATTGATCCCGGAGCCAGTAATGAAATGTCAAACAAATATTATCTCATTGTGCTTATCAACTGAAGGGAGTTCAAACAGATGGTCAGAGATGATCAGTCATTTTTTGCTCTACTGTGAGGTGAAGTGGCCACGGGGGCCTTTGCCTCTTGAACCTACTTCTACAGCAATGAGATTAGTGGGTTAATCCGGAGGGAGGAGTCAGGAATGGAGCTAGGTTCAGTACATGTCCAACGAATGAGGAGTGAGGTGTGTTACCATTCAGAGCCATGCTACAGATGAACCTACACCTCTGATGGTCCTCCTTTCTCTGACACCTCACAGTGGAGGCCAGGCCAGGGTACTGTATTCCTATGGCTGAAGCAAAATGCCTGTTCCTGGTGAACATAAAAGATGAAGTGGATGGTGTTGTTGCCCCACCCTAATTTACAAAGATAATCTGCACTGAATTAACTGAAGACCCGAGGTGGTGCAGGACTACCAAAACGGAGAAAGAAAGCATTTGAGGACATTGCTGCGTCAGTGGTCCAACGTGGGAAAGTGGAGTAGTTTTATGTTGATGTCTGAAGATGCTGACAATCACTAACTCAACAATCGTTTTGCTTCAGGTAAACGTGCTGAGGATACTTTATTGGGAGGTTGCTGTATGATGTAGGTAGGCACCATCTAGCCATGTTCCAATTCCTAAATGGATTATTACATTATGGATTATAATGGTTGATCTCACCTAGGTCATCTTGGATTTTCATCTTTGACAGCTGACACTGCTCTCTGATTGTGTGTACACTGTAAAAAAAAACGTAAATTACTGTAAAAAAGTACAGTATGTTACTGTAAATTCCAAATAAACTTTGGTTTAACAGTACATTACTGTAAAGAAGTGCTTTCTTTGGAATTTACAGTAACACACTGTACTTGTTTTTACAGTAACTTACAGGTAACTGCTTCCAGTATGTTTTTTTTTACAATGTAGCGTCGTAAACTGATCAATATAAGGACCTACCACACTATTTCACTACTATGAAATGTAAATGAGGTTTTGTCTTAGACTAACGTGAGTGTGTGTCCCAAGGCACTGCCATGGCAGTGGAGGTTTGCTTGAGAATTCAGTCATACAACACTCCACCCTCAGACAAGCAGTGGAGTCCCCTACCCCCTCATGGAGTCAGGTATGCCTACACTATATCATTACTCACATTTCTAACATAAAGGATCATGTAGTACCGTTAACTAATATCATTTATCAACCGATTTGAAGAGAGTTTGAACAGGGTGTTGCGTTGCTATTTTTATTGTAATACTGTTAAGCCTTGTGGTGTGTGCCAGACGACAGATTAGCTTGCTGTAGATGGCACACTCCCTGCTGAACATTTCATAGTTAAGCTTGACACTACTTCTTTACAATGTGAACACCTCAGTTAAGCTTAACACTACTTCTTTATATTGGGAACAACTCATAGTTAAGCTTGACACTACTTCTTTACATTAGGAACATCTCATAGTTAAGCTTGACACTACTTCTTTACATTGGGAACACCTCATAGTTAAGCTTGACACCACTTCTTTACATTGGGAACACCTCATAGTTAAGCGTGACACTACTTCTTTACAATGTGAACACCTCAGTTAAGCTTAACACTACTTCTTTATATTGGGAACAACTCATAGTTAAGCTTGACACTCCTTCTTTACATTGGGAACATCTCATAGTTAAGCTTGACACCACTTCTTTACAATGTGCTAATCACAGATATTGTCACTGCAGTTTGTTTCAGTAAGAAACACTAGTGTACACTTTATTACATTGATTATCCACTAGTCAAAACGTACATGTATGGTAGTTCATTGAAGTATCAGTTCTTTCCAGACTGCAACATAAAATATAATTCTGAATGTAAACTGCTGAGGTCAGCTGGTTGAAATGAGAGGACATTGTTTTACAACACCCCTCCTGTCTCCTTTCAAACCCCCCCAACCCTCCATGCGTACCCCCAGTCAGGACACCCCAGTCGAAGTACACGTTGGTGGGGGAGGTGATACGTCACGTCATCCCTGGGGCCACACAATGCTCCATAGGGTGTGGAGGTCAGAACTGCAAGTATGAGAACCCTGACCGCTGGAGCGAGGACAAGCAAGCCATCAAAGGCCTCTACTCCTCCTGGTAGGAATTAGAAAGGCTTTATAAAAATGTTGAATGTAAGTGGATTATACCCGTAAGTTTAATGTAGAAACATGTCTTTCCTTTCAGGGTCACGGAAAACCTACTTGCCATGGCCAGGCCCTCTACTGTATTAATAGAAAAGTACAACATTATTGACCAATTTAAAAGGTAACACCATATTTTATTTCAGGGTTTGCTGTCGCCATAAGTCAATTCAATGCTCCTAGTATAGATCAAATAAATACATTTATGTGTTATTAATTGTTTGTGTTTGTCTGTGTAGATGTGGCCTGAAGACAGTGATAAACCTGCAGAGACCTGGGGAACACGCCAGCTGTGGTCCCAATGCACTGGAATCAGAGAGTGGATTCTCCTACCAACCCGAGGTCTTCATGGAGAACAACAGTAAGTCTATGACCATTCCTCTACAATGAGAAAAACTGATGGGAGCCAAGGCAAATTTACTGTGTGAATGGTTAAATAATGACTGCCCTTATATTCCAGTATATTTCTACAACTTTGGTTGGAATGACTATGGGGTGGCCTCCCTCACATCCATCCTTGACATGGTGAAGGTCATGTCCTTTGCGATGCAGGAGGGGAAAATGGCTGTCCACTGTCATGCTGGTCTGGGAAGAACAGGTAATGTATAGGACACAAAAAAGTTGTATTATTAATCGAATGATTATGCTTTGTGGTCACATGACTGACCCTCTCGCTAATGGTTTTGCCACTGTCTTCCATCAGGTGTGTTGTTAGCGTGTTACCTGGTCTTCGCCACCAGGATGACCGCTGACCAGGCCATCGTGTTTGTGCGTTCCAAACGACCCAACTCCATCCAGACCAGAGGTCAGCTGTATTGCGTGCGGGAGTTTGCCCAGTTCCTGGTCCCTGTCAGGAGTATCTTCTCCTGCGCTGAGCCCAGGACTAACCCCATCACCCTGTCCCAGTTCCTGACCCGCCAGGGACACATGCTGCATGGCTATGAGCGGCGGGAGCTCAGGCACTTGCCCAAGATCATCCAGGTGATCTGCAAGCTGCTGCTGGACATCGCTGAGAACCGGCAGGTCATCGAGGAGGACATGCTGGACATCCCTGACATGACGGCCGAGGAGGAGATAGAGTTTGAGCGCTATCGTGACTTTGGATTCACCAAGGGAAGCTTCGGGGGAGGCGGCCTCGGAGGGCAGCCCCGATTACCGGGACCCCCAACCAAACCCCGGCACGCCAACGAACCGCCCCTGTTCTACCACCGCAAGAGCCTGAGCTACAGCGAGTCGGACCTGCGGAGGCTGGGCTCTGAGCTGAACCTGCCGACCCTACCCCTCTCCAACTCGCTGTCCGCTTGCAACATGTCTGTGGCCTGTTCTCCCTCCCTGAACTCCCTGCCTAGGACCCCGGCCACAGGCAGACCCATGGGGCCCAGGCAAATAACCACCACCTACGGCTCCCAAGATGGTTCCCTCTGGGAGCAGAAGAGCCTCGCAGAGGGATCACCGCTCCTAAAGAAGACACAGAAAGCCTGCCAGCGCAGCGAGTCCGAGTACAACCCCGAGAAGAAAGGGTATAGCAGCATGTTGTTCAGGTGGAAGGAGGAGCAGAGGGACAAGTTAGCGAACAATGGTGATGTGTCTCAGATAGAGGAGTCAGAGGTGCCCTTCATCACCATCCAGACAGAGCTGTCCAAGGAGGCCAGGCAGCTGCTGGTGGCCCAGGCCCTGGCTGTGGATCTGGAGCTGGACGGCGAGGAGGAGCACAGGGAGAGACTACAAGCCTGGCAGGTACGAACTTCATATTCAACACCATTGTTATTCAAATACTGTATCTACCTTTTGGAATACTGTACATACAATATAATATATTGAAATAGTCTAGTCAGACGTGTGGTGGTAGTAATAGAGTAGCATAGCACAATTGACTAATCCTGTTTACCTGAACAATATCTGACAACTACGTTTGTACATAAAATAAATGTATAGAGGTTTGAAATTTAATACTGGAGTTTATAGAGGTTTGAAATTTAATACTGGAGTGGCATTAGATTATTAGCGCCACTACACCTGATGTGGGTTTTGGTGACACTGATTGTGTATTCTGTGTGTTTTTGCAGTCAGAGTTGAACATGGGAGGGGCATGGGAGAGGCTGTGTACATTGGAGAAGGACCCGTTTGTGCTGTCTGGGCTGATGTGGACCTGGCTGGAGCAGCTGAAGGAGCCAGTCATCTCCGCTGAGGATGTACAGAATCTGGACCATAACAACAGTGACCCTGCAAACTCAGAGGCTGTCTTCAAACCACTGGACCAGGTCAGCAGCACTTACTGTAGGCCATTACATTTACAGTACCAGTCAAAAGTTTGGACACATACTCATTGAAGGATTTTTCTTTATTTGTTCTCTTTTCTACATTGTAGAATAACAGTAAATACATCAAAACTATGAAATAACACATATGGAATCATGTAGTAACCAAAAAATGTGTTAAACAAATCAAAATATATTTTATATTTGAGATTCTTCAAAAAAGCCACCCTTTGCCTTGATGACAGCTTTGCACACACTTGGCATTCTCTCAACCAGCTTCATGAGTTAGTCACCTGGAATGCATTTCAATTAACAGTTGTGCCTTTTTAAAAGTTAATTTGTGGAATTTCTTTCCTTCTTAATGCATTTGAGCCAATCAGTTGTGTTGTGACAAGGTAGGAGTGGTATACAGAAGATAGCCCTATTTGATAAAAGACCAAGTCCATATTTAGGCAAGAACAGCTCAAATAAGGAAAGAGAAATGGCAGTCCATCATTACTTTAAGACATGAAGGTCAGTCAATACGGAACATTTCAAGAACTTTGAAAGTTCCTTCAAGTGCAGTCGCAAAAACCATCAAGCTCTATGATGAAACTGGCTCTCATGAGGACCGCCACAGGAAAGGATGACCCAGAGTTATCTTTGCTGCAGAGGATACGTTCATTAGAATTAACTGCACCTCAGATTGCAGCCCAAATAAATGCTACAGAGTTCAAGTAAGAGATACATCTCAACATGAACTGTTCAGAGGAGACTGCGTGAATCAGGCCTTCATGGTCGAATTGCTGCAAAGAAACCACTACTAAAGGACACCAATAAGAAGAAGAGACTTGCTTAGGCCAAGAAACACGAGCAATGGACATTAGACCGGTGGGAATCTGTCCTTTGTTCTGATGAGTCCAAATTTGAGATTTTTGGTTCCAACCGCCGTGTCTTTGTGAGATGCAGAGTAGGTGAACGGATGATCTCTGCATGTGTGGTTCCCACCGTGAAGCATGGAGGAGGTGTGATGGTGTGGGGATGCTTTGCTGGTGACACTGTCAATGATTTATTTAGAATTCAAGGCACACTTAACCAGCATGGCTACCACAGCATTCTGCAGCGATACGCCATCCCATCTGGTTTGCGCTTAGTGGGAGAATCATTTATTTTTCAACAGGACAATAACCCAAAACACCTCCAGGCTGTGTAAGGGCTATTTGACCAAGGAGGAGAGTGATGGAGTGCTGCATCAGAAGACCTGGACTCCACAATCACCCGACCTCAACCCAATTGAGATGGTATGGGAAGAGTTGGACCGCAGAGTGAAGGAAAAGCAGCCAACAAGTGCTCAGCATATGTGGGAACTCCTTCAAGACTGTTCGAAAAGCATTCCTCATGAAGCTGGTTGAGAGAATACCAAGAGTGTGCAAAGCTGTCAAGGGCAAAGGGCAAAGGGAAGCTACTTTGAAGAATCTAAAATATGAACTATTTTCATTTGTTTAACACTTTGTTGGTTACTACATGATTCCATAAGGGTTATTTCATAGTTTGATGTCTTCACTACTGTTCTACAGTACCTCGTAGAAAATAGTAAAAATAAAGAAAAACCCTAGAATGAGTAGGGGTGTCCAAACTTTGACTGGTACTGTACATTTGTCATTTAGCAGACACTTATCTAGAGTGACTTACAGTAGAGTTCATACATTTTCATATTTGTTCGTACTGGTCCCCCGTGGGAATCGAACCCACAACCCTGGCGTTGCAAGTGCCATGCTCTACCAACTGAGCTTCTCACTCTGGACCCAATCATAAATAGCTCCATACTGTATGAAATTCATTTCTACTGACTACTTCTGTTCAGTTAACCAACTCATTCAGGGTGGCAGTAGCCTAGAGGTTGCTGGTACAAGCCGTGGGCCAGGCAACACAAAATGGGAATGGAACTGGCAGCTAAGAGGGTGCTGGTCTTTGATCCCATGTACGATCTCCTGCAAGGCACTTAATGCCCACAGTTGCTCTTCATCCAAAGGATGTGTGTGTATCTGGGGGTGTTGTGAAAGGCAGAAGACACATTTTAGTTCTAAGCAATGGACAATAAAGTTGTATTCTATTCTATTCAACCACATCCCCTCCAGGCTCCCAGGGAGATGTTAGTGTGCATTCTGGACTGTATGGCTCATGTTCTCACAATTCCAGAGGAGGTGGAGGCTGCTTTCCTGGAGCGCACCATCAAGGCTTTCACAAAGGTAGAACACTAGATGATGTAGGGTTCTCCTTTTTAAACCGCGGCACAGTTAAAAAAATATATATATTCAATGGGTATCTCAACCGTTCTGACTCTCCACAGATGGGAAAAGGCTCAGCGGTGTATCCGGCCATGACAGAGATCCTTAGGCTGGTCCTACACGACATGAGGTTTATTGCCATAGAGGAGGATGAGGTACCAGATATGGCGCCCATCCCTACTGTACTGATCCCATAAACCTTGTGTATTCTGTCCCAGACCATCCCTTGCTATATTAAAACATATGTTGTGCCTTCCTGTGCAGTTTGGATAGTTTTTCACACACAATATTTTTGTCATTAAGTATTGTACAGTAAGTGTATTGTATACGAAAGATCACTTTCCATTGTTTACTTCTGTATTGTACAGTTCAAATGCAGACCCAAGAAAATGCAGTTTATTTGAGAGTTAAAAATAAATTGTCAGTTTGGTTTCGTTAAGAAGATCAAGGAGCAGTATTTGTTACAGTATGTGCCCTAAAGATTTAGGTTATATTGAACATGCAACATCCAACACAGGGATTTAAATACCTAAGCTCCACATAAAGCCAGCTAAGTGATTATAACCATTCATTCCTGTACAGAAATGTGTTATTACACAAAAAATAAAGTATCATGGCACAGCAAACTGCAATGTTTTTCCCCTTCATACTTGCATGTTCATGCTTTGCATAACATAAACACATCTGCGATAAATCTTGATTACAATGTATATCCCATAAACAGAGGGGATTGTAAAGGCAAGGCACAACATCAGTGATTAAACTACTCAGAAACGTGCACAATTAATTGTTAGTGACTGATGCTAACGACTGTAGTACCTGCGAAGTCCTCCTAGAGGACAGTGTTGCTCAGGAGTTGAAAGAGTAGGCCTTCAGGACATCCTTCCCATCCACTGCTTCCACTGAAGCCACAATGGTTGAGTAGTCACAAGCCACATAACTGAACCCTCTGTCAACACAAGACATGAAATGTACATCAGTTCACTACTACATTATAACAATCCAACTTTAAAATACAGAGCCGGAATGTACCATTTGTTTCCTTGACGGACGGAAATGTCTTTCTGTACCTGGACATGGAGTGAGAGCCTCCCAGTAAGTGGTATCGACTTTCCAGTGTGAGCCCTTTGTCTCTGTCAGTTTTCCACGTCAGAACTCTTAAGGACAGGTCCCGAGAAGCAGTGACTACACGGAAACTATCCTGAGAGAAAAGCCTCACTTTTAGGATCAATTTCATGGACAGCCTTTCCCCGAGCACCATATAACCTTAAATGTCAATTCCCACACACTCTTACCACAAGGTCTATATCCCAAGGGATATTCTGCTAAATAAGAGCCAAACTATTTAAAAAATAAATCAAGGGCAAAATATAATTATCTAGAACACTGCAGTTTTCCCCATTCTATGTATAGCGCTTTGAACTCCAATATATAAATTCCAATGCGTAATTACTATTATCAGTAGTCCATACGCACGATAAGAGTGAAAAGCATACCACACAAATAGAGCAGATAGGTTCAGTATGGTCCTTGAAGCTACAGATGAGTTCTCCTTTCACAGTGTAGACCTTCAGCTCTCTGTGAGCAGCTACAACCAGAGTGCTGCTTCCCTTGCCCTCCAGAAGGATGTCCGAAGTCCTGCCCTCAAATACCAACTCGAATTTCTCCACCTGCTCAACTGAAATAGTAGAACATCTGTGAAAGTTAGGCCAAATCTCCATTTCTAGCATAACCACAAAAATGAGTACAACTGACAAAATGACACATGGGGACAAGCTTGCTAACGTAACAGGTATTGATCATCTAAATAGATGAAGATATTAAAACGTCTCAACTTGACACTTTACCCTGGATCTCTGTCTTGAATCGGGTCTTTTTTATGATGATGTCGAACACAGAGAGGACCTTGTTGTGATGCATGTTTGAGTGTGAGTTGTCCTTGCAGTGGACCGTGGCCAGTCTGGCCGGCTGGGAGGGCAGGAAGGCAGCAGCACTGCAGCCTGAGACAGGCAGACACTGGCACAGAGGATCCTCCTCCTCAGAGGGACACGTCACACTCTGACTGGACAACACCTGCCAGTCAAACAACACAATACATATTTGAACAAAGATGAAACATTACTACTTTTCAGGACTTCTGGGATTCATAATAATTATTATAGACAAACATGTCAATTGTTACAATTACCTTTGGACTCATATCCATATTCTCTGTAGTTCCAGCTAGGATCCATTTCTTGTCTGGCGATGCCAGGAGTAGGTTTACTTTGAATGTGTCACACACCACCAGAGTGGACAGCTTTGACAGTGAGGGGCTAGTCAGAGTATGGACAGAGCCTTGACTGGTCCCCACCTGGTGAAAAGGAAAAATATGATGTATTATGTGTCAGTCAGATATTGATCTGACAACCAACCAGACATGGTTGGCTGTTTGGGTACTCACTGAGAGAAAAGAGCTGTCTTCTACACTGTAGGGCAGTAAGGTGCACTGTGGGGATGCTGAGGAGTAGAAGGACATCTCCTGTCCACTCTGACCATCCCAGGCTTTGAGCAGCCCTGTGGAATCTGACGTGATGACCCCACCATGCCCACCGTCAGCTACCATCCCAGTCAGAGGACTCTGAACAGGACTGCACCACAGCTGTACCCCCTGGTTAAAAGGGGAAAAGGAAACACCATTTCCTAAGTGCTAACTGCAAATCCTTCTTTGTGTAGACCAGTAGACCATATAATATGGCTACTGAAGTGGGTGCTACACCTTGGTGGAGGGTAGGATGAGTAGCCTACATACAATGTAAAGTGCTCTGAAGACTGGTAAATAAAGCCTCGTAATAAGTATAAAAGGGCAGTATTGTTTTCACCTGCTGGACATCCCAGGCACGGACTGTACCATCTGAGGATGAACTGCAGACAGTAGGGGTGGAGCTCCAGAAGTCAGGGAGCTGGGGAGAGTTCCCTGACAGGTACACACACCCAACCACCCTGCCTGGAAGATATAGATGTTGTAGGCCATACTAAATACTGTTTCCATAGACAGTTCCATCCTTTCTAAAGAAAGAGTATGCTCACCTGTGTGTCCCCTCAAGCTTTTACAGGTGTAGTCCCCACCGGATCTGCCCTTGGTCATCTTCAGCTCCAGGTGAGAGCGACGCAGGAAGTAGCTCTTCCAAGCCTGCTTCCCATGTTCAGAGCCCAGCACCGCAATGTTACAGAAACCCCAATGCTGCAGACACATTTCTCTGCGGGGATAGATTACTAGGCATTAATATACAGTTATTATTATATACACGTGTTATATAGAATATACAGTGCCTTTGGAAAGTATTCAGACCCCTTGACTCTTTGTTTCATTACAGCCTTAGTCTAAAATGGATCAAATAAAATCTACAATCTACTAACAATACCCCATAATGACAAAGTAAAAAAAATATTAGAAATGTATTAAAATAAAAAAACTGAAATACATTATTTACATAAGTATTCAGACCCTTAGCTATGAGACTCGAAATTGAGCTCAGGTGCATCCTGTTTCTATTGATCATCATTTAGATGTTTCTACAACCTGTGGTAAATTCAATTGATTGGACATGATTTGGAAAGGCATACACCTGTCTATATAAGGTCCCACAGTTGACGGGGCATGTCAGAGCAAAAACCAAGCCATGAAGTCGAAGGAATTGTCCGTAGAGCTCTGAGATAGGATTGTGTTCAGGCACAGATCTGGGGAAGTGTACCAAAACATTTCTGCAGCATTGAAGGTTCCCAAGAACACAATGGCCTCCATCGTTCTTAAATGGAAGACGTTTTGAACCACCAAAACTCTTCCTAGAGCTGGCCCCCCGGCCAAACTGAGCAATCGGGGGAGGTGACCAAGAGGGAGGTGACCAAGAACCCGATGGTCAATCTGACAGAGCTCTAGAGTTCCTCTGTGGAGATGGGAGAACCTTCCAGAAAGACAACCATCTCTGCAGCACTCCACCAATCAGGCCTTTATGGTAGAGTCCCAGACAAAAGCCATTCCTCACTAAAAGGCACATGACAGCACGCTTGGAGTTTGCTAGAAGTCACCTAAAGACTCTCAGACCATGAGAAACAAGATGCTCTGGTCTGATGAAACCAAGATTAAACTTTTTGGCCTGAATGCCAAGCGTCACGTCTAGAGGAAACCTGGCGCCATCCCTACAGTGAAGCATGGTGGTGGCAGTAGTATCATGCTGTGGGGATGTTTTTAGCAGCAGGGACTGGGAGACTAGTCAGGATTGAGGCAAAGATGAACGGAGAAAAGTACAGAGAGATCCTTGATAGAAAACCTGTTCCAGAGCGTTCCGGACCTCAGACTGGGGCAAAGGTTCACCTTCCAACAGGACAACGACCCTAAGCACACAGCCAAGACAATGCAGGAGTGGCTTCAATACACATCTCTGAACGTCCTTGAGTGGCGCAGCCAGAGCCTGGAATTGAACACAATCGAACATCTCTGAGAGACTATTGTAAATGTGATATTCCCGTTATAATAATTTTAAAAAACATTTGAAAACATTTCTAATAACCTGTTTTTGCTTTGTCATTATGGGATATTGTGTGTATATTGATGAGGGAAAAAAACAATTGAATTAATTTTAGAATAAGGCTGTAACCTAACATAATGTGGAAAAGGTAAAGGGGTATTTTTACTTTGAATACTTTCCCGAAGGCACTGTACTTCAAATATGATGCAGCTGACCACATCAATATCTCTCTCATCATCACTCAATGGCTAGGTTTACCTCCACTGTATTCTCATCCTACCATACCTTTGTCTGTACATTATACCTTGAAGCTATTTTATCGCCCCCAGAAACCTGCTCCTTTTACTCTCTGTTCCGGACGTCCTAGACGACCAATTCTCATAGCTTTTAGCCGTACCCTTATCCTACTCCTCCTCTGTTCCTCTGGCGATGTAGAGGTGAATCCAGGCCCTGCAGTGCCTTGCTCCACTCCTATTCCCCAGGCGCTCTCTTATGATGACTTCTGTAACCGCAATAGCCTTGGTTTCGTGCATGTTAACATTAGAAGCCTCCTCCCTAAGTTTGTTTTATTCACGGCTTTAGCACACTCTGCCAACCCGGATGTCCTAGCCGTGTCTGAATCCTGGCTTAGGAAGACCACCAAAAACTCTGAAATCTCCATCCCTAACTACAGCATTTTCAGACAAGATAGAACGGCCAAAGGGTGCAGTGTTGCAATCTACTGCAGAGTTCTGTCCTACTATCCAGGTCTGTACCCAAACAATTTGAACTTCTACTTTAAAAAAAACACCTTTCTAAAAACAAGTCTCTCACCATTGCCGCTTGCTATAGACCACCCTCTGCCCCCAGCTGTGCTCTGGACACCATATGTGAACTGATTGCCCCCCATCTATCTTCAGAGCTCGTGCTGCTAGGTGACCTAAACTGGGACATGCTTAACACCCCAGCCATCCTACAATCTAAGCTTGATGCCCTCAATCTCACAAATTATCAATGAACCTACCAGGTACAACCCCAAAGCCGTAAACACGGGCACCCTCATAGATATCATCCTAACCAACTTGCCCTCTAAATACACCTCTGCTGTTTTCAACCAAGATCTCAGCGATCACTGCCTCATTGCCTGCATCCGTAATGGGTCAGCGGTCAAACGACCTCCACTCATCACTGTCAAACGCTCCCTGAAACACTTCAGCGAGCAGGCCTTTCTAATCGACCTGGCCCGGGTATCCTGGAAGGATATTGACCTCATCCCGTCAGTAGAGGATGCCTGGTTATTTTTTTAAATGCCTTCCTCACCATCTTAAATAAGCATGCCCCATTCAAACAATTTAGAACAAGAAACAGATATAGCCCTTGGTTCTCTCCAGACCGGAGTGCCCTTAACCAACACAAAAACATCCTGTGGCGTTCTACATTATCATCGAACAGCCCCCGTGATATGCAACTTTTCAGGGAAGTTAGAAACCAATATACACAGGCAGTTAGAAAAGCCAAGGCTAGCTTTTTCAAGCAGAAATTTGCTTCCTGCAACACAAACTCAAAAAAGTTCTGGGACACTGTAAAGTCCATGGAGAATAAGAGCACCTCCTCCCAACTGCCCACTGCACTGAGGATAGGAAACTCTATCACCACCGATAAATCCACTATAATTGAGAATTTCAATAAGCATTTTTCTACGGCTGGCCATGCTTTCCACCTGGCTACCCCTACCCCGGTCAACAGCACTGCACCCCTCACAACAACTCGCCTAAACCTTCCCCATTTCTCCTTCTCCCAAATCCAGTCAGCTGATGTCCTGAAAGAGCTGCAAAATCTGGACCCCTACAAATCAGCCGGGCTAGAAAATCTGGACCCTTTCTTTCTAAAATGATCTGCCGAAATTGTTGCAACCCCTATTACTAGCCTGTTCAACCTCTCTTTCATGTCGTCTGAGATTCCCAAAGATTTGAAAGCAGCTGCGGTCATCCCCCTCTTCAAAGGGGGGGACACTCTTGACCCAAACTGCTACAGACCTATATCTATCCTACTCTGCCTTTCTAAGGTCTTCGAAAGCCAAGTTAACAAACAGATTATCGACCATTTCGAATCCCACCGTACCTTCTCCGGTATGCAATCTGGTTTCAGAGCTGGTCATGGGTGCACCTCAGCCACGCTCAAAGTCCTAAATGATATCTTAACCGCCATCGATAAGAAACAATACTGTGCAGCCGTATTCATTGACCTGGCCAAGGCTTTCGACTCTGTCAATCACCACATCCTCATCGGCAGACTCAACAGCCTTGGTTTCTCAAATGATTGCCTCGCCTGGTTCAGCCACTACTTCTCTGATAGAGTTCAATGTGTCAAATCGGAGGGCCTGTTGTCCGGGCCTCTGGCAGTCTCTATGGGGGTGCCACAGGGTTCAATTCTTGGGCCGACTCTCTTCTCTGTATACATCAATGATGTCGCTCTTGCTGCTGGTGAGTCTCTGATCCACTTCTACGCAGACGACACCATTCTGTATACTCCTGGCCCTTCTTTGGACACTGTGTTAACAACCCTCCAGACAAGCTTCAATGCCATACAACACTCCTTCCGTGGCCTCCAACTGCTCTTAAATACAAGTAAAACTAAATGCATGCTCTTCAACCGATTGCTGCCTGCACCTGCCCGCCCGTCCAGCATCACTACTCTGGACGGTTCTGACTTAGAATATGTGGACAACTACAAACACCTAGGTGTCTGGTTAGACTGTAAACTCTCCTTCCAGACTCACATCAAACATCTCCAATCCAAAGTTAAATCTAGAATTGGCTTCCTATTTCGCAACAAAGCATCCTTCACTCATGCTGCCAAAGATACCCTCGTAAAACTGACCATCCTACCTATCCTGGACTTCGGCGATGTCATTTACAAAATAGTCTCCAATACCCTACTCAATAAATTGGATGCAGTCTATCACAGTGCCATCCGTTTTGTCACCAAAGCCCCATATACTACCCACCACTGCGACCTGTATGCTCTCGTTGGCTGGCCCTCACTTCATACTCGTCGCAAAACCCACTGGCTCCAGGTCATCTACAAGACCCTGCTAGGTAAAGTCCCACCTTATCTCAGCTCGCTGGTCACCATAGCAGCACCTACCCGTAGCACGCGCTCCAGCAGGTATATCTCACTGGTCACCCCCAAAGCCAATTCCTCCTTTGGCCGCCTCTCCTTCCAGTTCTCAGCCAATGACTGGAACGAACTACAAAAATCTCTGAAACTGGAAACACTTATCTCCCTCTCTAGCTTTAAGCACCATCTGTCAGAGCAGCTCACAGATTACTGCACCTGTACATAGCCCATCTATAATTAGCCCAAACAACTACCTCTTCCCATACTGTATTTATTTATTTATTTTGCTCCTTTGCACCCCAGTATTTCTACTTTGCACATTCATCCACTGCAAATCTACCATTCCAGTGTTTTACTTGCTATATTGTATTTACTTCGCCACCATGGCCTATTTATTGCCTTTACCTCCCTTATCTCACCTCATTTGCTCACATTGTATATAGACTTATTTTTCTACTGTATTATTGACTGTATGTTTGTTTTACTCCATGTGTAACTCTGTGTTGTTGTATGCGTTGAACTGCTTTGCTTTATCTTGGCCAGGTCGCAGTTGTAAATGAGAACTTGTTCTCAACTTGCCTACCTGGTTAAATAAAGGTGAAATAAAGAAAGAAAGAAAAATGCCATGTCACCCACCCTCACCCATATCTAAACCAACCTCATACCCACCCAGTATATTATTCATTCTGACATGGGTATGTAAAACTGATCAGTGGGTAAAACCCTCAAACTCACCGCCACAACCAAGGTGTTTCTGCTGCTTCTTGCCATTCCTAGATAAAAAGCCACAAGTTATGGGGTTGTTAAGATCGGCTGTCACACCAGTCCAGTTATTAAAATAAATCTATCAACATATATTACAAACTAATAATAACGTGATGTTTCAAAGTAAAGCAACCGCTTGACAAAATAACTATATGTGGAACATTATAACAGAAAATAGAGAATATATTCAGAACTGTTTTACTATATTCCCAGATTGTATACCTCTACTTCCGCAAGTTTTTGTGACTCTCTTACCTTACAGACACTTGATGCTCGAATTAAATCATCTTCTTGAAAAAAAGAGAAAATGTGAATTAGGCAATCATTAGTTAGGTAAGGATGATAATCCATTTCGACGTTTTACAGCTATGCTGTATTGCTGGCTGTGAAGTAAGACTATCAGCGAAATATCAATATTTTGTCCGCAATTTCTACATAGGCTACGGGGAGGCTGAAAGGACAAAACTCATTTCCGTTCTTTTTATTTTTTCAATACTACCAATACTTATTTGTCTGCAGATGGCGCTATTATAAAGGGTACAAACATCTCCAAAGCAGAAATGCAGAGGAGACACACTGGACACTTGATGAAGGAGCTTTCACAGCTAAGCAAGTCGTGTAGAAATGTTGTGCCAACATACTATATATAAAGGTGACCATTTGCTGGCATTGTTTAATGTGAACAATTTATCAAGTGAGTGCAATGAAATGTGATGCATGCAATTCAATTTGAGTTTTTGCGCGGCAGTTCGAGTTACATGTGTGCATCAAGTACAATATATTTCCTAGGCCTAGATTAGGTTTAAACCCATAAAATGTATGTTTGAAGTAGGCATATAAAGGGAAAAAAACATATACAAAATAGACAGAAAATGTCAAATAGTTTTTGTAGTTACATATTTCAAAGTATTATTCAATGATAATCATACGACTTCAGTGAAAGTCATTCATTCTCATTATAATCACACAATATTTCTTTTGGCGCCGGAAAAGATGGCTGACGTTTTACGTGCTCCTAACCGAATGTGTTTTTTCGTTCGTTTTTTTGCGTTGTTTGTAAACTTATTTTATTACTTATTCTGTACATAATGTTGCTGCTAAAGTCTCTTATGCTCGCTATTGTTATTTTACTTTTGCTCTTTAATTACGTGTTCCTTTTATTTCTTATTCTTATTCGTATGTTTTAAATTGCATTATTGGTTAGGGGCTTGTAAGTAAGCATTTCACTGTAAGGTCTACAACTGTTGTATTCGGCGCATGTGACAAATACAATTTGATTTGATTTTGACAACCATCACTATCCACTGCTTGTGTTGTTTTTATTAAAAAGTTAATTAATGAGCAATTAATGAGCAGGTGAATTGACACAAGTGGAATAGTTGTGGAGAGATTCAGCCCAAACGGGATTCCAGAGTAGGGCTCCATGCCATGACTTCTCTGAACACGCCCCAGATAGATGAGCCAGATAGCCTATATAGATCTTGCTGGTAGCAAAAACAGTGAGAAGGAGATAATCGCACTACAGCACTTGCTCATCCTCCGTTTTTACCTGTGACACCCTCGCAATGATAAAACGGCACAGTAAAGGGGCCACGTAGGGGAGTTTACGGATATCATTAGCCTACAGCTAAGACTAGCCTAGTATATAAAATAATAGGCCTATCTGTTGGGGATATTCGTTTGTACCGACTTGAAGTAATTTTGGATAACTTGGACAGTGACTATCGGAGATTATATATTCATCGCTTTCTCTTGCACACTGCATGAAGCTGAGAGTGGAAGCATCATGAGTCGAAAAACTAGACGCTGGATTTTTCGGGTTTTGCTTTGCCTTGGGATTGTCTATTTGAAAATCGGGTGAGTTTGTCATTGGCATGTTCATTAGGTAGCCCGTGTTCCTAAAAAGAAAAAAAGAAAATATAAGAGTAGCCTATAACAGAAAGTTTCGGTGTGAAGTGTGTTTGAATAGACATAGCCTATATTTTATATAAATTAAACTGTATATAAATTATTATAATTATTCATCTAACTAAGCTACGTTCATTGCTTATTTGACATTGACCCGTCATCATGTCTGAGAGTTTTATTAATCTGTTCTAAAAAGCATATAGAGTTTGAGTTTTTACAGTTAGAAACCACCTGACGAATGTTTATTCTGATTTATTTGCCCATCTATAGGCTACAACACATCAAATAAATGGTTTCCGGGTTAATTTATCAATTAGAGATGGCTTCAGATGTGTCCTTCATATTTTGTGACACACTTGTATTTCACTCAAAGACAGAATAATTGAGTTTAAAATAAACCGTGTTCTCACCGCTTATCTCTCGTATTTCTACAGCCCATATTTTTTTATAACCTCCTCTAGACAAGGAGAACAATAAGTGCGCGTTTAAATTGTATGAATGTTAATCCCTTTTTCACGTTATAAACATGTAGGTTATAAAGCTTTAATAAACACCGTTTTATAGCCTATAGGACGTTGAAAACCATGTTCAATGTCCTATAGGCTATCTGGCAGTCAGTACTTTCTCTTTAAATAGCCACAAAACTCCAATATACCATTGTTATATGGGTAAAAAAAAAAAAATGTAATTCAATGTCTAACTATTATACCCTTACAGTGGCTTTTCATCGGTGGTCGCGCTAGGTGCGAGTATAATCTGTAACAAGATTCCCGGTTTGGCTCCCCGACAGCGGATAATCTGTCAGAGTCGCCCGGATGCCATTATCGTCATCGGAGAGGGAGCCCAAATGGGGATAAACGAGTGTCAATTTCAGTTCAAAAATGGGCGCTGGAACTGCTCTGCGCTTGGAGAAAGGACGGTGTTCGGAAAAGAGTTGAAAGTGGGTATGTTGCAAATCAATTAAAGTTTGGTTAGAGCATTTTGAAATGTCATCTCATCACTGAAAATGTCCCCATGTTTATATAGGCCTGAAGGTTCATTGTGCGTCAATAGCGCACTGTGACGCTTGTAGCCAAATGGCCCGTATATTTTTGAGTGCCTGCATATCTGTTCCAATGAGAGTTGACACAAATCGTTCCTGGCTTTTCTGAATGTCATTTGCGGATGACACATTATGTGTGCCTTGATAACATGGGCAGACGTTGGGGAAAGGTTATTGTGTGTCATTTGAGAACAACATGTGGTGGAAATTCCTATAGTTCAATTTGAGCTTTAAAAACGTTTCCCATAGGCTATACACTAGAAGTATCGACAGGGAACTTTCCCCCCCAAAACTTAAATGCTCATAATTGGTGAACAGATTGAAGCTGTGTTTTACACCGGTCTTTCAAGATAGAGACAGAGTGCGAGAGAAAGGAGGGGAACTTAACAAGTCCAAAAGGTATCAGAAGCCAGCACGGTAACAAAGCTCTTGTGAACATTGACAGCCTGTGTTTTCAGGTCAGCGTAGTCCCCCGAGGCATATATTCACTGGTCTTTATCCTTCTCTATCACTGGGTGCTGTGGCTCTCACTGTAAAGACGGCGATCTTACCACGGGTATAAGTTACAGTAGATAGAAAGTACAGAGGAATAAAAGTTTGAAATACCGAGCTGCACATACACAGGGGAGTAACGAAAGAAAGGAAAAGTTCAAATGAAGTACTGTAGCTACCTGGTTAGGCAATAGGTTTCACAGCATTGATGGATGTCTAGGATGTCTTTGGGAACACAGGGATGGCCTACAGTAGGTGCAGGTTCATGGCTGGTCTACTGGAGGCTGAACTTTCCAAAGAAACACGTTCAGTTTTCTTGTTCTGCTTCAAAACGTTTCCATGTTGTGCCTATCACACATGCCCTGAAGTTGTCTGAAGGACTTCTTGGGGTATTCTCCTGTGCATAATATTACATAATATTCTCACTATACTGACTGTAATGACTGTACAGTTACAGTTACTCTGAATAACACAACAGTAGATGGCTAATCTGTGCAGATTCTGTGGTACTCACCAGATTGTTGTATATTCAGGGAGCAACTAGAACGTAATCTAGGATCGTATCCTATCCCAACCTGGATTTGGGCTGTTCAGTAGAGTCACACACAACAAATAGCTAATAGCATTGTAATAGAACACGTGTTTTAACCATCAAGCAGCTAGACTAGAGAGACCTTCATACAATGTATTCCTATAAATCCACAACTAGTGCATTCAATGGTGATTCATAATATTACTGTGAAAAGCTCTTTACAGCTGTTGGTGTGAAGGGCATAGTCCTCTTCTGCTGTTCAAGTGGAAGCTGTGGTCTTTCACAATATGTTTTCTTCTTGAATGAGTGTTTTAAGTCACTGAAGAGTCTGGCATAGAGAACCATGCAAAATAGATTGGTTTCACTGATCAGATTAGAGGTTAGAAATGAATGCCATTGTTGATGTCTAGCGTGAGTTGGGTGGAGCTTGCACACTCTCGCTTGTGGCAGCCAAAGAAAGGCAGCCTGTCTAGGGTTTCTGTTCGCAGGGGTGCAAGGTGCATCTAATGTTTTGAGTGTTTCTGTAGTATTTTGTCCATTGCAGATCAACCAACACGCATATGTAAAGTTAAAACTGAAATAACATTTGATGTGACTTATTTAAAAGAGACTATTCTACACTTGGTGCAATGAGAGTATTCAATTTGCATATGGCTCTTACTACTTACTCACTTAAAACCGGATAAAGCATTGCTTCTGTTGCTTTTAGGTCTTTCCAGTCAGGTCTCATGACAAAGTACTGAAGAATTCCTGCCATCCTTTGTTTTGAACCAATGCACTAGGGACTCCTGGGGGAAAATTAACAACGGAGCAGTTAGAACTGACTGCCCGGCACACCTTCTTTTCTGGCTCGGGGCCCATCGAATCTATAAAAACGTCCACATAATTGATGCCTCAATATGAGGTTATCTTTCAATGGCAAGGGCGCAGATCATAGATGTTTATCAAAAACAGGGCAGCAGCACCTCGTGAATCTGGGTTCACCAGGAAGTAAAGAGGAAGGTGTCATGTTTGTTTTTTAAGAACTGTGGAGTAGTTCGTTTACATAGATATGATGGATATTGCCATCAGTCGCTGGTTGTTTGTATATACCGAACTGCAGATGCAGGTATTTCACTCTATATGCATGCGCACACAGAAGTACAATTTGGTTAATAATACGATTAATATTGATAACTGCAACCCATTTGTTTGTGTCAGGAGATAACATTAAAGCAAACAAACATATTGGAAAATGGCACATGGACGCACTTGTACAGTAAACATTGGTATTGGTATAAGCCAGTTCTCTATTTACATAGCATGTTGGACCTTAAAATAGATGCTGTGACTAAGAACTTTGAACAAGAAGCTCACTCTTTCAATCATGACAGGTTCACCTTTAATTATATGCTGGTAATTCAAACATCCCAGTGTGCGTAAATGATTTGTTCAGTGGACATGGGAGAGATAACCTCTGAATCAAGATCCTCCCTGCAAGAATACACAGAGTGTACCAGGGCACTAATCTGATCAATAGCTCATCCTTCTCCACAGCCATCTCATTCATACTACTTTATTGACTTGGGAGTTCACAGACATTTTGTTTCTAAGGCAGGCCAGTTTCCAGGTCAGTTTTCAGATGACTGTAGTCCTTGAGTGGTTTGTCTGACAAATAAGTTGACATGAGCACTGACACTTAATGGTTAAACTGCTCTCAAGTTGCTATTTTTTAACATACAGTATATTTGATATACACCATATAGACGGAAGTATGTCATGGAAATCCAGATTTCCTCCCCCATCCCTGTGCTATTTATCAAGCTGTGAAACATACAGCTGTAGCACCATACAAAAAATATGAATTCTCCCAGATATCACACCAGTTTACACATTAAAATGATTAAGCATACTAAATACTAAGTCCCAACTGTGTTCCCTCCTAGGCAGTAAAGAGGCTGCGTTCACCTACGCCATCATAGCGGCCGGCGTTGCCCACGCCATCACTGCAGCCTGTACTCAGGGGAACCTGAGTGACTGCAGCTGTGACACGGAGAAGCAGGGTTTCTACAGTAAAGGCCAGGGCTGGAAGTGGGGCGGCTGTTCAGCAGACATCAGCTACGGCCTGGGCTTCTCCAAGGTGTTCGTGGACGCCAGAGAGGTCAAACAGAATGCCAGGTCTCTCATGAACCTGCACAACAACGAAGTGGGACGCAAGGTACGTGACCACGCCACTCCTCTTCCTTGTTCTCTCTCCATAGGGAAGGATTTTAGATGGAAGGCTGCATGTATTTTTGATGGTAAAAATGTAATCCCAGCTAACCTAAACTGGATCCCGGACTATTTCATTAGGTTGTGGCAAAGAAGCAGGACCCTTCCAAAAAAAGGTTAAATACAGCAAAATCTGGGGGTAGTTCACTCAACAACAAAAAAATACAACTTTCTGTGGTAAAAAAAACTAAAATAGATTATTTTGGATGAATTGCTTTATTCTCTTATATGTCTTTACTGTAATCAGGAGATAGTTCCTTGAAGATTGACATGTGCTGTAGTTTACTTAAACAGTTGGGCTGCTGTTACACAACACAGCTTGCATGCAATTGTAGTTGCTTGCAACTGAGTTGCTTCTTGATTGCTTCATGAAACACCCCGTTGCAACTAATAAGCAACTGGTCTGCAACTTGGTTGCATCCAGCTCAAACTTTTAAACCTTGTGCAAATAGTTTCAAGCAACAGCCAATCAAAACAAAAACTTTTGTCACATGATCCATTCGATGGTTCGGGAATTACAACCCTGTTGTCATGTCAACATAGCTGTCAGTGCTGCGCAGCAGAACCCGCAATCAGGGCTTTTAGTGAACCCAAACCTCTCAACTGAAATTGTCCCCCATGAACTGTGCTACTGTAGCTAGCTTAGTTCGTTGCTAGCTTGGTTAGCTTGTTCCTAGCTAGCTAGCTGTGTTTGTGGGCGGCAGGTAGCCTAGTGGTTGAAAGGTAACTGAAAGGTTGTTGGATCGAATCCCCAAGCTGACAAGGTAAAACATCTGTTGTTCTGCCCCTGAACAAGGCAGTTCCCCCGGAAGGCTGTCATAGTAAATAAGAATTTGTTCTTAACTGACTTGCCTAGTTAAATAAAGGTTCCATTTAAAAAGTGACCTAAATTGTACAGGCTGCATTTCTTCTACATCCTTGCTGTTACAATAACCAAATGTTGGATAAACAAATTATTTGTGAAACCAAGGTGTAATGCAGCAGATGACATTGGGGTGAGATTAGAATTCTCAAACAAGCAGCTTCGGTTTGATTGGCTGTTGCATGCAATTTTAATCGCGTTTGAGTTGCTTCATGCAACAGCAAAGTTGCTTGAGATTGTGTCACTTGCAACTGCAACTAAAATTGTGTGAAAGTTGTTTCGTGTAACCCCAGCCTTACAGAGAAGAGACCGAATCTAAATCTGAGTCCGAAGTGTTGGTTAACTACACGGCCTACCGAATATAGGCTCGGCCTCAGTAACCATGGTTGTTGTGATTTAGTAGTCTCCGCCATGCTTGGAAGTGGCTGGACCTTGCCAAGGATCTGGGTATTGGGACCAAGATTAAACAGGCAGTGAAATAAAGGGAAGCTTTTTTAGAGGTAAAGAGCAGTTTAAGTGGCAGGGTTTTATTACGACCCAGATCTCTGGGCTGAAAACAGATTGACACTGTACAAAAAGGCATTAGCCTGCTCCCCTATGATCTGCACTGTTGGCAGAGGATACAGTTACTGTTTATCGCAATTCCTAAATTCCTTGGTTTGTCTGATATCCTAGAGCCAAGTGCTTATCGTGTGTAGTAGTCTTGTGCCACGGGTTGCTGTGTGGTGCTTAATATTGTCGAATAATATCTACTGTATCACTATGTCTCTTGGAAGAGGTTACCTGCCTAACAGAGATGTTACGTTCACTTGTGTGATACACCTAGTGTTTTGTAGGGTTTGTGTTTTGTCAATGACTCACATTGTGGCAAATCCCTTGATACAACCAAGATGGATCAGGGACGAGGTAATGTTCACATTCTCAGATCAAGGCTCCTGTGCATCCATGGCTGCAGCAAATACTAGATCAGCTCTGAGACTCCAGCAAGTCTGGAGGTCAAAGAATGAGCGGAATAATTGTGCCAAACAACTTGGGCGAGGCTCCTTAGCAGTACACTGGAGTTAGTGAAGAGGAAAGAAGCACCTCTCCCTCCAGAGTCAAGCCTTTACCCCTCTCTCTCTCGCCTCTCTCTGTGCCACAGAGGCCTGATTCAAACCACCAACACGTACCCAGACAGACTGAAAAGCCTCCACTCACACATTGTGCTCAACAGCTCACTGTTGCCTTTCTGTGTGGGGCCTGAATTCAGCCCTGCTTATCTAGACAGCTAAATTGCCTCTCACAGTGAAACAGGCTACACTCGTGGATTCAGATCAGTTGGGCTTCTTTTTTCCTTGGTAATAAATGGCCTCTCTGTTTTGATAGTTGTCCCCCCCCCTTTATTTATGCTAATCAACGCAGTGACACTGAGAAGGAGCGCAGTTCACAGCCCCCAGGTCCAATACGACCAGACAAAGCCTGTCACAAGTGTTGGTCACAGGGCTGCTGAGGGATTAGTAGCTGGGAAGCCAAGTGTTGTCTGGTATACCACGAAAAGCTAACTGCATTTGTATGCATTTTCAGTACAAGGCACAAAAATTCATTTGTTTTATTGATTCTAGAATCAAATTGCATTTGTGGAAAAGGAAAATCCATATATATGTTTGTTATATGACATTATTGAAGGTTTTTCCCTATATATATTTTTTTCCACTTTTCACTCATTGATTGCGGGAACTCACAAAATCTCTATCTATCCTATGATGAAGATAGTAGAATGCCAAACAAGCCCCTCGTACATTTTAGTTCAAGGAATTGGGACAAATAGTGTAGCTATAGTGCTGGCTGTGCCTTTTCAGGTATGAGACAGCAGACACTTGTAATAGTCATCGGAGCAGGCTTTAACAGTTATATCCACATCATTCAGCAGCTTGTGCAGTCAATCCTGACCTTACCGTGTTGTGTTGTGACTACACACGAGGAGACTGTAACCCGATCCAGCATTATGGCTTCTGTGTACAGTCTGTACAAAGCTACTGTTTTGTAAAGGGCTGTTGTGTTCAACCTCACAAGTAGCTTGTTGCTGATCTAATGCTGCACTGTGCGTACAATGTTACCCACCTCCTAGACTTTAACATACCTGAGTGTCAGTGTGTGTCACTGTGCTATGTTGCTGTTTTCAATGGGATTGCAACAATCAAATTATGTAGGCCTATCATTTACTTCAACCTCCACTGACCCTTGGGACCCATACAGAATGTTTAGATTTTAGAGGGATCATTTTCAGGTTATTATGACAATAAACATATAAGTTCATTATATACATAATAGTATGGTATGTTTGCAGAGGCTTTTTCTTTTTCAGTGACTTACTCATATATAGTAATATAACCTTCAGCAGATTGTTTGCAAGGTCTGTAAAGGTAACCTCTCTCTCGGTTGTTTGTGTGTCTAGATCCTGGAGAAGAACATGCATTTGGAATGCAAGTGTCATGGTGTTTCGGGCTCCTGCACCACCAAAACCTGCTGGACGACACTTCCCAAGTTCCGCGAGCTCGGCTACATTCTCAAAGAGAAGTACGCCCATGCTGTGCACGTGGAACCGGTCAAAGCCAGCCGCAACAAGCGGCCCAAATTCCTCAAGATCAAGAAGCTCTACTCCTACCGGAAACCCATGGACACAGACCTGGTGTACATGGAGAAGTCCCCTAATTACTGCGAAGCGGACCCGATGACGGGCAGTGTCGGGACGCAAGGCCGGCTGTGTAATAAGACTGTTCTGCAGCAGGTCAGCGGCTGTGACCTGATGTGCTGCGGACGGGGTTACAACAAACACCAGTACTCTCGCGTGTGGCAGTGCAACTGCAAGTTCTTGTGGTGCTGCTACGTCAAGTGCAACACCTGCAGCGAGAGGACAGAGGTGTACACCTGCAAATGACAATATTTATCGGACCGTCAGATGTGTGTGTGTGTGTGTTTGTGTGTGTGCATAGTGGATTTCTTTTTACTAATGGATAGATGCTGTCTTTGCAGAAATAGACATTGAGGAACTATAAGCGGAAGATGGAACAACAGCGATTTTGTTTGCACACAATGCTCCTCCTCCCCTCTCAATATACATGTACTGGGATGCTTGCATTCGCCGGTGACATAAGGAGCTGTGTGCGATGGTACAACATATGACCATAAAGGGAAACACTGTGTCTTGGAAGCCAGGATGGGACAGCCTCAGGACATGAACTATAAGACACTGAGCTGCCTACCTGCCTGCCTACCTGGATGGATGTGTACTAGCTACTTACTGTTGACTGTAGAGCTAATGGATTCTCCAACGCTCACCACCAATCAATGCTGGATATAATGCTGGACTGTGCTACTACTGTAGTTCTCTGTACCTGTAGCTCAATAGGACACGCTATGCACAAATGAAATTAAAGAGCCATCTGGAATATTTAACTTACTGTATTTAGAGACAAAATAATAATATTAATTTATTTTATAATGAAACTACTGATTTTGTCCGTTATGGAGCGAGTCTTAATTGTGTAGATGATGGGTGGTTCCCCCAATTAGAGTTTGTTATTGGTTTGTTTGTTGCAATCAAACATAGAACATACAGTCATACACTGGAATGAGTCAGCCTGGAATTTTCCCCTGTGGAATATTATGTCCCTCATATTGTTCCAGGTTAGGCTGGTAATAGACTACTGACATTTACTTTCTCGTGAGTTTGGGCTAATCTGAAATCCTATTCCCGTTATAGTGTCTCTGACCAAAAGTAGTGCACTATATGGGGACTATGGTGCCATTTTGGATGTGGCTTTAGTCTTCCTTCTGTTTGCTGCTAGTCTGGGGAGTCCCTCGCTGTGGTCTAAGGGCATCAACACTACTGTCTGTGTTAAATGACAATGCTCACCTCAAGCTGACTAAATTTAACAAGGCATATTCAACCAGACAGACACTCTTTTTGGTAAATACTGGTAAAGAGAGTATATTTTGTTAAAGCCTATTTTTATATGAATGTCTTATTTATACTATTTCTTCTGGCATAATTCAATTTCAAGCTCTTCCCTCTTTATCCCGCTGTAAAATCCTCGTGGGACAATGTGTGATCTTGTTTTCGCCACTGGCGTCACTTCACTGGCATTGTTGTATACTGTATGTGATTGGAACGCCGAGTTTATCCCTGTGAGTATATGGCTGTGTTCAAACTGCTCTGTTTACGGTATTTCATGACTGGTATGGTTGGAATACAGGAACAGGATATGACTAACAAACCATGACTCTGAGGGTTTCATTTCACTACCAACCCTAACTTGCATGATAAAACAGGCAGCTGAAATTGGTTGTGATTTGCAGCCTGAATCTAGCCCCCTCCCTAAAACACACTGTTATTACATATTAATTACATGTTAACTACACATTCATTAACTATGGGGTTTATTACTTGGGACTTTAAGTTGATTGTATTGTATGACAGTTTAATGCTGCCATTAGGCTACAACACGCCACATAGAGCAAGCTATTATCTACTAAAGACAATGAAGTTAAAAGAACATAGATTTCATATGGTGATCATGGGTAGGCCTACATGCCTCGAGTTAAATCAATGGCTGAAATGGTTCACTCTACGATTGCAATCCGCGGGGTAAGTAGCGGAAAAGAAAGAAAGACATTCTTGGAAAGGGGGCAAAGTTATTCAGGCTTAATTGAGGGCCCATCTTGGGCCCTGCAGACTGGGAAGGAAGTGGATGAATGTAGCGGAGGAGAAAAGCGTTTGTGCACTAATGGTAGGGTGTTGGTGTAATTGATGAGGCTGGTCGGGCTGGCTGTCATGGCGGTGATGACTTGCTCGGGCAGGGAGGAGTTGGAGCTGTCTGTTGATAGATGACTAGCACATCTGCTTCATTCACTCTCAAAGCCGCTAGTTGCCACAGCAACTCCCTCTGTGCCCCAGAAAATGTGAGGCAGTCTCCAGGAGATGGCCGGCCGACACGTCAAGGAAATGTTAACGATGCTCAAGCCCACAATCGCCCGCTTCCACTCCCCATATATAACTAGAACACGGAGAGAAAGGTGTTAACGGAAAAGTTGGTCCCAATGAATTTGGCCCCTAGCTCAATATTTCACCAATGTTGAGCATACCACTTACATTCCTATGGTGAGGGCCCTTCTTTCTCTCCCAAATAAAATCTTCTGGTGTAATGTTCTGTATCATGGCCGCATTCGTAAAGCATATCAGAGTAGGACTGCTGATCTAGGATCAGTTTCGTGTTTTAGACAATAATGAATGGATAGTGGGACCTGATCCTAGATCAGCACTACAGGCCCAAGGATATAAGGGTCCGGCTAACTAAAAGTACTTGTGCTAAAAAGACCCTGGAATATTGCTTTTGATGACCCCTGAAGAGGAACATGGGAGTGAAGGAGGGTAGTAACTGTGACTTCTTTTTGATTGACAGAAAACCTCCCAGCGTTCATAATATTGCTCCAACAGAGTCCCGCATAAGAAAAGGCAGCTGGCTAAACAGCCCTGGTTAAAGTTAAACCAGGGTTTGTGTTGAAGACCTCCCTCTCTTTACATATCTGAGGATCTAATATGGGTCATCTATTTAGACCTATTCACACTCACTTAGTCATGTCTTCAGCTAACCTTTAAGTGACTGTGGAGAATCTCAGGCTTGGGTAGACTGTGAATGATGTGTCCTTATGTTAGAGCTCCTCTAGTGGTTCAGCATCCATTAATGGTGAGTAACGACTAAATGAGGTGCTGTTACAGTCATACTGTCACCTATCCACTAGTCAGATCCAGTGGCCCAAAGAAACCCTACACATGTATGTGTCTGTGTGTATGTGTGATCCACCTGCAGCGTGACCCCAGTCAGATCTACACCACAACAGAAGACACAGTCACTCCCACCCCCCCACCCCCCCACCCCCCCCCACACACACACCGTTTCATCAACCCAAAACCCTGTGTTCTTTGATATCACGGCACACAGTAAGCCAGAAACCCTACATCAAGTTAGAAGATCACAGCATTACTAATTATACGCTAAGCTGTGTTTCTCCATAAACACAAATATGTCACTGCCAAAACATTCAGGTGTAATACCCATGTCACTCTGAAGTGGAGGGTTTTTACCCTTTAGATGATTGTTTACAAATACACAAACACAAGCATACAGACACACTCGCATGTGCACACACAACCACACACACACACACACACACACACACACACACACACACACACACACACACACACACACACACACACACACACACACACACACACGCACACACGCACACACACGCACACACACACACACACACACACACACTTATGCCAGGGGTAGTACCTGTGTTACCTGGAGATTGGCGGTAGTGACTGATTTATAGTTGGTAGCCTCGCTCACTCCCTGTGTTGTTACTGGAGGCTTGCCTATGTTCTCCTGTGACCTGCCACATTAAGGCAGCCATTCAGTCTGCTGTAGCCAGCATCCAGTGTCTAAAATCACTCATTATTCATTTAAATCACTTATACACGATTCATCCTCAATATCACCAGTTTAGAATAGTGATGAGATTGCCCGCCAACAGGTCTCACCCGATGGAATCTAACATGAGTGAATCTTTGGCTTCCATTTGATGAAGAAGAGGATAGGAATGTAGTTTACCAATAATATTGACATGTTCAACTTATTTTACTTTAATTGACCACTTTTGGTACCACTCACCAGATTTGAAAAATAATTGAATTCTATAAAATTGGCAGCTGTAGTCTTCATACCCTTATGACAAAATACATGAATTTCACATGTTCACATGTGTTCACGTGATTTTATGTGAAGTTAATGTGATAACATGTGACACTGTAAAGCAACCTTTTGATGAAAATACACACGTTGTAATGTGATCACATGTGAAGTGTTTCAAAAACACATGTTTTCAAATGATTGCACATGTGAAATTTAATGTGAAATCATGTGTTTTTTCTGGAAGGGTCACTTGTACGGTATATCACTACATACTTTATGTATAAAAATACATCTATGGTAAAGGGAGGTGACACCACTTCACAGCATAAAAGTTTAAAGGAATTGGATATATGCTTAATTCAAAACAAACCAGACTTAGTAAGAACAATAATTAGCTGGTTTCAAGCACTTCACTCATAGGACACCAGTAAAGACAGTAATTTGGGAGAGGGGAGGAGACAGAACATTTGCTTCTCTCGCTCTCTCTCTCGCTCTCTCACTTTGTCCATAAATCTTCTGACACAAGATTCTGTCAGTCATACTTTTGTTGTTCCTCTGGTTGGGACATGCACAAGCACCTGAGCTCCGCAGCAGTAAATTGCAGAGCACAAGGCTCTCTTTATGCGATCTCTCTGAGATATGGGCACATAGCTCATTGTGCAGTCTCTTAACAGTGTGTGCGTGGTGTTGGAGGCCCTGCGATCGAAGCGGGAGATAGCCGACAATATCCACTCCCAACAAGAGAGATCCTCCACTGTTTGCCTCAAAGCAACCCTCACAGGGTGTATCTGGCTTCCCATGCTCTATCTGATTTCAGATGTAAACACTTTTGGCATGATAGCCTCCTGGTATTGTCAGTGGCATTAACAAAATCAGCAAGAGCCCTTGACAGAGGTCGTATCAGCTCTCTAGGGGACTTTCAAGGAGACATTCAAGTGGAGGATACTGGCCCGTTCTAACAGCCCCTGTGGTTGAGAAAGCTCCTGAAATATGTAATCCGGACACAGTAATGCATCTGAGAAATTGAGAAATGAGACCTTTGAGTGCACTGTTTAAAGACTGCCTTTGATGATTGTGAATGAGCTGTGGAATATAATGCAGTATCTTCGAAAGATCAGAGCGGCCCCATATGATACTTTTCCTTTTTTCTCTGCGAGTGGTTTGAAACAGGGTAGGTTATGGAGGACCCTCATGCCGGCCCCTCTCTGACAACGTCACCTGAGTCAAGCTTACAGTAATCCGCCGATGTCCTGGGCATCCTGACACGGGATGTTTTGAACAAAAACACTAAACTCAGAGACGCTTGGGAAATATCACTGATCTTCCTCCAGCAACGTGCCAGCCAGCCAGCAAGCCAAGCTGCCCTGGAAACAATAAAAACTGTCATCTCCTATCGTTGGATTTTTCCTCTTTGGTTGACAGTGCAACAGGTTCATAACTAACCTCAGAGTCGCGCAGGCTCACTTTTCGTCAGTAGTTGCCGACGGATTACAAAAGCCCTCTCCAAATAGGGTTCACCTCACCGGTTCAACACATAACCCTGTGATCTGGGAAGAAGAAAGGAACAGTATCAAGCTTCACATTGAGACTAAGCCAAATCTTCTCCACGTTTTAATTACAGAGACTCATACTCTTAGGACTACGTACATATTCATAAACATATCAAGTGTCCTATTTCTTTGATATTCAAAGTGGTGATGACCGGCTTAAGGAATGGCGAGGAAAGGTGCACAAATAAGTCATTGTGAAGTAAATATTCCGTGTGTACTTTACCGATGGTGTCATTGCTTCCAAACCCTGTCACTTGGCTGAGGGGTTCAGAGGGAGTTGCAAGGTATTCTCTCCTCCAGCATCTTGCTACCTGCCCGGACTTGCTCCTAAATGTATCATTGCAGGGAACCATGAAACAATTTGAGCTGAAGCTACCAGTTTAAATAACTAAACCGTGTGGTCAGACCTATTATGTCATTAATCTTCTGATCCTCTACTCATCCTGTGCCAAGCGATGGATAACACCCTCACGTTCACCCTGAATGATACTCTAAACTATTTTTTGTTTGATATGCAACACCTTCACGTAGGTATTGAATGTGTGCTAACAACTCTTGAAACCTTAGAACACTTCAGGCAAGTTTTCAACTTCATATTTTAGCAGACACTCTTATCTAGAGGGATTTACAGTAGTGAGTGCATATATTTTCATATGAGTCACCTGTGGGAATTGAACCCACAACCCTGGAGTTGCAAGCACCATGTGCTACCAACTGAGAACCTCAGACTGCATAATAACAGGGGGATTTCAACTTGCTAGGTGTTTTCAGAGCAAAGCCTTCTTTAGCTGTAACAGCACAATCTGTTAGCAGAGAAAACGTGTTCTGCCCAATTAAAAAGAGATTGAAAATCACCCTAGAATTCAAATGATAAAAGAGTAGAGACATAACAGTAGATCTGTTAAGGGGAGAATCTTCCCTCCAGAGTAGTTCTCTACATTCCCGATTCCCTCCCTGTAAATAATCGGCAGTGTTTGCTGTAAACAGCTGAAAGTAGAGAAGAGCTCTGATGAGTGGTACCTCCGGTCATTCTCTCTAGAGACACTGGACTGGTTGTTAGGCTATTCAAAAAAAGATCCACATCCACCATGTAACAGTGTACTGAATAAGGCCCAGTGTGGGAACGGCCCCTTGTGACAGTTCTAGATGGTTCTACAGTTCAGATGGAGGCCAAAGGTTGTTGTGTGGGGCAGAGTACCACAGCTGGATGCACTGCTCCGAGGTCAGCCTAAGTAATGGTAATAAGATAATAAATGGGACAAAAGATGGAGGATAAAGAGAGATGGGGGAGCAGAGGATAATTGTATCATCCAGACACTAATCAGAGGTTAGCTTGTCTCTCCAGAATGATTCCATTGATGTATTCTGAGAACCATATGTTTCTTAGAGCTAGGTGAAGGCATAGTTGTCTTATGGTTATTTTGCATACAACTTTTCCACAACTTTCTGTGAATGGTGCATTCTTAGCACATTTAAGGAACTTGACGAAAAACGTTATTTTCTTGGTATTTCATTACTTTAACAGAACGTTTCCTAAAATTCAAACATGGTTACATTTAATTAAAATGTTGGTAATGTTCTAGGAACGTTCTCCAACTGGTTTGACATTGAGAACGTTCTCAAATAGTTCAGAGAACGTTGAGAAACAACTTCCTTCTGTGGGAATTTCAGTACTTCGGCATAACGTTTCCTACAGGTTTCCTCGTGGTTCTATTTAAAGTCATGTTCTCAAATTGTTCTGGGAACATTAAGAAAACGTTCCATAAAAAAAACACAAGAAAACTTCAGTAATGTTCAGAGAACGATCTGAGAATTGTATTTAAACACATTCCGTTCTCAGCATCAACAGAACTCTCTCTGTCCTCTGTCTTGTTAAGTGTGTTCATGTGTGTGGGCCACACCTGAACCCTTAATGAGTTGCCTGTTTCCTTTGAAATAGAGTCTGTTTGAATAGAATAAAATGAACAGCTTTGTATGCGTCAAAAAAACACAGCACACCAGCCCCATCTTGGTAGCACAGTGGACTAATTCACTGGATAGGAACAGAAGATTATAGGTTTGAATCTCACTGATGCTATGTCGCAATATAAAATAAATGTGTTTGCATGATTAATGGCTTATGAAATGAATTTCCATGTGTCCTCCCTGTGGTTGTAGTCTACAAAAGTAACCCAAAATAAGGTAGCAGTGTTATTATAAATGTCTGATTGAAAATCTTAAGGAAGTTATTCAAAAACCTCCAAATAATTTCCGTTGTCAGTGCGTTAATAAAACCTTCAAAAGATAACTTTCAAGGAACCGGAATAAAATGCTCTCAGAACCTCCCTGCAACCTAAAAATAAATGTTCCAAGAACAGGCAAAACTTTGACTTCTAAAATATGTTCAGTTTCACTGGTCAGGAAACATATGACTTAGCTCCTAGAACCAATGGGAAACCAAAAACGCATGTTCCCACAACTTCAAAGGAACCAAATGTGCTAGCTGGGTCTGTATCATTAGGATGGACATGATCAATCATGAAAAAGAGAGATGTTGAGTCATAATTACAGTACTTGGTATTTAGGCATACATTATTTGAGTATGACAACCACAGGCTGGTAAACGGTGACACTGCATTAAGAGCTAGACAGTTCCAAACTCCCATGAGGGGTTTCTGACAGGAAGTGTTAAGACTGGAGGCTGTTCTGCAATCAAGAGACCAGCCCCTCTGACATGCACTGAGGAGAGGAAGACATTAGTGGCACATGTCAGGGTGGTTAGAGCGAGGCTTAATAAATGAGATGGTGTGGAAGGACGTGTCTATTGAAAGGCCGGTCCCACAGGGGGGGGAAGGTATACTCTTATCACGATGAATTATTGACACCACTGTCTTCTTCAGATGAAAAAGAGAGGTTGGGTATTGTCAGCCAGCACAGATACCAGTGCTATCACTTCCATCATAAATTATACTTCTTCAAAAGCACTGATCTCTGATTACAGGAAGAGTAGTCCAGCTGGTAGTCTGGTAGTCCAGCTACAAAAGCATCTCAATGGGAGGAGCGGGACGGTTTAACACCACAGGCGATGGCTGGCGCTTAGAGGGACAACTCACTGAGTTGAATCAGGTATGTTTGTCCGGGGCTACAACACAAATGTGTGCTGTTGGGGATACTCGAGGACTGGAGTTGGGAACCACTGCTCTAATTCATATATTTTCTACTTTAACGGTTTCCTCTCACAGCAAGCCTACCTGATGATGACACAATATTTCCTGACTGAAAATCTTCCCCGAAATGTGTGTCTGTTTAAGACTGAATAAACACCACTATTTAAAAAAAACTATTTTTCCTTCCTTACTCACTATAATGAGGTACACCACAGCCCAGTAAGCAGTATGCAGGTTGATACAAGATTATGCACTGCAGCATGTGGCTTATATTGTATTTTAATCATCCATCTATGAAAAAAACACAATTTGGCCCAGGGGTTGCTGATTTTCATATGATTGGTTCATAAAATTGACAGACTCCGACAGAATGTCTCAATAGATGCGAGTGCCTTACTAGAGCTTCCATATATCTGGGTTGCTTTGATTATGATATTTATGAAAATGATGATGAGTATTGGCAAGAGAGCTACAATCCACTACAAGATCAAGCATGACACGCAGTTCTTCCAGGTGAAGGCTGGAAACATCTACCCTACTGATGCCTTTAACAGGTGGTAGCTTGCTGCAGGTGGAAGGCCTTCAAAGGCAAGAAAGGGAGACAAGTTTAGACATCAAGAAAACGCTAGGCCTACTGTAATACATACAGTCTATGGGGGAGGCTGCATGCAAAGATAATGTGGTCATACTCACATGATGAGCCAATAAAGTTCAAGGTAAGATGAGAACTAGAGTATAACCTTTACATGTTTGATATGGTATATGGGTCATGGGTCATGGGTCGTGGACGCAACGTCTTTCAAAAAAGTATTAAATGAAGTTATTTAGCCATAAATAATAGTAAACTGCCAGAATAGAGATGCCATGAATGTAAAATGCCTTGCATGTTGTTATCATCATTTGAGGGCATAAACTTGCTCATGGTAGATACGTCATGGGTTTTCTAACCCAATAGTGTATTTTTATAGGGCTCTACATGTTGTTTGTCTGGCAGGCAGATTCAGTCACATTATTTATAAGCATTGTACTCCAAGTTTCAGAAGACTATGACAAAAGTCTATGGTAACTTCTCCACTCCTCTGCCCCGGGTAGTACTGTAGGGCAACCCTTCAAAGACCTGCTTAAGTAAAGGCATTAATAAACAGCCTTAAGTGGGTTACACTCCATCAGCTTGTATGGAGACAGGGCCCACTTTTCCCTAAGGGATTCATTCATAAAAGTCTGAATGAGTGACTAGTCATCACAGGACAAATCCCTCCCATTCGATGGGTAATACAGACATGTTCAGAGATCTGGGCTCCTGGTTGTTATTTTGGAATAGAGAGAAAGGCTGGCCACTTGGAGCCTAATCCACACCCTTGAATGTTTTTTTTTTAAGTGCACTGAAAGGTATAAGACAAATAAAGAAAAGAAAAAAAGTATAAGACAAATAAAGATAAAGAAGCTGGATGAAAATATTAGTGAGGCTCAAATAAAGGAATTCTGCTGAGAGAGGGGGTACTGTTTGCGTGGCAGAGAGAATGGAAAGGGAGTGTCGCCCCCTTGGGTTATGGACAAGTATAACATCACCCTGTACTTGGCATTTCTGCCTATTGTTTCTCAAATATGTCAATACATTAACAGTGTCGATACAGTATTACTTACCATGAGTCATTGAATTACTGTATCAAAGACAGAGGAATAACAATACTAGGATGTGAGCTAGATCCTCAACCCTCCAATAACTGGATGAGACCACACCACAGGTATTTCCCAGGCGATTGAGAAAAGGCAGAGGCAAACAGACGACAAGCCGTTGTTGGAGCTGAGCTCTGCTCTACACCCAAAAGACAGTGAGCAGCCATCTATAGACAGCAGAGGTATATCCTGGGGGGAATTCCATTCCACTAATGCCCCTCTCAGAGCAGACTGCAGTTGTCAACATTGGGTCATATGATGATATATATATATGTGTACAATGTCAGTGGAAGGATTCCACTATTTTTTTTATTTTTTTTTTAAAGAAATGTATTTATTGGCATTTTTTACAATTTAACAATCAGCAAAATATGACACCGATAATGTCGTTATTCCTTCCACCTACACAAAGTGTGCTACACAGGAGCACATCGTACAAAACCCTTCCCTCCGCAGCACGTGCACACCCCCCTCCCTCCCCTCTACCGGTGTTATCGTCAATGATTAACAACAACAAAAAGAAACAGAATGACCTTCACATTCAATGCTAGGAAATAAATTATTCAACGCAAAAACAAATAATAATAATAATATATTAATTAAGAAAATAATAATGAGGCAGCTAAGGCGACGGCTCTAGAAACTGCTGAAAGTCCCCCCAGACATCAGTGAATTCAAAGGGTTTATTACATAAATTGTACGTTCTTTTTTCAGATGGAATATAGGAAGTTAGTTATTTTAGCCACATCTGCTTGCTTGGCGGAGAGTCACTCTTCCATATAGTAGCTGTGCATTTATTGGCTGCAGTGACTGCCAATTTAATGAATCTGGTTTTGCTACCATTATTAACTGGTAGAACAGAACAGAACAAAAACATATACATAAGTGTGCCCACCCCCGTTTTACACCTTGGGCAAAATTTAGAATATTTAGAATTGATCTTATACAGTCTCTCTGGTGTAAAGTAGACACTATGTAAAATATTTAATTGCATCAACTTGTGCCTTGTGTCAATCTAAAAAGAGCTTTCCCCATTTCTCATCCTCAAAAATGAGACCACGGTCATCATGCCACTTCATGCAAGCCTTCAGATCTTCGTCGTTCCCCAACAGAGCTTGAAGACCAGAGTACGTGTAAGAAATTAAACCTTTTACCCCTTTCTTCCCCAGCCACAGTTGATCAGTTATAGGTTCACTCATGGGCTAAATACTACCTCCCTGCTGAGTGGCAATATAGTGCCTAACCTGTAGGTACTTGAAGAAATGCGTTTGAGGTAACTGAAAATGAGATGCCAGATGTTGAAAGGATAGTAGTCACTTTCTCTAAACAGATGACCAAATGTTTTAATTCCTTTGTTGAACCAAGAAAATGTAACAGCATCTCTCAGGGCTTTGGGTAAGATGGGGTTATTATAGAAAGGTGTTTGTTCATATATACAGTTGAAGTCGGAAGTTTACATACACCTTAGCCAAATACATATAAACTCAGTATTTCACAATTCCTGACATTTAATCCTAGTAAACATTCCCCGTCTTAGGTCAGTTAGGATCACCACTTTATTTTAAGAATGTGAAATGTCAGAATAATAGTAGAGAGAATGATTTATTTCAGCTTTTATTTCTTTCATCACATTCCCAGTGGGTCAAAAGTTTACATACACTCAATTAGTATTTGGTAGCATTGCCTTTAAATAGTTTAACTTGGGTCAAACGTTTCGGGTAGCCTTCCACAAGCTTCCCACAATAAGTTGGGTGAATTGTGGCCCATTCCTCCTGACAGAGCTGATGTAACTGAGTCAGGTTTGTAGGCCTCCTTGCTCGCAAACGCTTTTTCAGTTCTGCCCACAAATTTTCTATGAGATTGAGGTCAGGGCTTTGTGGTGGTCACTCCAATACCTTGACTTTGTTGTCCTTAAGCCATTTTGCCACAACTTTGGAAGTATGCTTGGAGTCATTGTCCATTTGGAAGACCCATTTGCGACCAAGCTTTAACTTCCTGACTGATGTCTTGAGAATTTTCTTCAATATATCCACATAATTTTCCATCCTCATGATGCCATCTTTTGTGAAGTGCACCAGTCCCTCGTGCAGCAAAGCATTCAGGGTTGGGATGGTGTTCTTCGGCTTGCAAGCCTCCCACTTTTTCCTCCAAACATAACAATGGTCATTATGGCCAAACAGTTCTATTTTTGTTTCATCAGACCAGAGGACATTTCTCCAAAAAGTACGATCTTTGTCCCCATGTGCAGTTGCAAACCGTAGTCTGTTTTTTTATGGCGGTTTTGGAGCAGTGGCTTCTTCCTTGCTGAGCGGCCTTTCAGGTAATGTTGATATAGGACTCGTTTGACTGTGGATATAGATACTTTTGTACCTGTTTCCTCCAGCATCTTCACAAGGTCCTTTGCTGTTGTTCTGGGAGTGATTTGCACTTTTTGCACCAAAGTACATTCATCTCTAGGAGACAGAATGTGTCTCCTTCCTGAGCGGTATGATGGCTGCGTGGTCCCATGGTGTATATACTTGCGTACTATTGTTTGTACAGATGAACGTGGTACCTTCAGGCATTTGGAAATTGCTCCAAAGGATGAACCAGACTTGTGGAGGTCTAAAATAATTTTTCTGAGGTCTTGGCTGATTTCTTTAGATTTTACCATGATGTCAAGCAACGAGGCACTGAGTTTGAAGGTAAGGCCTTGAAATACATCCACAGATACACCCCCAATTGACTCAAAGAATGTCAATTAGCCAAAGCTTTAGGTGGGCTAATATAAGGTATAGATGCCGATGTAGCAGGGTTCAGACACCCTTCCTCTATCTGTCTCCAAGAGGGTGAACTTGTTGTAGTATTTTTCCATACCCACACAGTCTTTAACTGAGATGACCAGTAATACAACTGGAAGTCAGGTAGAGTAAGTCCTCCTGAGTATGGTTTGCATAAAGTTGTGAGATTCACTCTGGGGGGCTTCCCTTTTCACAGAAATTAAGAAACCTTCATATTAAGTTGTTTGAAAAAAACTTTGGCAATAGGAAAAGGCAATGTTTGAAAAAGGTACAAGAATTTTGATAATATATTCATCTTTACACAAATTGACCTGCCCAATAAGAGAAATTGGTAAATCCTGCCGTCCTGTACCTTGGCCTCTGCGCTGGATTATCAACCCCTGCCTGCCTTGACCTGTCGTTTGCCTGCCCCTGTGGTTACAATAAACATTGTCACTTCACACAGTCTGCACTTGGGTCTAACCTTGACTTCTGATAGCCACCTATCCATTTCTCCCCTCAACCTTTTTGAGAAGTGGAGTATAGTTCAGTTGATATGTCTTAATAATTTCAGAAGGAATTTGCAATCCAAGATATGTCATATTCTGAGTTCTCCAAGAAAACGGCTGCTCTAAGATTGGGATCTGCATAGCTGCCCTGTTAAAAGGCATAATTATACTCTTCGATAGGTTTATTATATATACTGAAAAGGTCCCATATTCTTTCAGGGTGTCAACTAATGCTCGGAGTGAAATGTCTGGTTCAGTGAGGTAAAGCAAAATGTCATCAGCATATAGTGACATCAGATGTTCACGCCCCACCTATACGAACACCATGGATGGATGAAATCTGAAAGCTAACCCTGGATTTTCCCACAGCAGTGTTGAAAATGGATTCTCTAATTTCTTTCTCCAAGTACTCTCTATCCTCATCAGTTAAATACAGTTTGTTCAAAAACTCATGCATTGTGGCAGTGGCATCCCTTTCAGACTTGTACATGGTTTCATAAAACTCCCCGAAGACTAGATGAATTTTCTCAGGACTGTGAACATCTGTGTTATTGGGCATCTTAATAGAGCTAATAATTCTACTAGCTTCCTCCTGCCTTATCTGCCAAGCAAGCAACTTTCCTGCTTTATCTCCATTTTCATAGTAGTTTTGTTTTGTTCTCCTAAGAGCGTTTTCCGCTTTGTGGGTCGTCAGGGTGTTATTTTCCAATCGCTTTGAGTCACGTTTTTGTAGAGTTGAGTCGTTTCCAGATCTCTAATTTCTTTCTCCAACTAATCTACTTGAGCCTTATACATCTTACGAGTACCTGAACTAAAATATATTATTTGCCCCCTCAGATATGCAAGGAGAGCTGCCCATAAAACGATGGGGGGGGGCAGAGTTGTTATTGGTGCTACAAGATGTGTCGATATGAGTGTTCAGAAATGTTACAGATGTGAGATTATTTAGTAAGTATGTGCCAAACCTCCACCTTCTTGATGGTGGTTGTGTTTTACTGACTGATCAGTGTTAGTGAAACCTCGAATGATCACAAACCTACCCCCTTTGTCTTTAATCTGAGATTGTAGCTGAAAGGGACCATGCTTATTAATGAGTATGGCCACCCCTCTTGCCCGAGAGGTGAAAGACGAATAGTACACTTGACCCACCCACTCTCTCTTAAGTTTATCATGCTCAGAGTCAGTCAGGTGTGTCTCCTGAAGAAGAGCTATATCAACCTTAAGCTGCTTTTGATCCTTCAGAATGCGTTTGCACTTGACTGGGCATTTAGTACCCCTAACGCCAAGAGTGTGCAAAGCTGTCATCAAGGCATAATGTCACGTTCCTGACCTTATTTCCTTTGTTCTGTATTGTTTAGTTGGTCAGGACGTGAGCTGGGTGGGCATTCTATGTTATGTGTTTCTATGTTGGGTTCATTGTATTAGCCTGATATGGTTCTCAATCAGGGGCAGGTGTTTTACGTTTCCTCTGATTGAGAACCATATTAAGGTAGGCTGTTCTCACTGTTTGTTTGTGGGTGATTGTTGCTGTGTCTGTGTTTGTTCGCCACACGGTACTGTTTCGTTTCGTTCGTTCCTGTTCGTGCATTCATGTCTTATGTTCTCATGTTCAGGTCTGTTCACGTCGTTTTGTAGTTTATCAAGTGTTTCTCGTCTTCGTTGATATTATTAAAAGTATGTATTCAAACCACGCTGCATTTTGGTCCGATCCTTGCTCCTCCTCAGACGAGGAGGAAGACGAGCGTTACACATATAAAAACTTTTTTTTTTTGTTTAACACTTTTTTGGTTACTACATGATTCCATATGTGTTATTTCATCAATTTGATGTCTTCACTATTATTCTACAACGTAGAACATAGTAAAAAAGAAAGAAAAACCCTTGAATGAGCAGGTGTTCTAAAACCTCTGACTGGTAGTGTACATCTCTAACAATAGCCAAGCCAGCAAACGTAATAGTAGCTAAAATTCCCTGAGGTAATATAAACAACTTAGTTATGCTGGAAACCCAGTCAAACGTCCATTTAACCAAACCCGACTGGACCTCTCTGCGTAAAATAAAAGTATACAGCAAAAAATGTAACTACCTGGCATAGTGTGGCTGTAGCTATTAGTCACACCCTTGTAAATTTAGCGAGCTGGCTAAATAGCGCCGCCAGCATTAGCTATGATCCAACTTTACCTCGCCGGTCATTATCGCGCTAGCCATCTAGCCAACCAGCCAGTCGATCATATGAATAATTTTGTTGATCCTCATGTTCTAACAGTTCACTATCCACTGTCTCCAAGTTCAAAAGACAGTTCCTCATGATGTAGTAGACGTGAACAAGTCATGTATGTTTCAGCCGTCTTCACATAGTCAAATGTGCGCTCACCATTCTTGCTTTTTCGATCCACGAAGTCGCCGGGTAGCGCAGGCCGTATGCCAAACCAGCCTGACGCAGAAGCCCCTTAAGTGGGGAGAAAGCCATCCTCTTGTGTAGTATGGGAGAAAGATCCGGAAAGATCATGATTCTGGCATCTCCGTTATTGAGCTTTCCCTTTGCTCTGGCAGCAGAGAGGATGGTACCATAGAAATGTAATGACAAATGCCCTGGGTGCAACTAGCCACCTCCGTAGAGTGCGATGGGCCCTCTCAATTTCCAGTGGGTGCACGGAAGGGGGTAGATCCAGAATTTTGGGAATCCATTCCTGTAGAAAGGAGATGGCGTCTTTTCCCTCCATGGCCTCCGGGAAACCTTGAAGTCTCAGATTCGAGCGTCTTTGGACATTTTCGTAAGAATCAAATTTCTCCTCGAGTTTAAGAGATGGCGTCTTCCAACTTCTTGTATTTTTGGTCCATGTCCTCACAGACGTCCAGGATGGCAGCCTGGTATCAGCATGGTCTTTTTCTAACTTTGTCACTCATCCCTTTGTGACTTTCTGGTCTTCATGGAGTTTATCGACCAGCACATACATTTTGCTGAGGTGTTCAGAAAGTTTGTCTTGATTTTTGTTATACCCTTGTCCATCTCCATTCTGAACCATGCTGGTGCTTCTTCCGAACTAGCATCTGCAGAGGCCAAAGAAGAAGGGGTCATTTTCCCATGCCTCGTTTGAGGCTTTGACATATTGGGCATCTTTTGTTTTGACGATAAAAGAGATGTTTTAACTTCCAACTCACTATTACCGAACAGGTAACCCTTGTCAGAATGCCTTAAACATTTTCTAAAGTTCGATGACGCTACCTCAGACGCGAGTTGTTAGAGCTTCGCCATTGCCAGAAGTCGTAGTCAATTCCACTATTATTAAGACATTTATGTTCTGTGAGGACGTTCTAATGTGAAGATATACTGTAAACAACTTTTTTTAAGGGGAATATAAGTGGTATCTAGAGTACCTTACTCTCACAGCGAAAAACAGAGTACAAACAAAGCACTAACATGTGAGGTCTGGAAAATCCCAATTGGGACAGCAGGAGGCATGCTATAGGTCTAATGCAGCCACTTTTTTTTCTCAATATCAAATAATTTCTGGGTAACAATTAAGTACCTTACTGTGTGTCGTTTTACATTCAAATAGTCAAAAAGAAACAAAAATAGCTTCTTAGCAAAGAGCAATTTCTCAAGCAAGAATTTAGCTTGGACTGTCTGGGAGTGGTCTGAGTGGGGAGGGTGAAACTGAAAATTAGCTGTTTACAGAAAGGTTTGGAATGATCTTTCTTATTGGTCTAATAACTCATTTACTGCATGGTGATGTCACCATGGAAGGCCAAAACTCCCTCCCACCAAAAAAGGTAGACATTGCAGGCTGTCTTTCAAACATCTCTAATACTAAAAGGGAATTATCATAATTTTCACAATTTCACAGTATTATTCCAGCCTCGTAGTCTGGAAATATAAAACACAGGAAAATCATGTAAGATTTTCCTGACAAAGGGTGTAAGTTCGACAATTGGTTGTGCATCAGCAGATTTTCTCTTGTTTAGTCAGTCACAATATTTTGAATGGTAAATTAATCTAGCCAGTTATCTAAATTTGTAGTAATCATAGCCCAGGGGGCATGTGACCTCCAGCCCTCATTGATTTTGTTAGTTACTCTCACTCAGATACGTATCATTAAGATGACACCGGAGGGGATGGTTGCCGTTTTAGGGGCTATTAACCAACCGTGCCATTTAGTTAGTTTTTTCGCATTGTTTGTCACTTATTTTGTACATAATGTTGCTGCTATCGTCTCTTATGACTGAGAAGAGCTTCTGGACATCAGAACAGCGATTACTCACCTTGAATTAGATTTTTTTTTCTTTAACCTGTCTAGCCCCGGGGTTCTGCTAGCGGAACTCCTCCCACATTCCACTGAAAAGGCAGAGCGCGAAATTCAAAAAATATTTTTGAGAAATATTTAACTTTCACACATTAACAACTCCAATACAGCAAATGAAAGATAAACATCTTGTGAATCCAGTCAACATGTCCGATTTTTAAAATGTTTTACAGCGAAAACACCACGTATATTTATGTTAGCTCACCACCAAATACAAAAAAGCACAGACATTTCTTTCACAGCACAGGTAGCTTGCACAAAACCAACCTAACTAACCAAGAACCAACCAAACTAACCAAGAAACAACTTCATCAGATGACAGTCTTGTAACATGTTATACAATAAATCTATGTTTTGTTCGAAAAATGTTCATATTTGAGGTATAAATCATAGTTTTACATTGCAGCTACCATCACAGCTACCATCAGAAATAGCACCGAAGCAGCCAGAGTAATTATAGAGACCAACGTGAAATACCTAAATACTCATCATAAAACATTTATGAAAAATACATAGTGTACAGCAAATGAAAGACAAACATCTTGTGAATCCAGCCAATATTTCAGATTTTTTAAGTGTTTTACAGCGAAAACACAATATAGCATTATATTAGCTTACTACAATAGCCAACCACATAACAGCATTGATTCAAGGCAACAGTAGCGATAGCGACAAAACCAGCAAAAGATATTAATTATTTCACTAACCTTCATAAACTTCATCAGATGACAGTCCTATAACATCATATTACACAATACATATATGGTTTGTTTGAAAATGTGCATATTTAGAGCTGAAATCCGTGGTTATACATTGTGAAAATGTAACAACTATTTTCCAGAATCTCCGGATATATTTCTGACACTCACCTATTCTGACCAAATAACTAATCATAAACGTTACTAAAAAATACTTGTTGTACAGCAAATGATAGATACACTAGTTCTTAATGCAATCGCCGTGTTAGAATTCTAAAAATAACTTTAGTACGACATGCAGCTTACGTTATAGCGAGAGAGCGCCCAAAATCTGGGCGGAAACTAATAGTAAACATTTTCGACAGAAATATGAAATAACATCATAAATGGGTCCTACTTTTGTTGAGCTTCCATCAGAATCTTGCACAAGGGGTCCTTTGTCCAGAACAATCGTTGTTTGGTTTTAGAATGTCCTTTTTCCCTCTCGAATTAGCAAGCAAAACTTGCCAAGCGGCGCGAAGCTGTCCATCGTGAACAAACGCAGAGAACGGAACACGCCAAAACTCCCGGAAAAAATTCAATAATCTGATTAAACTATATTGAAAAAACATACTTTACGATGATATTGTCACATTTATCAAATAAAAATCAAAGCCGGAGATATTAGCCGTCTATTTACATTTACATTTACATTTAAGTCATTTAGCAGACGCTCTTATCCAGAGCGACTTACAAATAAGGAAAGCTTTTCAGAAGCCAAAGCTGATGTCCATCCCGCGTCTTCCTGAACAAAGGAAATTGGGGTCCTGTCATTCCAAGACCTCTTTTGACCATAGATATACCTAGGATCCCCATTTCACCTCTCACTGCCTATTGACATCCAGTGGAAGGCGTATGAAGTGCATGTATAGTCATACATTTCAAGCAAATTGATAGGGAGGCCCTGGAACAGAGCCTCAATTTTTCACTTTCTGACAGGAAGTTTGCTGCAAAATGAGTTCTGTTTTACTCACAGATATAATTCAAACGGTTTTAGAAACTTGAGGGTGTTTTCTATCCAATAGTAATAATAATATGCATATTGTACGAGCAAGAATAGAGTACGAGGCCGTTTAAATTGGGCACGATTTTTCCCCAAAGTGAAAATAGCGCCCTCTATCCTCAACAGGTTAACCTCTCTAGGGGGTGTGGGACGGTAGCGTCCCACCTGGCCAACATCCGGTGAAATTGCAGAGTGCCAAATAAGAGCTGCACCATTAAGAGCATCCGGACGGGTTGCATCACTGCCAGGTATGGCAACTGCCCTGCCTCCGACTGCAAGGCGGTACAGAGGGTAGTGCCTATGGCCGTACATCACTAGGGCCAAGCTTCCTGCCATCCAGGACCTCTATACCAGGCAGTGTCAGAGGAAGGCCCTAACCCCAGCCACCCTAGTCATAGACTGTTCTCCCTGCTACTGCACGGCAAGTGGTACCGGATCGCCAAGTCTAGGTCCAAGAGGCTTCTAAACGGCTTCTACCCACAAGCCATAAGACTCCTGAACATCTAATCAAATGGCTACCCAGACTATTTGCATTGCGCCCTTTTAAGCTGCTGCTACTCGCTGTTATTATCTATGCATAGTAACTTTAAAAACTCGACCTACATGCACATATTACCTCAATTACCTTGACTAACCGGTGCCCCCGCACATTGACTCTGTACCGGTACCGCCTGTATATAGCCTCGCTATTGTTATTTTACTGCTGCTCTTTAAAACTTCTTGTGAATAGGGGGGCGCTGTTTTCACTTTGGAAAAAATCGTGCCCAAATTAAACGGCCTCGTACTCTGTTCTAGATCATACAATATGCATATTATTATTACTATTGGATAGAAAACACTCTGACGTTTCTAAAACTGTTTGAATTATATCTGTGAGTAAAACAGAACTCATTTGGCAGCAAACTTCCACACAGGAAGTGAAAAATCTGAAAACGAGGCTCTGTTTCAGGGCCTGCCTATTCAACTGGCTTTTATTTATCGATATGTATGCACTTCATACGCCTTCCACTAGATGTCAACAGGCAGTGGTAGGTTGAATGGGATGTCTAGCTTGATGTGAGGCTGAATAAGAGCTTTTGGAGTGACAGGTCCGGTATTTTGTTTTTATTTTCGACGGCGCGCGGGGGACCTCGACATTGTCTTCTGAAAAGCGTTTGGTATACACGGCGAATTGCTCCGGCTCTGATTTTATTTGATACATATGAGAAAAACATCATAAAGTAGGATTTTTCAACCGAGTTTGATCAGTTTATTCAACGTTTATTGGGACTTTTGGAATTTTCCGTTCTTTGCGCCAAGAGATGATGGACACGTGCGCTCCACAATGCTAGCCAAAGTTGCTAATTCGACAGAAGAAATGGACATTCTAAAACCAAACAACGATTTATTCTGGAAATAGGACTCCTTGCACAACATTCTGATGGAAGCTCAGCAAAAGTAAAACACAATTTATGATGTTATTTCGTATTTCTGTGTAATATGTTGACTCCAACTTGGCGGAGAATAGGTGAGCGCTGTCTCACAATAATGCATTTTGTATGTTGTAGTAAAGTTATTTAAAAAAATCTAACACAGCGGTTGCATTAGGAACCAGTGTATCTTTCATTTGCTGTACAACATGTATTTTTTAGTAAAGTTTATGATGAGTTCTTTAATTAGATTAGGTGACTGTCCAAAATATCTCCGGAGATTTTGGTGAATTGTTGCTACGTATTCACAATGTATAACCACGATTTGCAGCTCTAAATATGCAAATTTTCGAACAAAACATAAATGTATTGTATAACATGATGTTATAAGACTGTCATCTGATGAAGTTGTTCAAGGTTAGTGATTAATTTTATCTCTATTTTGTCGGTTTTGTGAAAGCTAATTTGGCGGGGAGTAAATGGCGTTATGTGTTTGGCTATTGTAGTGAGCTAATATAATTCTATATTGTGTTTTCGCTGTAAACACTTAAAAAAATCGGAAATATTGGCTGGATTCACAAGATGTTTATCTTTCATTTGCTGTACACCATGTATTTTCCATAAATGTTTTATGATGCGTATTTATGTATTTCACGTTGCTCTCTGTAATTATTCTGGCTGCTTTGGTGTTATTTGTGATGGTGGCTGCAATGTAAAACCAGGATTTGTAGCTATAAATATGCACATTTTCGAACAAAACATAAATGTATTGTATAACATGATGTTACAAGACTGTCATCTGATGAAGTTGTTCAAGGTTAGTTAATTTTATCTCTATTTGTGTAACGATTCTCTAATTCCTCCTCCTCCTCGGACGAGGAGAGGAGAGAGGGATCTGAAGACCAATGTGCAGCGAGGTATGATGACATAACTGATATTTATTGAATTACGAAACGAAACACGAAAACACTTGAAAATTACAAAATAACAAACACGACGTAGACAGACCTGAACATGGAACTTACATACAACATGAAGAACGCACGAACAGGTACACGACTACAAACAAACGCTACAGTCCCGTGTGGCACGAACATACATACAGACACAGGAGACAACCACCCACGACAAACAATGTGAAACAACCTCCCTATGTATGTCTCTCAATCAGAGGAAAACGAAAACACCTGCCTCTGATTGAGAGCCATACAAGGTCAATTAAACCTGACACTTAACATAGAACAAACACAGACTGCCCACCCATCTCACGTCCTGACCCACTAAACACAACAATACAAAAGGAAAACAAGGTCAGGAACGTGACAATTTGTGGGTTTTGTGAAAGCTACCTATGCGGTGGAAACATGGTGAAAATATGCCGTTGTGTGTTTGGCTATTGTGGTTAGCTAATATAAATACATATTGTGTTTTCGCTGTAAAACATTTAAAAAATCGGAAATGATGGCTGGATTCACAAGATGTTTATCTTTCATTTGCTGTATTGGACTTGTGATTTCATGAAAATTATATTATATGATATCCCTGTCCCGTTAGGCTAGGCTATGCTAGTCAGCTTTTTTGATGAGGATGCTCCCGGATCCGGGATGGGTATTAAGTAAAGGTTAATTATTTGTTACTTTTATTTATTTCTTCTTTTTAGGTATTTTTCTTAAAACTGCATTGTTGGTTAAGGGCTTGTAAGTAAGCATTTCTCTGTAAAGTCTACACCTGTTGTATTTGGCGCATGTGACAAATCAATTTGATTTGATTTGAACCCTATCAGTCCCGAAACCCCAGCATAAATCTGCTTTTCATTTATCGGACTTTCATTTATCTGCATGTCTAGCCCTGATATTTAGCCTCACAATTAAGTATTTTACCATTTTATTTTCAGGACAACCAGGGCTACAAGTGGAACACAAAACAATTTCACATAAACAGTTGCATTAATGAGTTTTTATTGACAAATGTCAATTTTAAAAAAGCCAGCCAAAACAAAAACCTGATAAAAAATGAATTTATTTGAAAGATACTGTTTGCTCAGTGGGAAATGAATATCCAACTAGTCAGTGTCAACTGTGTGTAGTTTCGAATTTGTGACAGCAATTATGTAAGCCTTTTACAGTCTTTGCCACACCCTGATCTGTTTCACCTCTCTTTGTGCTTGTCTCCACCCCCCTCCGAGTGTCGCCCATCTTCCCCATTGTCCTCAGTGTATTTATACCTATGTTCTCTGTCTGTCTGTTGCCAGTTCGTTTTGTTCGTCAAGCCTACCAGCGGTTTTCCCCTTGCTCCTGTCTTCTTCTATAGTTTCTGTTTTCTAGTTTTCCCGGTTTTGACCATTCTGCCTGCCCTGACCCTGAGCCTGCCTGCCGTTCTGTACCTTGTCACACGGCCCTGGATTATTGACCTCTGTCTACCCTGACCCTGAGACTGCCTGCCGTTCTGTACCTTTTGACTCTGATCTGGATTACTGACCTCTTCCTGCCCTTGACCTGTCGTTTTGCCTGCCCCCTGTTCGAGTAATACACTTTTGTTACTTTGACACTGTCTGCATCTGGGTCTTCCCTAAAACGTGATAGTATTACAGACACTAGGTCCTTGGATTTCCAATGGTCTTCTATGTAGTAATAATAATAGATACATTTATATAGCGCTTTTCATTACACTCAGTCATTTTAAAAAGAAAACAAACAGAAAAAAAATGTAACAAAACATTTGTGGGCGGATCTGGCAGTTATTGAGTGATGGTCTTCCACAGCTTTAGATGATAGGAAGTTTAGAAAGGTAGTATCTTGAGCGGAGGGAGCAGTGTGGCGCAAGAAAAAGTATCGTGTTGGCACCAGAACAAGGGTTTAGCTGTCCTAAAGTAATGTACATTTCCAAGAACAAATCCTAAACCATTATTTTCAAGAATGCCATTTCTTCTTAACATTTTTCTTAGGAAGAATCATCGGGGGGGGGGGGGGGGGGGAATTAAGAACATTTCCAATAACTTTATTGACGAATATCAACTTTGCTCATCTTCCTTCATAAGTCTATAGTTAAGGACAAAATGGCAGCTAAGAAGGTTTTGTGAATCTGGGCCCAGGAGGCCAAAAAGCCGGTACTGTTGATCAGGTGTTGCTGCTGCATCATTCAAATCGAGCTAGTTAGCAAATGGGGATGTGTAAAACTTACTCCTCAGCCTCTTCAAACTTACTCCTCCTCAAGTGTCCCCACTTGAGCTAACGTGGTGCCCGACTGGAAAAATGCTTCAGGAGAGTAGTCACGTGTTAACAATGCAGAGGTCCCGAGTTCATGCCAGGTATAGGCCGAATCGGGAGGAAGTGGTACTTGCTAAGTAAGCAGCATTACGTCCTTTTCACTAGTGAAGCCAAGTATATAACTGACTTGCCATAATTATTCCTGCAATTACGTGAGTCACCACCAGATAGTACAATTCATCTCACAACAAGATATCAAAAACCCCAAAAGTAAATTTAAAAAAACACTTAAAAACAATTAAATATGTACAATATTTACAGAGCTCTTGTCACGGCCGTCAACAGAAGTGGACCAAGGTGCAGCGTGGTGAGCGTACATGTTATTTTTATTAGAAAAGACGCCGAAACAAAACAATAAACACTACAAAACAAACCGTGAAGCTAAAGGCTATGTGCCATAAACAAAGTCAACTTCCCACAAAGACAGGTGGGAAAAAGGGCTACCTAAGTATGGTTCTCAATCAGAGACAACGATAGACAGCTGTCCCTGATTGAGAACCCTACCCGGCCAAAACATAGAAATACAAATAATAGAACATAGAATACCCACCCCATATCACACCCTGACCAAACCAAATAGAGACATAAAAAGGATCTCTAAGATCAGGGCGTGACAGCTCTCTCCCTAGGCTACCTCACTACCTGGTAACATGTTACATGTGCGTTTTTGTGACAGTCTCAGCTTTTCATAGATAGCTTTTAATAGTTTGTAGCTCAAACCATTCAGATGTAGAAATGTTTGCTAATTTATTACAAATAAAAAACAGAAATAGCTTATTTACATAAGAATTCAGACCCTTTGCTTTGAGGCTCGTAATTGAGCTCAGGTGCATCCTGTTTCCATTTATCATCCTTGAGATGTTTCTACAACTTGATTGGCGTGCACCTGTGGTAAATTCAATTGATTGGACAGGATTTGGAAAGGCACACACACACCTGTCTATATAAGGTCCCACAGTTGACAGTGCCTGTCAGCGCAAAAACCAAGCCATGTGGTTGAAGGAATTTTCTATTGAGCTCAGAGACAGGATTGTGTCGAGGCACAGCTCTGGGGAAGGGTACTAAATAAAAATTGGAACCACCAAGACCCTTCCTAGAGCTGGCAGCCTGGCCAAACTGAGCAATCAGGGGAGAAGGGCCTTGGTCAGGGAGGTGACCAAGAAGCTGATGGTTACTCTGACAGAGCTCCAGAGTTTCTCTGTGGAGATGGGAGAACCTTCCAGAAGGACAAAATCCTTGCAGAACTACACCAATCAGGCCTTTATGGTATATATGTAGAATATGTGGACAACTACAAATACTTTGGTGTCTGGTTAGACTGTACACTCACCTTCCAGACTCACATTAAGCATCTTCAATCCCAAATTAAATCAAGAATCCGCTTTCTTATTTCGCAACAAAGCCTCCTTCTGTCAGGCGGTGGGTAACTGGTGCAGTGAATCAGGCGCAGGAGAGCAGAAATGAGTGTACAAGGTATTTAAATCCACGACAGCACCAGTATACAGACAATACTCAAGGTGCGGAGAAATACCGGTCACTCAAAAATAACGCCGTAAATACATAACCCGGCAAACATAACCAGCCGACAAGTACCGACATGAACAATCAATAAACACGCACACTAACATGTGGGAAACAGAGGGTTAACCTCTTGACGCTAGGGGTCATATATACACTGCTCAAAAAAATAAAGGGAACACTTAAACAACACAATGTAACTCCAAGTCAATCACACTTCTGTGAAATCAAACTGTCCACTTAGGAAGCAACACTGATTGACAATAAATTTCACATGCTGTTGTGCAAATGGAATAGACAACAGGTGGAAATTATAGGCAATTAGCAAGACACCCCCAATAAAGGAGTGGTTCTGCAGGTGGTGACCACAGACCACTTCTCAGTTCCTATGCTTCCTGGCTGATGTTTTGGTCACTTTTGAATGCTGGCGGTGCTTTCACTCTAGTGGTAGCATGAGACGGAGTCTACAACCCACACAAGTGGCTCAGGTAGTGCAGCTCATCCAGGATGGCACATCAATGCGAGCTGTGGCAAGAAGGTTTGCTGTGTCTGTCAGCGTAGTGTCCAGAGCATGGAGGCGCTACCAGGAGACAGGCCAGTACATCAGGAGACGTGGAGGAGGCCGTAGGAGGGCAACAACCCAGCAGCAGGACCGCTACCTCCGCCTTTGTGCAAGGAGGAGCAGGAGGAGCACTGCCAGAGCCCTGCAAAATGACCTCCAGCAGGCCACAAATGTGCATGTGTCTGCTCAAACGGTCAGAAACAGACTCCATGAGGGTGGTATGAGGGCCCGACGTCCACAGGTGGGGGTTGTGCTTACAACCCAACACCGTGCAGGACGTTTGGCATTTGCCAGAGAACACCAAGATTGGCAAATTCGCCACTGGCGCCCTGTGCTCTTCACAGATGAAAGCAGGTTCACACTGAGCACATGTGACAGACGTGACAGAGTCTGGAGACGCCGTGGAGAACGTTCTGCTGCCTGCAACATCCTCCAGCATGACCGGTTTGGCGGTGGGTCAGTCATGGTGTGGGGTGGCATTTCTTTGGGGGCCGCAGAGCCCTCCATGTGCTCGCCAGAGGTAGCCTGACTGCCATTAGGTACCGAGATGAGATCCTCAGACCCCTTATGAGACCATATGCTGGTGCGGTTGGCCCTGGATTCCTCCTAATGCAAGACAATGCTAGACCTCATGTGGCTGGAGTGTGTCAGCAGTTCCTGCAAGAGGAAGGCATTGATGCTATGGACTGGCCCGCCCGTTCCCCAGACCTGAATCCAATTGAGCACATCTGGGACATCATGTCTCGATCCATCCACCAACGGCACGTTGCACCACAGACTGTCCAGGAGTTGGCGGATGCTTTAGTCCAGATCTAAGAGGAGATCCCTCAGGAGACCGCCACCGCCACCTCATCAGGAGCATGCCCAGGCGTTGTAGGGAGGTCATACAGGCACGTGGAGGCCACACACACTACTGAGCCTCATTTTGACTTGTTTTAAGGACATTACATCAAAGTTGGATCAGCCTGTAGTGTGGTTTTCCACTTTAATTTTGAGTGTGACTCCAAATCCAGACCTCCATGGGTTGATAAATTTGATTTCCATTGATATTTTTTGTGTAATTTTGTTGTCAGCACATTCAACTATGTAAAGAAAAAAGTATTTAATAAGAATATTTAATTCATTCAGATCTATCATTTATCGCCCTCCAGGTTCCCTTGGAGAGTTCATCAATGAGCTTGACGCCCTGATAAGTTCCTTTCCTGAGGATGGCTCACCTCTCACAGTTCTGGGTGACTTTAACCTCCCAACGTCTACCTTTGACTCATTCCTCTCTGCCTCCTTCTTTCCACTCCTCTCCTCTTTTGACCTCACCCTCTCACCTTTCCCCCCTACTCACAAGGCAGGCAATACGCTTGACCTCATCTTTACTAGATGCTGTTCTTCCACTAATCTCATTGCAACTCCCCTCCAAGTCTCCGACCACTACCTTGTATCCTTTTCCCTCTCGCTCTCATCCAACACTTCCCACACTGCCCCTACTCGGATGGTATCGCGCCGTCCCAACCTTCGCTCTCTCTCCCCCGCTACTCTCTCCTCTTCCATCCTATCATCTCTTCCCTCTGCTCAAACCTTCTCCAACCTATCTCCTGATTCTGCCTCCTCAACCCTCCTCTCCTCCCTTTCTGCATCCTTTGACTCTCTATGTCCCCTATCCTCCAGGCCGGCTCGGTCCTCCCCTCCTGCTCCGTGGCTCGACGACTCATTGCGAGCTCACAGAACAGGGCTCCGGGCAGCCGAGCGGAAATGGAGGAAAACTCGCCTCCCTGCGGACCTGGCATCCTTTCACTCCCTCCTCTCTACATTCTCCTCTTCTGTCTCTGCTGCTAAAGCCAATTTCTACCACTCTAAATTCCAAGCATCTGCCTCTAACCCTAGGAAGCTCTTTGCCACCTTCTCCTCCCTCCTGAATCCTCCTCCCCCTCCTCCCCCCTCCTCCCTCTCTGCTGATGACTTCGTCAACCATTTTGAAAAGAAGGTCGACGACATCCGATCCTCGTTTGCTAAGTCAAACGACACCGCTGGTTCTGCTCACACTGCCCTACCCTGTGCTTTGACCTCTTTCTCCCCTCTCTCTCCAGATGAAATCTCGCGTCTTGTGACGGCCGGCCGCCCAACAACCTGCCCGCTTGACCCTATCCCCTCCTCTCTTCTCCAGACCATTTCCGGAGACCTTCTCCCTTACCTCACCTCGCTCATCAACTCATCCTTGACCGCTGGCTACGTCCCTTCCGTCTTCAAGAGAGCGAGAGTTGCACCCCTTCTGAAAAAACCTACACTCGATCCCTCCGATGTCAACAACTACAGACCAGTATCCCTTCTTTCTTTTCTCTCCAAAACTCTTGAACGTGCCGTCCTTGGCCAGCTCTCCTGCTATCTCTCTCAGAATGACCTTCTTGATCCAAATCAGTCAGGTTTCAAGACTAGTCATTCAACTGAGACTGCTCTTCTCTGTGTCACGGAGGCGCTCCGCACTGCTAAAGCTAACTCTCTCTCCTCTGCTCTCATCCTTCTAGACCTATCGGCTGCCTTTGATACTGTGAACCATCAGATCCTCCTCTCCACCCTCTCCGAGCTGGGCATCTCCGGCGCGGCCCACGCTTGGATTGCGTCCTACCTGACAGGTCGCTCCTACCAGGTGGCATGGCGAGAATCTGTCTCCGCACCACGTGCTCTCACCACTGGTGTCCCCCAGGGCTCTGTTCTAGGCCCTCTCCTATTCTCGCTATACACCAAGTCACTTGGCTCTGTCATATCCTCACATGGTCTCTCCTATCATTGCTATGCAGACGACACACAATTAATCTTCTCCTTTCCCCCCTCTGATAACCAGGTGGTGAATCGCATCTCTGCATGTCTGGCAGACATATCAGTGTGGATGACGGATCACCACCTCAAGCTGAACCTCGGCAAGACGGAGCTGCTCTTCCTCCCGGGGAAGGACTGCCCGTTCCATGATCTCGCCATCACGGTTGACAACTCCATTGTGTCCTCCTCCCAGAGTGCTAAGAACCTTGGCGTGATCCTGGACAACACCCTGTCGTTCTCAACTAACATCAAGGCGGTGACCCGTTCCTGTAGGTTCATGCTCTACAACATTCGCAGAGTACGACCCTGCCTCACGCAGGAAGCGGCGCAGGTCCTAATCCAGGCACTTGTCATCTCCCGTCTGGATTACTGCAACTCGCTGTTGGCTGGGCTCCCTGCCTGTGCCATTAAACCCCTACAACTCATCCAGAACGCCGCAGCCCGTCTGGTGTTCAACTTTCCCAAGTTCTCTCACGTCACCCCGCTCCTCCGCTCTCTCCACTGGCTTCCAGTTGAAGCTCGCATCCGTTACAAGACCATGGTGCTTGCCTACGGAGCTGTGAGGGGAACGGCACCTCCGTACCTTCAGGCTCTGATCAGGCCCTACACCCAAACAAGGGCACTGCGTTCATCCACCTCTGGCCTGCTCGCCTCCCTACCTCTGAGGAAGTACAGTTCCCGCTCAGCCCAGTCAAAACTGTTCGCTGCTCTGGCACCCCAATGGTGGAACAAACTCCCTCACGACGCCAGGTCAGCGGAGTCAATCACCACCTTCCGGAGACACCTGAAACCCCACCTCTTTAAGGAATACCTAGGATAGGATAAAGTAATCCTTCTAACCCCCCCCCCCCCTTAAAAGAGTTAGATGCACTATTGTAAAGTGGTTGTTCCACTGGATATCATAAGGTGAATGCACCAATTTGTAAGTCGCTCTGGATAAGAGCGTCTGCTAAATGACTTAAATGTAAATGTAAATGTAATCTAGGATGTGTTATTTTAGTGTTCCCTTTATTTCTTTGAGCAGTGTATATATTTTTTTAAAGAACGTTCCCAAGGTAAATGGACTATATCTCAGGTCCAGATCGTAGAATATGCATATAATTTACAGATTAGTATAGAAAACACTCCAAAGTTTCCAAAACTGTCAAAATATTGTCTGTGAGTATAACAAAACTGATTCTGCAGGCGAAAACCTGAGAAAATATAACCCGGAAGTGATATTTTGTTTTAAAATTCTGTGTTTCCTGGCCAGTCTTTCTTCCATTTAAAGGGGTATCAAACAGCTTTTCCAATGGCTTCCTCAGGCTGTGACCAGGCTTTAGACATAGTTTCAGGCTTTTATTTTGAAAAATGAACAAGATCTTTCAAAAGTAGTCAGGTGTCCTCTGAATAGTGCCTGCGCGCCAGAGGGAAGCTCTCCATTTTGCTTTTCTCTCTTATTGAATAGGTTATGGTCCGGTTGAAATATTATCGATTATGTTTGTTAAAAACAACCTGAGGATTGATTATAAAAAACATTTGACATGTTTCTACGACCATTACGGATACTTTTTGGAATTTGTCGAACGGAACGAGGCTGTGGTTTTCTGAACATAACGCGCAACCCAAATGGCGTTTTTTTGTGATAAAAGTAATATTTATCGAACAAAAATAAAATTTGTTGTGTAACTGGGAGTCTCGTGAGTGCAAACATCCGAAGATTATCTAAGGTAAGCGATTAATTTTATTGCTTTTCTGACTTTCGTGACTAAGCTAACCAAGCTAATATAAGGCTAACTGTTGTAGCATTGATTGCTACACTCACAAAAGCTTGGATTTCTTTCGCTGTAAAGTATATTTTCAAAATCTGACACGATAGGTGGATTAACAACAAGCTAAGCTGTGTTTTGGTATATTTCACTTGTGATTGCATGATTATAAATATTTTTTGTAATATTTTTGCATTTGGCGCCCTGTAATTCTAGCGGTTGTTTAGGAAAATGATCCCGTAAAAGGGATCCGTAGCGCAGAGAAGTTAAATAATGAACATGTAATTGGGGAATAGAAACCAGGTGTGTAGAAAACAAAGACAAAACAAATGGAAAATGAAAAGTGGATTGGCGATGGCTAGAAGACCGGTGACGTCGACCACCGAACGCCGCCCGAACAAGGAGAGGGACCGACTTCGCTCATGCTGCTAAACATACCCTCGTAAAACTGACTATCCTACCGATCTTTGACTTCAGCGATGTAATTTACAAAATAGCCTCCAACACTCTACTCAGCAAATTGGATGTAGTCTATCACAGTGCCATCCGTTTTGTCACCAAAGCCCATATACTACCCACCACTGCGACCTGTATGCTCTCGTTGACTGGCCCTCGCTTCGTATTCGTTGCCAAACCCACAGGCTCCAGGTCATCTAAGTCTTTGCTAGGTAAAGCCCCGCCTTATCTCAGCTCACTTGTCCCCATAGCAACACCCACCCGTAGCACACGCTCCAGCAGGTATATTTCACTGGTCGTCCCCAAAGCCAACTCCTCCTTTGGCCGCCTTTCCTTTCAGTTCTCTGCTGCCAATGACTGGAACGAATTGCAAAAATCACTGAAGCTGGAGACTTACTGTATATCTCCCTCACTAACTTTAAGTATCCGCTGTCAGAGCAGCTCACTGATCACTGCACCTGTACACAGCCCATCTGTAAATAGCCCACCCAACTACCTCATACCCATATTGTTATTTATTTTTGCTCTTTTGCACCCCAGTATCTCTACTTGCACATCATCATCTGCACATCCATTACTCCAGTGTTAATGCTAAATTGTCATTTTTCGCTACTATGGCCTATTTATTGCCTTACCTCCCTAGTCTTACTACATATGCACACACTGTATATAGATTTTTTCTATTGTGTTATTGACTGTACGTTTGTTTATCCCATGTGTAACTCTGTGTTGTTGTTTTTGTCGCACTGCTTATCTTTATCTTGGCCAGGTAGCAGTTGTAAATGAGAACTTGTTCTCAACTGGCCTACCTGGTTAAATAAAGGTGAAATAAAATACATTTTAAAAAATATGGTAGAATGGCCAGACGGAAGCCATTCCTCATTAAAAGGCACATGACAGCACGCTTGGAGTTTGCCAAAAGGCACCTAAAGGACTCTCAGACAATGAGAAACAAGATTCTCTGGTCTGATGAAACCAAGATTGAACTCTTTGGCCTGAATGCCAAGCGTCACATCTGGAGGAAACCTGGCACCATCCCTACGGTGAAGTATTGTGGTGGCAGCATCATGCTGTGGGGATGTTTTTCAGCGGCAGGGACTGGGAGACTAGTCAGGATTGAGGGCAAGATGATTGGAGCAAAGCACAGAGAGATCCTTGATGAAAATTTGCTCCAGAGCGCTCAGGACCTCAGACTGGGGCGAAGGTTCATCTTCCAACAGGACAACGACCACAAGCACACAGCCAAGACAACGCAGGAGTGGCTTTGGGACAAGTAACTGAAATTCCTTGAGTGCCCAAACCAGAGTCCAGACTTGAACCTCATCGAACATCTCTGGAGAGACCTGAAAATAGTTGTGCAGCGACGCTACCGAACCAACCTGACAGAGCTTGAGAGTGTCTGCAGAGAAGAATGGGAGAAAATCCACAAATATAGGTTTGCCCGAGTGGCGCAGGGTTCTAAGGCACTGCGTTGTGAAGCCCGAGAGGTCAATATAGACCCTGGTTCGTTCCCAGGCAGTGTCACAGTTGGCGGTGATCGGGAGTCCCATAGGGCTGCGCACAATTGGTCCAGCGTCGTCTGGGTAAGGGGAGGGTTTGGCCGGGGAGGTAGGCAGTCATTGTAAATAAGAATTTGTTCTTAACTGACTTGCCTAGTTAAATAAAGTTTAAATATGATTTTTTTAAGACTCAAGGCTGTAATCGCTGCCAAAGGTGCTTCAACAAAGTACTGAGTAAAGGGTCTGAATTGTTAAGTAAATTTGAGATTTTGGTTTTGCAAACAATTCTAAAAACCTGTTTTTACTTTGTCCTTATGGGGTATTGTCTGTAGATTGATGAGGGGACATTTTGTCCATTTTAAAATAAGGCTGTAACGTCACAAAATGTAGAAAAAGTTGTGGAAAAAGGGGTCTGAATACTTTGTAGTGTATGTGGATCTCGGATGACTAGATGAGCTGTATAGTGTATGTGAGTCAAGGTCCCTCCTTTCACAAACCGTCTCAGAGCCAGTCAGGCAGGTTTGCTGTAATTACATGAAAAATGGCTTCAGTCATCCAGCGCTTTGGTCATATCGAGACAGAAAGAGAGAGAGAGAGAGAGAGCGAGACAGACAGACAGACAGACAGACAGACAGACAGACAGACAGACAGACAGACAGACAGACAGACAGACAGACAGACAGACAGACAGACAGACAGACAGACAGACAGACAGACAGACAGACAGACAGACAGACAGACAGACAGACAGACAGACAGACAGACAGACAGACAGAGATAGAGAAAGAAATAGAGACAGACCGAGAATTCTCTGGCTTTAAAGGCTCTCCCATCCCTCTTCTTTAAGGTGTATCGGCCCCATTAGATACCTGAACGAGACACAAAAGGAGGTTCAAGCTGAAGCAATTAGAGTAAAAAATATGCTTGAAATGAATGATTCATGAATGATGATTATGTGAAGCATGACACTTTTATTTAACTTTACCTTATGATGGTTTCGACTAAAAACCTATGATATTTTGGTCAACAAAGACCTTTATCAGACATATTTAGAAAATCCATTAAAAAAACAAGCCTGGGGTAAAAGTGGGCTATAAAATCTCCCCTCAATTGAAAGTACACAGCAACTTTTTCAGTGTAAAATGTCTAGTGTTGAGTCAGGAGTTACATTAACTCTAAGTGTTAAATTAACACTCCTTGGTGTAAAATAACCCCAGTGTTGGTGTTAATAACCAGAAAACCATGACCATCATTATAATTTCTCAGCATGCTCTATTGCAGGTTGATTTTTAGAATTGTTTGTTTCAATATCTATGAAACAAACAATTGATTGATTAATTCATCTTATGCTACTCAAATATAAATAACATCATTTTTTCAAAGTAATCCAATCTGTGACCTGGATTTATTGCACCTGTTACTGAAATGGTTGTTCCAGTTTAGATTCTTTAGGTAGTCTCATATCTTAGTCTTCCCAATCCTGGCAGTCATTCTGAATGCATTTGAATGAAAATGCCAAAAGTTGGATACTCTGCAAGCCAACATGTGATTTGCAGGCTTTATGTGTTCTGTAAATCAGGAGTTCCAGTTCACTCTATTAGGATAAAACTAGGACTTCAAAATAAGGCCTTATGAAATATATATTGTCCTAAATAATTACATTTGACTGATTACATTTTGATTTGGGATCTCACTACGCAAAGGCCACAGCACTGAAAACGAATGAATGCAACAACCATGTCTCCGTCACAAACAAATACAGTCATGGATGGTAAACTCTACAATTCACTTGAAAGGCAAGGCACACTGGGAAATATGCAAATGAAGCTTTACACCAAGCAAACTGTTAATTTAACACTGAAATGTGTGGACCCGTATAGACACTGGAACAGCTTTAAATTTACCACCCTCAGTGTTGATTTAACAGTGGAGAATATGGTGTGTACAGTACTGAGAAAAGAAATGAGAGGGCCCAGACTACATAGAGAGATGTATGTGACCCATCATCCTCTGGCCTACAAGACATTCAAAGAGTTTAGTCAGTCGATTGATTTTCAAAATTATTTTCTGTTCAGGAGTGTACAAATTATGAAAACAGCATCATTTTAACAGAGTGAGCCTGATCTATTGTGCAGACCGTAGGTTGTGTGACATTCTAAGGAAGTCAGGTAAGAGTAGGATCTGTCAAAATATCACCAACACCAGCTGCTTTAGTATCAACACTTCTTTCATCACTTTAAGACAGTCATCCTGCCAACCATGACAGTAATTCTGTAAGAGAGAGGGCCACACTCAATGTCTCCTCATCTTGAAAAACAAAGGACCGGATTGGCTGAGAGCTGCTGCATATATTTACAGTAGAAAATGCCGTGCGTTTGGAGGTTTTCTGGGTAGAAAGTCATTCTAGTAGTGTTTGAATTTATGTTGCTCAAGAATGCATGAATAATGTCACAAGAAGAATAAAAACAGATTGACTGCCATGATTGCAGGTTAATCCATTTATTAACATCCAGGAGCTGGGTGATTTAACATCATATCTTCAGATGCTTAGGTAAAGCAAAAACAACAGTCAACAACAGCCTAATGACTCTCCTGGATTAGTTAAATAAACTGTCATACACAAACAACCCAACTCTTTCTCTGGCACTGTATTACGTTTTACAGTTATACAAACAAGTTTACACTGTGTTGCATACTATAATCAACTAATAAAGCTTCATATTTTCATATAATGTTCAGATGCTTTCTCTCTCACTCTCTCTTAGCAGGTAGCCTAGCGGTTAGCGTGTTGGGCCAGTAACCAAACAGTCGCTGGTTTGAATACCTGAGCTGACAAGGTGAAAAATCTGTTGATGTGCCCTTGAGCAAGACACAAGTCTTGTTCACACAGCAGGCCTTTCAAAAACGTTTTGGAATTCTAACTGTCCAAACAGCAAGTTACAAGTGACCAAATCAGATGTGTGTGTGTTCAGACAGCAGTCATTTGCTGACATGGCTACGCTAGTTGTCAAAGTAACGACGGGTGTGTGCGTAGTGGTGTAGGCTGATTGGTGGTGGAGCTCATGCTTCCTATCACTCAGAAGTTATGTAGCAAGCTAACGTGACAACAATGCCTGCCATGGATGATTACCAGTTGCTTTGAGTGTTCAAAATCATACTGTAAGAACACTTTTAAAGCCTCAAAGGATGATCCAACTTTCAAAACAAGTCCTCTTTGGCTAGTCAACTAACTGCTGTGGCTAAATCAGAGTCACACAAGTGTTTCTTGGTTGTCTTAACATATCTACTTTGAAACTAAAGTATACATCTCACACACATAGTTATGGTCTTAAAAAAAAGAAGACACCTGTACCATGTCATATATAGAGTTGAAATGTATTACATTTTGAGTTTGCGTCCCAATATTACACTTTATATACCTCACAGAAGACTGAAATATAACAAAACCGTTTGACATAGAAACACTGAAATTATTAAAATATTAAAAACATTGCACCCATGAGGCCACTAGAAGGCGATTTGGTCATTTGACTGCAAGAAAAGGTTTTAACAAGCTAGTTAGCTACCGCATGTTGAAGATGGCGCCGAAGAGGATGGCTGACGTTTTACATGCTCCTAACCAACTGTGCTATTTAGTTCGTTTTTTGGGTTGTTTGTAACTTATTTCTTTACTTCTTTTGTACATAATGGTGCTGCTATTGTCTCTTATGACTGAAAATAACTTCTGGACATCAGAACAGCGATTACTCACCAGAAACTGGAAGAAGCTTTTTCCTTTAACGAGTCCGACGAGAAGGATATACTGCTTTCCCGGGAATAGGCTCAAATCCCCCGTCATTTGCATGAAGAAAAGACAGAGGAAAAGAGGGCGTAGATCGAGCTGCCTTCTGAGATTCCGTAGGTGAGCGAGTTAACTCCCACTGCCATCCATTCTACTTGCTAATATGCAAATCATTGGAAAATAAAATGGATGACCTACGTTTATGATTATCCTACCAACAGGACATTAAAAACTGTAATATCTTATGTTTCACCCAGTCGTGGCTGAACGACGACACAGGATTTTCCATGCACCGGCAGAACAGAGAAAAAGATACGTCTGGTAAGACGAGGGGTAGGGGTGTGTGTCTTTTTGTCAATAACAGCTGGTGCGCAATGTCTAATATTAAAGAAGTCTCAAGGTATTATTCACCTGAGGTAGAGTACCTTATGATAAGCTGTAGACCACACTATCTACCAAGAGAGTTCTCCTCTATATTACTCGTAGCTGTCTATTTACCACCACATACCGATGCTTGCACTACGATCACACTCAACCAACTCTATAAGGCCATAAGCAAACAAGAAAATGCTCATCCAGAAGCGGCGCTCCTAGTGGCCGGTGACTCTAATGCAGACAAACTTAAATCAGTTTTACCACATTTTTACCAGCATGTCACATGTGTAACCAGAGGAAAAACAACCCTAGACCAACTTTACTCCACACACAGAAATGCAGACAAATCTCTCCCACGCCCTCCATTTGGCAAATCTGACCATAATTCAATCCTCCTGATTCCTGCTTACAAGCAAAAGCTTATAATCTAAGGGAATTCTCTTCGATTATAATCACACCCGTACATATTCCCCCCCAAGCAGACACATCGATGGCCCCGAATGAACTTTATTTGACTCTATGTAAACTGGAAACCACATATCCTGAGGCTGCATTCATTGTAGCTAGGGATTTTAACAAGGCTAATCTGAAAACAAGACTCCCTAAATTCTATCAGCATATCGATTGCACAACCAGGGCTGGTAAAACCCTGGGTCATTGTTATTCTAACTTCCGCGACGCATATAAGTTCCTCCCCCGCCCTCCTTTCGGAAAATCTGACCACGACTCCTTTTTGTTGCATCGGACAACAACATTGATGTATACGCTGATTCGGTGAGCGAGTTTATTAGCAAGTGCATCAGTGATGTGGTACCCACGGTGACTATTAAAACCTTCCCCAACCAGAAACCGTGGATTGATGGCAGCATTCGCACGAAACTGAAAGCGCGAACCACTGCTTTTAACCAGGGCAAGGTGACCGGAAACATGACCGAATACAAACAGTGTAGCTATTCCCTCCGCAAGGCAATCAAACAAGCTAAGTGTCAGTATAGAGACAAAGTAGAGTTGCAGATCAACGGCTCAGACACTTTGCCGAAAGGAGGGCAAGGGAGGGCTTTGTATGCGTCGCAGAAATTTGAGTAGCAATGATCCAGAGTTTTGCCAGCCCGGGTCGCGGATTCGATATGCTGCTAATGTTTAGGGAGACTTGTTTCAGATTAGCCTTGTGAAAATACCCAGCTACAATAAATGCAGCCTCAGGATATGTGGTTTCCAGTTTACATAGAGTCCAATTAAGTTTTTTCAGGGCCGTCGAGGTGTCTGCTTGGGAGGGGGGGGGGGGGGGGGGGTATACACAGCTGTGATTATAATCGAAGAGAATTCTCTTGGTCGATATGATCGTAAGGAATTCTAGGTCAGGTGAACAAGAGGACTTGAGTTCCTGTATGTTGTTATGATCACACCACGACTCGTTAATCATAAGGCATACACCCCAGGACAACAACCTCTCCCACAATGTGAGCAAGACAAAGGAGCTGATCGTGGACTACAGGACTTCCTGCCATCCAGGACCTATATAATTGGCGGTGTCAGAGGAAAGCCCATAGAATTGTCAGAGAATCCATTCATCCAAGTCATAGACTGTTTTCTCTGCTGCCGCACGGCAAGCGGTACCAGAGCGCCAAGTCTAGGACCAAAAGGCTCCTTACCAGCTTCTACACCCAAGCCATAAGACTGCTGAACAATTAATCAATAATTTGAATCTGATTTCAAACCACCTTTTGGCTGTTCAGACTGCATGAAAAAGAGCAGATTCTAATCAAATATGCAAAAAAAAAATATTTAGGTCACCTCAAACTGCAATGCGAACAATGCTTGAACCCTGATTTGCTCAAGGGGTTCCATTCTACTATGGCTGACCCTGTAAAACAACACATTTCACTGCATCTATCTGGTGTATGTGACAATAAACATCTACAGTACTAGTCAAAAGTTTGGACACACCTACTCATTCAAGGGTTTTTCTTTATTTTGACTATTTTCTACATTGTACAATATTAGTGAAGACACTTAGTGAATAGTGAAAAGTGAAAACTATGAAATAACACATATGGAATCATGTGGTAACTAAAAAAGTGTTAAACAAATAACACTTTGTATTTGTATATATTTGAGATTCTTCAAAAAAGCCACCCTTTGCCTTGATGATAGCTTTGCACACTCTTTGCAAGTCTCTCACCATTGCCGCTTGCTATAGACCACCCTCTGCCCCCAGCAGTGCTCTGGACACCATATGTGAACTGATTGCCCCCCATCTATCTTCTGAGCTCATGCTGCTAGGTGAACTAAACTGGGACATGCTTAACACCCCGGCAATCCTACAATCTAAGCTTGATGCCCTCAATCTCAAACAAATTATCAATGAACCTACCAGGTACAACTCCAAAGCCGTAAACACATGCACCCTCATAGATATCATCCTAACCAACTTGCCCTCTAAATACACATCTGCTGTTTTCAACCAAGATCTCAGCGATCACTGCCTCATTGCCTGCATCCGTAATGGGTCAGCGGTCAAACGACCTCCACTCATGACTGTCAAACGCTCCCTGAAACACTTCAGCGAGCAGGCCTTTCTAATCGACCTGGCCCGGGTATCCTGGAAGGATATTGACCTCATCCCGTCAGTAGAGGATGCCTCACCATCTTAAATAAGCATGCCCCATTCAAGAAATTTAGAACCAGGAACAGATATAGCCCTTGGTTCTCTCCAGACCTGACTGCCCTTAACCAACACAAAAACATCCTGTGGCGTTCTGCATTATCATCGAACAGCCCCCGAGATATGCAACTTTTCAGGGAAGTTAGAAACCAATATACACCAGCAGTTAGAAAAGCCAAGGCTAGCTTTTTCAAGCAGAAAGTTTCTTCCTGCAACACAAACTCAAAAAAGTTCTGGGACACTGTAAAGTCCATGGCGAATAAGAGCACCTCCTCCCAACTGGCCACTGCACTGAGGATAGGAAACTCTATCACCACCGATAAATCCACTATAATTGAGAATTTCCATAAGCATTTCTCTACGGCTGGCCATGCTTTCCACCTGGCTACCCCTACCCCGGTCAACAGCACGGCACCCCTCACAACAACTCGCCCAAACCTTCCCCATTTCTCCTTCTCCCAAATCCAGTCAGCTGATGTTCTGAAAGAGCTGCAAAATCTGGACCCCTACAAATCAGCCGGGCTAGACAATCTGGACCCTTTCTTTCTAAAATGATCTGCCAAAATTGTTGCAACCCCTATTATTAGCCTGTTCAACCTCTCTTTCGTGTCGTCTGAGATTACCAAAGATTGGAAAGCAGCTGCGGTCATCCCCCTCTTCAAAGGGGGGGTCACTCTTGACCCAAACTGCTACAGACCTATATCTATCCTACCCTGTCTTTCTAAGGTCTTCGAAAGCCAAGTTAACAAACCGATTACCGACCATTTCGAATCCAACCGTACCTTCTCCGCTATGCAATCTGGTTTCAAAGCTGGTCATGGGTGCACCTCAGCCACGCTCAAGGTCCTAAACGATATCTTAACCGCCATTGATAAGAAACAATACTGTGCAGCCGTATTCATTGACCTGGCCAAGGCTTTCGACTCTGTCAATCACCACATCCTCATCGGCAGACTCAACAGCCTTGGTTTCTCAAATGATTGCCTCGCCTGGTTCACAACTACTTCTCTGATAGAGTTCAGTGTGTCAAATCGGAGGGCCTGTTGTCCGGGCCTCTGGCAGTCTCTATGAGGGTGCCACAGGGTTAAATTCTTGGGCCGACTCTCTTCTCTACATACATCAATGATGTCACTCGTGCTGCTGGTGAGTCTCTGATTCACCTCTACGCAGACGACACCATTCTGTATACTTCTGGCCCTTCTTTGGACACTGTGTTAACAACCCTCCAGACAAGCTTCAATGCCATAAAACTATCCTTCCGTGGCCTCCAACTGCTCTTAAATACAAGTAAAACTAAATGCATGCTCTTCAACCGATCGCTGCCTGCACCTGCCCGCCCGTACGGTAATCACTACTCTGGACGGTTCTGATTTAGAATATGTGGACAACTACAAATACCTAGGTGTCTGGTTAGACTGTAAACTCTCCTTCCAGACTCACATCAAACATCTCCAATCCAAAATAAATCTAAATCTAGAATCAGCTTCCTATTTCTCATCAGCATCCTTCACTCATGCTGCCAAACATACCCTCGTAAAACTGACCATCCTACCGATCCTCGACTTCGGCGACGTCATTTACAAAATAGCCTCCAATACCCTACTCAATAAATTGGATGCAGTCTATCACAGTGCCATCCGTTTTGTCACCAAAGCCCCTTATACTACCCACCAGTGCGACCTGTACGCTCTCGTTGGCTGGCCCTCGCTTCATACTCGTTGCGAAACCCACTGGCTCCAGGTCATCTACAATACCCTGCTAGGCAAAGTCCCCCCTTATCTCAGCTCGCTGGTCACCATAGCAGCACCCACCCGTAGCACGCGCTCCAGCAGGTATATCTCACTGGTCACCCCCGAAGACAATTCCTCCTTTGGCCGCCTCTCCTTCCAGTTCTCTGCTGCCAATGACTGGAACGAACTACAAAAATCTCTGAAACTGGAAACACTTATCTCCCTCACTAGCTTTAAGCACCAGCTGTCAGAGCAGCTCACAGATCACTGCACCTGTACATAGCCCATCTACAAATAGCCCAAACAACTACCTCTTCCCCTACTGTATATATTTATTTATTTTGCTCCTTTGCACCAGCTCCAGTATTTCTACTTTGCACATTCATCTACTGCAAATCTACCATTCCAGTGTTTTACTTGCTATATTGTATTTACTTCATGGCCTATTTATTGCCTTTACCTCCCTAATCTCACCTAATTTGCTCACATTGTATATAGACTTATTTTCTCTACTATATTATTGATTGTATGTTTGTTTTACTCCATGTGTAACTCTGTGTTGTATGTGTCGAACTGCTTTGCTTTATATTGGCCAGGTCGCTGTTGTAAATGAGAACTTGTACTCAACTTGCCTACCTGGTTAAATAAAGGTAATACATTTTTTTTAAAAATAAGATAATGAACAGGTTTCCGGAGACTTCAAAGTGTGATTGAAATGTGCCTCGATTGGCAGAGTTGTATCAAAGCATCGCCTCACAAAGACCTTTGAGGCCACCCAGAACTATGTCTCTCATAAGGAAGGTGAGCGCCAAGGTAAATATGGACATTGTATCACTGTTTGCCTAGAGGGGACTGTGGTGGAGTCATCTAGACTGGAAGATGTTATTTTTCAGATGATGCATTAAAGAGTCACCAAACCACTGATGGCCCTGTGTGGCATTTCAGTCTCATTATTGTGTAACCTCATGCAGACAAGTATCATTTGTAATGTTTGAACAGTAAATGTAAAATGTAATGATAGTACGTTATTGGCATGTTTTATTAGGGTATCACTGAAAAGAGGACCATGTATTGACATCAAAACATCCTGAAATAGGATGATTTCAACTACCTGTTCAGTGTTGTTGCTTTGAATGCCTTTATTTAACTAGGAAAGTCAGGCCTCCTGCGGGGACGGGGGCTGAGATTAAAAATACTAATAAATGAAATTAAAATATAGGACAAAACACATATCACGACAAGAGAGACAGCACTACATAAAGAGACCTAAGACAACAACATAGCATGGCAGCAACACATGACAACACAGCATGGTAGCAATACAACATGACTACAACATGGTAGCAACACAACATGGCAGCAGCACAAGATGGTAACAGCACAAAACAGTGTACAAACATTATTGGGCACAGACAACAGCACAAAGGGCAAGAAGGTAGAGACAACAATACATCACGTAAAGCAGCCACAACTATCAGTAAGAGTGTCCATGATTGAGTCTTTGAATGAAGAGATTGAGATAAAACTGTCCAGTTTGAGTGTTTGTTGCAGCTCGTTCCAGTCGCTAGCTGCAGCGAACTGAAAAGACAAGCTACCCAGGGATGTGTGTGCTTTGGGAACCTTTAACAGAATGTAACTGGCAGAATGGGTGTTGTATGTGGAGGATGAGGGCTGCAGTAGATATCTCAGATAGGGGGAATGAGGCCTAAGAGGGTTTTATAAATAAGCATCAACCAGTGGGTCTTGTTATGGGTATACAGCGATGACCAGTTTACAGAGGATAATAGAGTGCAGTGATGTGTCCTATAACCAGGCCAAAGACCCCTTAGAGACACCAATAGTCCTTAGCCGGCCCACAAGAATGGAATGGTCTACCGTATCAAAAGCTTTGGCCAAGTCAATAAATATAGCAGCACAACATTGCTTAGAATCAGGGGCAAAGGGGACATAATTGAGGACCTTTAAGGTTGCAGTGACACATCCATAACCTGAGTGGAAACCAGACTGCATACCAGAGAGAATACTATAGACATCAAGAAAGCCAGTCAGTTGATTATTGCCAAGTTTTTCCAACACTTTTGATAATCAGGGCAAAATAGAAATAGGCTTATAACAGTTAGGATCAGCTTCATCTCCCCCTTTAAATAAAGGACGAACCGTGGCTGCCTTCCAAGCACTGGGAATCTCCCCATAGTGAAGAGACAGGTTAGAAAGGTCAGAGACAGGCTTGGCGATGATAGGGGCAGCAACCTTAAAGAAGAAAGGGTCTAAACCATCTGACCCAGATGTTTTTTGGGGGGTCAAGTTTAAGGAGCTCCTTTAGCACCTCGGACTCAGTGACCGTCTGCAGGGAGAAACTTTGTAGCGGGGCAGGGGAAAAAAGAGGGAGGAGCATCGAGGCAAGTAACATTAGAAGGGGTGGTAGATGAGGAAATGTTGGACGGGCAAAGGGGCTTGGCTGAGTCAAATAGGAATCCTGACATAATGAAGTGGCTCAGCCATGTGTTTCTTGTCAGTAACAACCACATCATCAACTTCAAGGGACATGGGCAGCTGTGAGGGGTAGGGTTTATTCTCCAGGTCTTTAATCGTTTTCCAGAACTTCTTGGGGTTAGACACACAGAGAGAGAACGGCTCCTTAAAGTAACTAACTTTGGCCATCCGGATAGCCTGAGTGCACTTATTTCTCATTTGCCTGAAGGAGAGCCAGTCAGCCTGAGTATGTGTGTGTATGTGTGAGTATGTGTATGTGTGAGTATGTGTGAGTATGTGTGTGCCAAATCCAATTCTTGAGGTGGAGTAACTCGCAAGATCACGATCGAACCAGGGGCTGAACCTGTTTATAGTTCTCATTTTCTTATGGGGACTTGTTTGATAACAATACCACTGAAAATATCAAAAAGTATGTCCAAGCATCTTTGACAGAGGGGATTAAGCTGATTATATACCAATTTACAGTGGTCAGGTCATGAAGGAAGGCTTGCTCATTAAAGATTTTTACCAAGCGTCTATGACAAATCAGGACAGGTCGTTTCACTGAGTAGTCATTTCGAACACAAGCTGTAAAACAATGATCACCAAGGTCATTACAGAGAACACCAGACTGATACCTATCAGGATTATTTGTGAGGATAACATTGGGGAGAGTAGCCTTTTCTGGGTGTTTGGAGTCATACCTTATGGGATTGGTAATAATCAGAGAAATATTTTGGGAGTCCCATTGCTTTAGGACTTGGTCAGGTGGTTTAAGCATGTCCCAGTTTAGGTCACCTAGCAGGACAAATTCAGACTTAGTGTAAGGGGTCAGGAGAGAGCTTAGGGCAGGTAGGGTACAGACCGGTGCTGATGGGGGACGATAACTCCCAGCAACAGTCAACAAAGAGCTATTTGAAAGTGTAATGCTTAAAACCAGCCAATTAAATTGTATGGGGACAGACTTGGTGGAGACAACCAAGAACTGAAGATGATCCTTTTTTAAAGATTGTCACTCCCCCACCTTTGGAAGATCCGTCTTGCCGAAAAAGGTTATAACCAGTAAGGTTAACATCAGTATTCAAAACACTCTTCCTTAACCACGTCTCAGTAATGACCAACACATCAGTATTGGCGCTGTGAACCCACACTTTCAATTGATCCATTTTAGGTAATACGCTTCTAGTGTTAACGTGCAGAAAACTCAGGCTTTTATGAGAGCAGAAATTAATGAAGCAGATATCAGAGCACAAGTCAGAATTGGGGCTAGCAACAGTAGATGGGCCAGGGTGTACATGCACATTTTCAGATATCATCAACACTAATACAATCAAGGCACGGCAGAGGACAGGGAGAGCTCTGCAGTGTTGATTTATGACATTTGGATGTGCATTAGATGGCAACAATATCATATTGTACAGCAATTTCATCAGGCAACATGAATACAAAGCCGGCGAGAGGTGGTTAAAATAGTACGGGAAGCCAAAAGTCTGTGTAGCCAATAAAGAGTTAGAATCCTGAGTGTGGGAACAAACATAGTCTGTCCCACGGTTGGATAAACAAGAAATGTCATAGTCAACAAAGCATGCAGGAGTCATGAGGCAAACAAAATAACAAAATGCACAAGAAATAATATATAATGACTTGTAAGTTCAGAGTCACTCGCCCAACAGTGTGTGTGTGCTGGAGGCGATCGAAAGCTCGGGAGAGAGGGGGGAGTGTGGTGGGGGTACCTGTACCAGACAGGGGGAGACACGCCAGGGCAGACGGTGAACAGATCGCCAGGTGGAATCCAAGCAGCCGTGCAGCAGGCAACGGGACTAGGTGTCACACCCACTTGGGAGAAGCTGTTATTTCTGGAGGCAGATTTCTTGTAGAAAATGCCAGTGGATGGTCTCTGAACAGTGGGAGAGGGCTTCAAAGGCCTCTGTATTTGGGTGGGGTAGCCTGTGAGACTCCTGCCATTTGTTGGGCTCAAAGGCTTCGACACCTCTCACTTCACACCTCACTGCTATTTGAAGTTGTATCTGGTCTGTCTCAGTTCCAGGTTGGATGGTGTCCTCTGGTCTCTGCTGTTTGTTTGCCAGAGCATCCTCTGTATAGCTTGGAAAAAGGAATCCTTGGTAGTAGTAATCCTTCCAGGTAATTTTGTCCAAAATTAGGTTGTAGTTTTGGAGTTTTGAATCTGGAGTGAAGGTTACGCTGTGGAGGGTAGCATCCTGTATATGTCCCTGCTGAAAAATCCAAGTTTATCTAACTCCAAATCTATCTTTTTGTTAAAAAAAAACATGTTGAAAAATGCGAGCGCACACATGCTGCAGTGTCTCTCTCCCTCCCTCCCTCTCTCATCACGCTTGGTGTTACACAAGTTCAACAGACTGGTTATAAAATGAAAAAAGAACAAAGTATAGACAACTAGAATCGTTTTTTTTTGTGTATTGGTCTTTGATAGAATTTCATTCGCCATGTTACCACGGACAAGATGGAAAGGAATTCCTGTGTGCATTTCCAGTGAACAGCCCCACTCTGTCTGGTTCAGTGCGATGCATTTGAATCAGAGTACAATCAGGTGTTTTCAGGATTCTAAGGAGATATGCATCTTCAGGCTCTGGCCACGGTACAAGGCCTCGTTTCCATGGAAACAGCTGGCTCCTAGCTGCTCTGGCTGTGTGTGTGCGCGCCTCCCTTCTCCCAGATCACACAGGGTCCAATGGCAGGTTAAAGAGACCTGTGCAGAGTAACATGCCGACAGACAAGCCATCAGGGGCCAGGGGTTTCTCTGTCACTGCACTATCTTATATCTGTGTGTGTGTGTGTGTGTGTGTGTGTGTGTGTGTGTGTGTGTGTGTGTGTGTGTGTGTGTGTGTGTGTGTGTGTGTGTGTGTGTGTGTGTGTGTGTGTGTGTGTGTGTGTGTGTGTGTGTGTGTGTGTGTGTGTGTGTGTGTGTGTGTGTGTGTGTGTGTGTGTGTGTGTGTGTGTGTGTGTGTGGTAAATAAACTCTGAAACACACATTGAACACGCTTGAATTTGCATCTCAAAGAAGCCCTTGGGCTCAACCATATTTTCACTGAAGCTCCCGACATAGACTCATATAATTTGAACATGGCGATTGAAGATTTAACGCTTTGATCATCAGCGGTAGGTCCCCTCGAACGGTAGCATGACTCCTACCTTTCTTTATACTCCATTTCTATTTGATCAAGAAAATGCCTCATGCTCATCCTCTGATCAAGTTAATTCCTAAAAATATTAGACTCTGCTTTTAAATCGGGCAGAATGGAATGCACGCCTATTGTCAGTTTAGCCTCGGGGCTTTGCTTGCACCAAACATGTTTTTGTGGTGGAGAAAGGAGCACTAATAGCACCCACTGGGGAACTCATTTGCTATGAGTAGCAGATGCTGCTACCATGGCTCCACTCCAATTCTCATCTCAGACAGTATACAGTATTTTATAGCAATGAATTACAAATTACAAACAGAAATGTCCTATTACTGTATGTGCAAATAGACTAGATTGTTGATGTACATGCTATTAATGAGATGCAAAGCTTATGAAGGCCTGACAAAGTTCAAGGCTGTAATAGAAGTCATGAAACCACCACTCTGTACCCGCCTGCCTGACCATTCTACCTGTCCTGACCTCGAGCCTGCCTGCCACACTGTACCTCCTGGACTCTGAACTGCCTTTGGATTATTAATAAATATCAAAGACTCAAACCATCTGCCTCCCGTGTCTGCATCTGGGTCTCGCCTTGTTCCCGTACACAGTACAACGCGATTGACTTTTTCCAATAGGGAATTCCCGTGGTAATTTGCAAACCTTAAGCCTTAGCCATCCTGTGTCTCTTCTACCCATCTGATTTATCAACCACACAATTACGAGTTGATAATCCAGGGTGTTTTCACAGCTGCACACACAACTCAAAGTTACCATGAGAGAAAGGAGTCAGAGTATGATGGACAACACATTCACGTGGATATGGATATTGGGTTGTCAGGGGGAATGCTGTAATACGTTGGCTTGATGTCTTTAATTGTACACCACTCTGTGAGGTATAACCTCTGTCAAAGTGAGGTTCTCTGAACAGTCTCAAGTGTCTTGAAACTCTATCCAAACCCTCTATATTGGGGACACGCAATGTAGAATTAAATGCAATTATGAAAACGTCTTTCCAGCCGGTGATGGGGAATGCAGTGTACGAGAGAGAGAGCGAGAGCGTGAAGTGAAAGGAGTGGGAAGCAAGAAAGGTGCATTCATTTCGCACAGTCCCGGGTTGTCAGAGAGTATACGGAACTCTCTTTCACAATGGCAGCTGCTTAACTAGCCTCGGTGCAGCGAAGCAGAGCTCTCTCTCTTGCTGTAGCTGGTGGTAGTATCTAAACTTCTCAGCACATTCAAAGGAGCCACCATTCTCCAAGGCACTGCAGGCGCTTTCCAAAAACACTGCTGAATTAGTTCTGCATACTGGGACGAGCACTCTCACTTTGGCCAGGCTTTTTTATTTTACATACTGTATCATTTTATCGTTAGAAAAGTAGTTTGTTGTTTATCGTACATCTTAAAACAGTGTCTATCATACTTTGGGGAAGTAGATAGGCTACTATGTCCTAACCCAATCTGTCAGTATGAGAACTTAGAATGTGACACAAATACAGTGAGTGCATGCTTTGACACCATGTTGACACCATCATTCATCGTCACCGAGATACAGACGTGCAAAAATAAGTCTTTGCTATGGGAGATGGCAGAGGGGGGGGGGTGACTAATCGCTACTTCTCAACTTAACCTGTTGTAACCACGGTCACGGGCAGTGAATGGGGGGACCTGGAGTACTTGCACGTCTCTTTTTGGTGTTCATCGTGGTTATCAGGGCTGTAGTAGATGACTGATAAAGAAGGCTGTGTACAGTGTGTGTGTGTGTGTGTGTGTGTGTGTGTGTGTGTGTGTGTGTGTGTGTGTGTGTGTGTGTGTGTGTGTGTGTGTGTGTGTGTGTGTGTGTGTGCGTGTGCGTGTGCGTGTGCGTGCGTGTGTGTGTGTGTGTGTGTGTGTTCATACGTACGATCTGACTGACTGCACAACAAAGCGTCTGAATGGATCTGAGTCAAAGCTCAAACAGTGATGCAGCTGCATTCCGAGAGGTTTATGATGTGAAACACCAAAGGGAAGGAAACAATGATCACATTCATGAGATGTCATTTTCCTCCTCTTTAATTTGAGGAATTTGTTGGGGGGTTTTTTCATAACGTAATATGCCCACCTCAACCAAAGTGGCACTTTGTTAAAGGGCCGTGTTCGAGACTTGACCTTATGCTCACTGAAACAGGGACAGAGTGAATAGGTATTGCCCTCGGCAGGTAAATAGCCTACTTGCACAATGCTAGGCTGGCCATTTTGTTCATGACCATTTTTCTCAACCTAATAGCAATATAGCAATAATGATGTTCCCATTGAATGTCAGAATAAAAAAGTAAGATGTAGAATACCATGACTGTAACAGAACAGTACGCTACAAAGGAGACAACAACTTTTGCAGGATGAAATACTACTGATTCGCGTAACACACCCATTCCAAGTAACAGAACTCGAATTCAATAAAACAAATGACGTGGGCTGTTTGATTTGATTGAATCAAAGTTGTCATGCTGTGCTTTTGCATCGTCAACTTTATAGTGTGACAGTGTGCAATTTTCTCTCTTTACTACAATCTTCTCACGTTGGAAAGAGCAGGAAGCCACTGAAGGTGGTTCTATGATATTGGTCATCCCATATGTGGGTTCCAAGCATAAGCCTCATTTATACCACATCTCCCACTCCTAAATGCAGAACAACACCATTGGACGCATTGGAATTGCGCTGTTTTATGGCCTCATAACCAATTGTGCTATTGTGTGTGTTTTTTTGCATTATTTGCAACTTATTTTGTACATAATGTTTCTGCCACTGTCTTTTATGACTGAAAAGAGCTAATGGATATCAGGACAGTAATTACTCACTTCGTAGTGGACGAAGATTTTTTCTTTAACGAGTTGGACGCAAATGATTTACTTCAGACACCCGACAAGGCCCAAATCCCCGTCATTTGCATGAGAAAGAAACTGAGATATCGAGGATGTAGGTCGGGGTGCCTTGTAAGGATCCGACGGCGAGTGGGTAATCTGCCTCTACCATCAGTTCTATTAGCCAACGTATAATCATTGGATAACAAAATAGATGAGCTACGATCACGAATATCCTACCAACAGGACATTAAAAACTGTAATATCTTAAGTTACAGAACAGCTGCCTCTGGTAGGACAAGAGGTGGCGGTCTGTGTATATTTGTAAACAACAGTTGGTACACGAAATCTAATATCAAAGAAGTCTTTGTTAACTTGGCTTTCGAAGACTTTAGAAAGGCAGGGCAGGATGGCTATAGGTCTATAACAGTTTGGGTCTAGAGTGTCACCCCCTTTGAAGAGGGGGATGACCGCGGCAGCTTTCCAATCTTTATGGATCTCGGACAATACGAAAGAGAGGTTGAACAGACTGGTAACAGGGGTTGCAACAATGACTGCGGATAATTTTGGAAAGAGAGGGTCCAGATTGTCTAGCCCAGCTGATTTGTACAGGTCCAGGTTTTGCAGCTCTTTCAGAACATCAGCTATCTGGATTTGGGCAATGGAGAAGCTGGGGAGGCTTGCGCAAGTAGCTGCCGGGGGTGCAGAGCTGTTGGCCGGGGTTGGGGTAGCCAGGAGGAAAGCATGGCCAGCCGTAGAGAAATGCTTATTGAAATTCTCGATTATCGTGGATTTATCGGTGGTGACAGTGTTTCCTAGCCTCAGTGCAGTGGGCAGCTGGGAGGAGGTGCTCTTATTCTCCATGGACTTTACAGTGTCCCAGAACTTTTTGGAGTTAGAGCTACAGGATGCAAATTTCTGTTTGAAAAAGCTAGCCTTTGCTTTCCTAACTGACTGCGTGTATTGGTTCCTGTCTTCCCTGAAAAGTTGCATATCACGGGGACTATTTGATGCTAGTGCAGTCCGCCACAGGATGTTTTTGTGCTGGTCGAGGGCAGTCAGGTCTGGAGTGAACCAAGGGCTATATCTGTTCTTAGTTCAACATTTTTTGAAAGGGGCATGCTTATTTAAGATGGTGAGGAAATTACTTTTTAAGATTGACCAGGCATCCTCTACTGACGGGATGAGGTCAATATCCTTCCAGGATACCCGGGCCAGGTCGATTAGAAAGGCCTGCTCACAGGAGTGTTTTAGGGAGCGTTTGACAGTGATGAGGGGTGGTCGTTTGACCACGGACCCATAGCGGATGCAGGCAATGAGGCAGTGATCGCTGAGATCCTGATAGAAAACAGCAGAGGTGTATTTGGAGGGCATGTTGGCCAGGATAATATCTATGAGGGTGCCCATGTTTACGGATTTAGGGTTGTGTCTGGTGGGTTCCTTGATAATGTGTGTGAGATTGAGGGCATCTAGTTTAGATTGTAGGATTGCCGGGGTGTTAAGCATATCCCAGTTTAGGTCACCTAACAGAACGAACTCTGAAGAAGAATGGGGGAAATCAATTCACATATGGTGTCCAGGGCACAGATGGGAGCTGAGGGGGGTCTATAACATGCGGCAACAGTGAGAGACTTATTTCTGGAGAGATTCATTTTTTAAATTAGAAGCTCGAACTGTTTGAGCATAGACCTGGAAAGTATGACAGAACTTTCCAGGCTACAATTGAACATGAATTGTGTATGTGTGCCATTCAGAGGGTGAATGGGCAAGACAAAATATTTAAGTGCCTTAGAACGTGGTATGGTAGTAGGTGCTAGGCACATCAGTTTGAGTGTGTCAAGAACTGCAACGCTTCTGGGTTTTTCACGCTCAACAGTTTCCACCCAGAGGACATCCAGCCAACTTGACACAACTGTGGGAAGTATTGGAGTTCCTGTGGAGTTCCTGTGTAACACTTTCAAAACCTTGTAGAGTCCATGCCCCGATGAATTGAGGCAGTTCTGAGGGCAAAAGCGGGTGCAACTCAATATTAGGAATGTGTACTTAATGTTTTGTACACTCAATGGACACACTGAATATACTACATAAACATGTCTCTTTTCTCAGCTCACCTTCAATCTCTGTCTGCATCTTAGCAGATGTCACTCTGGTCTCCGTGAACCTCAGCTCCACTCTCTGCTCCACAACCATGTCTCTCAGATGCCCTCAGCTCAGCCCAGATCGCAGTCTGTCCCATCAGCTCAGAACCAGGGTCACCCTCAGCTTCAGTTCCCAGCCTGTCAACCTGCTCTTCATCCACCCTACTCTGGCTGTCTACATACGGTAAGACACCTGGGGAATGATGTCTTTCACTCTTTCTTCATGGCTATCTTTCTGAACATGCGACCCAGAGACAACAGCAAAACTGGGATAGTCTTCCTATTTTAACCGGCAGCTCCAGGGCTTGGTCAATTTTAGAGTGGCAAAAAACGCTTTTATACTGAGATTGTGTGATATGTGCACATGTAAAGGGATTTTAAGGATGAAAAAGCGGGAGGGAGGATAGTGTGTTTGTCTGTTGCCAAGTAATTGATGTCTCACTCTCTCAGGTCACTGTTTGACGTACATTACATTTTGTACAGTTCAATTAGTTAGCAAGTAAATAGTAGCTTGATGTACAAGTACAGCCCGTGGATAGGACACGAGTCTATCACAGGGCCTCACACCCAATCAATCTCCTTATTGCTGAATGCCAGCAGAGACACATCAGGTCCCGTTTTTAGTCTTTAGTATGACTTGGCCAGGGATTGAACTCACAAACTTTCAAACTCAGGGCAGAGATTGTATCTGTAGGTTATGTCTCTACCACAAGGGCACATAGTTCAATTACACAATAGTTCAACTGGAACATAGGGAACGTAAAGGACGTGCACACTGCAGCTACATTACTGTGAATGAGTGCTGTCGATTGTCTTAAACCAGATTATCTGTTATGTGGGCATTGTGGCATAAAAACATTATTTTACAATACTTAACATCCATGTGACGTTGCTGACATGCCCGACTGCTGAGGTACTGACAAGCAGTGTGTGTGTGTGTGTGTGTGTGTGTATATACTGAATATTGTTCCCCTCTCCCAGACTCTTTCTATCCCCTTGACTCTGTACGGTCCCTTTTGTACTCATTGCATCTTGTATCCCTGTTCATTCCTTATTGCCATATATTCTCCCGATCCCCTGTGGATGAATCCATTTGCATTCAATTACCATTTGACCGCACCCCTTTTTGATCTGAATGAAACCTTCCATGCATGTTTGTCCTTATCAGTGCATGTTAATGCAATGGAGTAAAAACAACATGTCGCAGACATGAATTCCTCCTCCACCAATCAACCCTGATAGAACCACACTGAGCGACAGCCTTGTGACGTCTGTATAAGTCTGACAGCACCTTCCACAGGCTCGGAGTGTGTCGTGCGACATTGTTGAATGTCAAGTCTCTTGTTTTCCAAGACAGAGGTGGTGGATCCTCTGTAGACAGGTGTCTACAGCCTAGTGATCAGTCCCCATACATCTCCACAGGCTATTGGGTAGATAAGTAAATGTGGAGAGTTAGGGAAATTTCCCCCTCAAACAAAACCATTATCTGGGCGTGTTCGGTATGAGTCATAAGAGCGTGCATCAGTGACAAGTTATATAATTAGATAGAAATAACAAGGAATCATTCTCGTCTTTAGAATAATATTTCTTCAAGCCGTATTGTAAAAAAAAAAAACACTGGTCGTGACAAGATTTACGCTGATTGCTATTTGTGTTTATGAATAAGCCTCTATTGAATAACCAGTCACTCAGAGAGATGATGGATAAACACACAGGCATCAATCTCTCTAACAGAGCAGTAAACTTATGACAGAGACAAGAACAATGGCAAGTGGGAATGTTCATCTGCTAATGAATCCAGCCCTGCGGCTGCTCCGGTAATGTATGAGATCTGTAGGTTATGTCGGCCGTTTTCAAAAACACTTCCTCCAGACCCGTGGTTCCCTACTTCAGCCCTCAAGTAACCCAAACAGCACACGTTTTTGTTGTAGCCCCGGACAAACTCACCTGAATCAACTGATCGAGGGCCTGATGATTAGTTGACAAGTTGTAGGAGGCTACAATAGAAATGTGTACTCGAAGACCGGAGTTGGGGACCACTGCGTCTAGACTCTAGAGATGTAAAAAGAGGCTCCTTTCAGGACTCGATGTTCACTCTCTCTGAACACTCTCTAAATGGAAGGCTGTCAACTGCCATGAAAAGACGTTGCTTTAGGCTTAAAAACAAACAAATGTACAGATCCCAAAGAAGTGGAGGGATTTTTGGAAGGAAGACACAGAGCGAGAGAGCCGGAGGGGGGAGAGATGAAGAAGAGTAATAGTTGGACTGCTCTGCGGTCACCCTGGTATGCAGACAGCCTTGAAAGCATTACAGTACTTGCTGCATCTTGTAAAATTCAGATTCTGAAATGCGTAAGCAATGAATATAGTCGTTTTATTTGATTTATGTCTATGCTGTTTATGGAGTTGTAATTTCTCTCTAAATCACTTTTAATTTGATATTTACTGTAAATCAATAATGAAACACAATTAATGAAATGTTGTCATTACAAATCAAACTAAACAATCTACTCTGCATGAAGTGTATCAAGGTCAAAGGTCACACATGCCACAGATGTCTGGCATTGCACACTGTCAGAATGGCAGTTAATGAAGAAACTCTTCATCTTCAGCTCGCCTCGCTTTGAACAGAGGGCCTGCTGTGATTAGGACTGCAGCAACTCTCCCCACCCAGGGAACAGTGGGCGGAAATCCCTCCAGGTCAGGCCTCTTCAGTGATCAACACACCTATGCATGTCCAATTAAAGCCCTAGGGTGGACTCCAATATGCTCTCTTTCTCATTCCCTTGCTCTCTTGTTCACTTTACTCTGCCCTTGTCCACTACTTCCTAGTGCTGAGCGATTGACCAGCTTTTTGTCTTCGTCTGTTATTAAACAACTAATTGACCAACGTACTTGAATTCCATTTAGTTTTTTTGGGCCGTTTCAATAGAGAGAAAACAAATCATTCACAAAATAAATGAGTACAGCGTTCATGTTCTAGGCGGAACTAGGAAACTCTGAAATGTCCGACTTGCTAACCTTGGCAGAAGAGTCGGATCCCAAAATCAACCGATAGGAAGCTCTACGCAAATAACAAACCTTCATTTTAGCTTGGAGGTTTCGAATTTCCGATAGCACTTGAAAGTGGCATAGGTCAAGATCTTTGTGGGACGCTGGGCTGAAGGGCGCTGTAGTTTTCATTAGTCAAATATTCAACCTAGTTTAGTGCAGAAATGTGCTAATTAACTATAATGACCATCATCCATTACTCCTGTTCTTCCTGGATTGGACAGAGAAGTATAGCCTATACACAGACACATGAGAGGAATGTACACAACCCAATGACCAGAGGGATAGAGACAGTTCGTGAGGTAGCGCTACCCAATTGATAGTTGTAGTAATTGGTAATAAGCAGTCTTGAAAGTATGCCTTATGTACTTTAAAGAACTAGTAAAATGATTTTGTCAGAGAGCTCTGCCGCATACTTAGCCAGCTACTAGCCTAGCTAGCTACTAGCCTAGCTAGCTACTAGCCTAGCTAGCTACTAGCCTAGCTAGCTACTAGCCTAGCTAGCTACTAGCCTAGCTAAATAGGATGACTCAAAGACGGTAGGTGTGGGGAGCACAGAGATAATGTTGGATGTCTGGCTGGCTGGCTGTTACTGCCTGAGCAGAGATGAGATGATGAATTTAAGCAATTAAAAATGATATACACAACTAAAATATTTTATTATTTCATAGTAACTTCCGCTTTCTGTTCATTTGGACCTGACAGAGACAATGGGATGTTTTCAATGTTTTGGCAATTTATTGATCACTATTTTGGGCTTTGAAATTTCCATTTAAAAGCTCTAAAATAATTTTTATGTCATTATTTCATAATTAATTGTATGTTTTTAAAAAGTTATCACTAATTGCTCAGCACTTCTACTCCCTGTCCCAGATCTGCCCAATTTGAATAGAGATGTAAGAACTATGACAATGAATAGCATTTGGCCCACCAGAAGGGTAAGTAGAGCTATTACCCTATTTGTTATTTGATACAGTCCAGTCCTTTGTGATCAGAGAGAGGGGTAGAGATAAAGTTGTCAGACTGGAACCCAACCAAGAAACAGCACACACAGGAGCCCCGGTGTGACAGGTACTCTCACATACCTTCCCTCATGCAAGCAAATCTCTCTTTCTCTCGTTGTTTGGTTTGTTTGTTTGTCTGTCTGTCTGTCTGTCTGTCTGTCTGTCTGTCTGTCTGTCTGTCTGTCTGTCTGTCTGTCTGTCTGTCTGTCTGTCTGTCTGTCTGTCTGTCTGTCTGTCTGTCTGTCTGTCTGTCTGTCTGTCTGTCTGTCTGTCTGTCTGTCTGTCTGCCTGCCTGCCTGCCTGCCTGCCTGCCTGCCTGCCTGCCTGCCTGCCTGCCTGCCTGCCTGCCTGCCTGCCTGCCTGCGAGACAACTGTGCTAGTGACGGGGTCGGCCTAAGCACCAGAACTCTGTGTAGTTAGGAACTCCAGTGTCTCTAATGATGCATACTTCCCTCAGTGTAAGACAGCCAGAGGAGAGGGTGCACTAGCCTGTGCTTGTCTGGAGCTGAGAATGCTCATTAACACTCTTTCCCCCCTCAGGTGGTGACCACCTGAGCTATCAAAGACAACCGTGTCTGCAACAACCCCCCTCCCCCGACATATCCCCTCCTCACAGACCATAGATAGTGATATTGATAGTGATAGTCGTGTAAAGTACAGTATAAACCAATAAACACCCTCAATCTGCATTTGTACCTATGGCTTGACACAGTGCTTCTGTACAGTATGAGAAAACAAACTATCTGCACTTACTTGATCCAATTCACCCAAGAGAGATCTCTCTACACTTGGGAGGTAGGCCTAAGCTGAAAGAATCACATTCGATTTTGGTCATCATATTTCTGCTTATCGTCATGTTAGGACAAGGACACTGAGGTGGCATCTGATTAGTATAAGGAATGTGTTTGGTATTTACATTTTTACTTAACCCTCATTTGACCAGGTGAGTTGACTGAGAACACATTCTCATTTACAGCAACCACCTGGGGAATAGTTACAGGGGAGAGGAGGGGGCATGAATAAGTCATTTGGGGTTATAGTATATAAGGCTAAAGATTCCGTCAGGTTCATTCCAAACAAACGGAATTTCAAACAGTCTCATTAACATTAATTTGATGCTGCCTTGTTTAAATGTAAACACTGTCAAGGCTTCCCCTGAAACACAAATGCCAAAACACTACTTGCCTTCTGACCTGGTATAATTTTCATTGGCTTAACGTCTCCGCATTATCTATCCTAGAACTTTCTCTTGTCCCTCTCCCTTTGTTTCATAACTTCCCGTGACTGTCCTTTGAAACCATTATAGCCGCATGTCTCCTAACTTCCCCTATCTGGGATGTGTGATTCACTGTGTCCCTGAAACACAGCACAAGCCAATCTAGAGCAGCAGATAAAGCTAATTGTGGAAAAGGACCATCGATCAAGGCCAGTGCACTCATAAGTACGTGTCGGATGGCACCTCAATGGCAGGAAGTGCTTGGGCTTGACTCTAGTGAACGCGGAGGGGAGAGCCGCCCAGTACACCCATGTAGTGTGCTGTAGGGTTGGTCACTATAGCTTAAACTGCTGGCCCCTTCTCATCTTATTTTTAAACCTTTATTTAACTAGGCAAGTCAGTTTAAGAACAAATTCCTATTGAGAATGACGGCCTACACCGGCCAAACCCAGACAACGCTGGGCCAATTGTGCACCGCCCTATGTGACTCCCAATCACAGCCGGTTGTAATACAGCCTGGATTCAAACCTTCTGTAGTGACGCCTCAAGCACTGAGATGCAGTGCCTCAGACCGCTGCGCCACTCGGGAGCCATCTTGTGTTGAACACCTTCATAAGAGGAAGAATGTCAGTGTGATAGCATAGTCATCATATATGGACATGGCTGTTTGTGTATGTTGATATTTGTCAGTAGGTTTTGTTCTGTGTACTAGGCTGCAAAACGACACAGGTATGCACAGTGCTAGTTGTCTTACCTCACGATAGCTCAGTATCTCCCCTGTATGGAAGACCCAGTTTAGCTATGAAGCATATGCCTCATAATTGCTATCACATTTTCTCTCAGAGCCAAGAGAAGGCCTCAGGACTAAAATTAGACCAGGGAGAGTGGAAAACAAAATGAAATGTAGATTCTTTTGTTGAAATGACCTTTGGAAATATAACTCATTCTAATGAGCAGATAACTGGCAAACGTCTCTCTTTGGATGTGCAATATACATTAATACAGTTGCCAAGGAGCCACTCACACCCTTTCCGTGTTTACAATGGTAAGGGAGGTCCTCAGAGCCCAGGGCTAGAGGAGCAGATGACCTTAGTGCAAACTGAAGCTCATAAAAAAACAGGGAGGGTATCTAATCTTTTTTTATACACTCCATTTTAAAAAAGTTTCCATTCTGAGATTCTAATTATAGTCCCACATTCTGTACTCTTTCTGACCTTCAGATAAAACCAAAATAATCAGAATGTAAAAAAAACAAGATTCCACTGGCAAGTGGCAGACATTTCAGTAGCTCAATCGAATCCAACCTGCATTGTGGTATGAACATAATCACCTAGCTCTGTGCCGTGTTCAAACAAAATCACAGAATGAATTTTGGATTCTGTGAAAACCTACTATGGTCCCAGGTAGTAGTGTATGTGGGCATGCAGTTTGTCAACAGACACGAAACATTTCCATTGTGAGTTGGATTGAATTCCAGCCATGCATCACTGGTGTATGACGACAGACTGTGTTGAACCCACTGTGTCCAGTAGGTGGAGATGTTACTCTTTCAAAAAGTGCTACAAAATCAGAGAGGACGTGGGAGAAAAAACATCTGTGTCCTATAGCGATCAATTATATTAGTATACGATAAGATCATTACATGTTTTTATTACAGGCCTTTCACACTAGGATATTAGCTTGTTTTTATTAGTCATTGTAAAACACGTGTCTTCATATTGTGGGTAGACGGTGTAAATGAAGGCCTCTCTCACGGTGGTGATCTCACTAGGAAGGTGTGAAAAGGTATGTAAATAGGCATGTGTATTTGCGGTGTGACATGTTCTGACATATCGTAATCACCTTCACCCAAGTCTAAGACAAGTTGAAAATTCTTGTCTGGACTCACTTGTACTTTGTGAACAGTGATTGGAGTAGCAGTGACTTGGTTTACTTTGAAGTAAATTGAATTGATGGCTTTTCATAAGTTGGATTTTTTATGTGTCCAGAAACGTGCCTGGTATTTCATTTGAATCTGTTCACCGTATATGGGTACTGTTATAGGTTATATAGACACGGAACAGCAAACAGTTTGTGTAGTTTTAGTTCAAAAAACACAATAATTTGCAGCTTACAAAACCAGCAGAAATATGATACATCCAGGCATAATGTGTCTGAATTATACAGAGGTACAAATACATGTCATAATATACTGCGATATTAAATTAGCATAGTGGTACAAAGTTCTTCAAGAGGATAGGAGGGAACAGCAGCATAAGGGAAATGAAAGATCAAATGATCATTTGGAGTGAGGCACTGATACTGTAACTTTTTGACTGACAACACAACCTGTCTTAGTGGGTTAAAGACACTCTAGACGAGGGGTCAGCAACATCCGGCCCGCGAGCCAAAACCGTCCCGCAAGTGATTTGGTAAAAAAATACAATTAGGAAATGTATTCCCAAGTATTTCCACAATTTTGTGTACAAATTGCAATAATTATGTTCCGGCCCCCCGACCATCAGCTCCATCAGCCTACCCCTGCTCTCGGCTGTAAAAACGAGTTACCTCTAGCCCACTGACTGAAGATTTCAAGGTAAATCAACTAATGTCACTCATTTGACGTTTTGTCAACTCATCTTCACCTACTGAGTGGACATAACCAATTCTAAGGCAGCCAGGTCACTTCTTTTTTTAAAGTTCAAACATATTTCTTTTCACAGTGCAAAACGACTTTTGCTATTACCAGTTGGGTTCCAAAATCCCTGGAACGTTCTATAAATTCCATGGTTTTCCGGAAATACTGGTTTGAAATTGTATTTCCCGAATTTCCCCGGATTTCCTGCTTATTCCCTCCTGATTCCGGGAATCCTCCATTCAGGAGTTCGGGAACACCAGGGAATTTATAGAAAGTTCCAGGAATTTTGCAACCCTAATCATCAGTGTGTTATAAAATTGGGCAACTGGTATGATTATGGAAGTTGACTGACTTATTGTCAAACATCCATACTGTCCATTGAGGGGTAGGGGGTCAGAGGGGAACTGGCTGTCCATTAGGGGGGTGGGTAGGAGCAGGGGGAGGCTGGGGGCCAGTCTGTTAGAGTGAGTTGGCTGTGATGAAGACGTAGAGCCTGGCCAGGAACGTAGTGAAGGTGCCCTGTCTCCACAGCTTCATCTCCACGTCGATCAGGAAGTCCCGGGGCTCATGGACCTGCCTGTGCAGGTACACTGCGCCTGTGTAGGCATTCAGCTTCCGCGTGCTAAAGTAGTTCTCCTCATTGCCCTGGGTGATGCTGATGATGACATTGTCCCCGGAGTAGGCAGGGGACGGGCCAATGCGGAAGATCTGGGCGGGGATGACTATGTTGGTCTGGAAGCTCAGGTGGTAGTAGGTGATCCTCAGGGGAGAGTTCTGACAGTCCAGGAAGTTGGGGCAGCTCAGTCGTTCACAGCGGCTAGAGGAAACAGCCAATGAGAGTCAGAATCACACATAATCACTATAATGAAAAACAATATTAATAAATAAAAATAAAAAAATAAACAGAATGAGTATAGTAAAAATAACGAGTCAGAGAGCCAGAGTCATGAAATCAAAACATAAAATAATAGCGGTCAGAATCTTATAGGCAAAACATGTCTGTTTGTCTAGGTCATTTCAAAATAAGACCAAAGAGAAATAGAAGATAGATGAAGCCATAAACTCAATCATGTGATTCCAGACAGATCTTCCTACTCCTAGCTGATGTATCATGGCCTCTGTCCCAGGTGGGCTTTCTGTTTCACAGCTTAGATCAGATTACCCAGCCTGACACATTACCCTCAAAGGAAACATTGTTCCCTCCCGCGTACACTGCACCAGATTGGAGAAAGACCTCAAAAGAACTTTGAGCTTTGAGAAAAATCAAGAGAACACAGTTGACCAGCCCCAGAGGGCAACATGAAAACACTGTTGAAAATGCCCATTTTTTTTTTTGAACTTTTCCAACAACACAGAAGCTTAAAATTCTTCAATTTCAACTGCCGGGATAACGGATGAGTTGAGATACAGTAACTTACGTGTCAGAGGATTTGCGGTACTTCTGTGGACAGTCGAAGGACAGACAGCGGAAGCCTCCCTGGATGTTGTAGCAGGTCTCAGCCAAGGAGCAGTTATGGGCCCCGATGGTACACTCGTCTATGTCTGTAACCCAAACCATAGTCAGCTCAGAGGTAATGTGTGTATGTCTTAGGTGTATGGCGTGTGTCTATCCCATCATCACATGTTTCCTCACCCTTGCAGGCGCGTCCATTGGGAGACATGGTGTAGCCGTAGTCAGGGCAGGCACACCGGTAGCTCCCTGGGACGTTCACACACTTAAAGGAACACAGGTGGCCAATGCTCTGGGCACACTCGTCAATGTCGTCGCAGGTGTGTCCATCTTCTCTTAGGTAGTAGCCTTGTCTGCAGTAACACTGGTAGGAGCCATAGATGTCGGCACACTCCTGACCGCAGGGGTTGGTTAGACACTCGTTCACGTCTGTGAAGACATTCAAAGACGGAATGAAAACCGCCGCCGCCGCATTTCAAAGTAACTCACGAAACGCTGTCACGGTGTGCATGGCGTCACAGAATGCAATACGTCTATGTCTCTCCCGCCCAACGGCCACTACTGGCTTTAGACTATCAGTCCAATCTCACAGTCCTGTAGAGGTGTGACGGGGGGGGGGGGAACAAAAGCCTTCTCTGTCCTGCTGGGGGTGTAACAGGACACACACACACGCTCACCTTCACAGTTCTTGCCATCGCTGGATAAGCTGAAGCCGGCGGTGCAGGAGCACTGATAGGATCCCGGGGTGTTCTCACAGGTCTGGGCACACAGGCGGCCGGGGTAGCGCCAACACTCATTCACATCTGACGAGAGTGGAGGGAGATTGTGTGTGTGAGAGAGAGAGAGAGAGAGAGAGAGAGAGAGAGAGAGAGAGAGAGAGAGAGAGAGAGAGAGAGAGAGAGAGAGAGAGAGAGAGAGAGAGAGAGAGAGAGAGAGAGAGAGAATGTGGGTGTGAGAGAGAAAGTGTGTTTACAAAACGCATGTATGTGTTTTTGTACACCTCCTTAGTGTGTGTATGTGTGTGTGTGAATAGGGGTGTGAAGTGGAGGGGCCAGCTGCCTGCTGATAGTCTAAACATCCCACTGGAGTCCATTATTATTAAAGTCACAACCCAGTGAAACAGCACACTGTTCTCTGCAGAGGCTGCCTGGCTGGCTGACTGGCTGGCTGGCTGACTGGCTGCCTGGGAGACTAACTGCAGCAGCTCTGACACAATACAGAGAAGACCAGGCGAGGAACAAAATAGGCTTTGGCGGTATACCAAATATGTACCGTAAAAAAGCTACAAGGTAACTATCTAATATTGTGTCTCCAGCTCAGGGCTCCAGTTATGCATTTGGTTTGCTAACTTGCTAGCTAAGTGGCAAGTGATCAAGCTTCTTGGTTACAGCAGAGACAATCAATCCCCTCCCTGCTGCCTAAATACATTTTTTGTGTTTTTGTGTTATTTTATATATTTGTGAAGAAATAGTGCCCCTTGTGTGCACTGCCGGTAATACCATATACCCCGGTATGGTACAGGAATGGTATGAAGGTGAGGTGTGGGGGCTCGGAGAGAGAGGACTATATGTTACTTCTCAATTTAAGAGAGAGCCATAGAGACAGAACAGCATCTGAACATTTGAATCCTTATTGCAAGCAGCCTACCAAAATGATCTAGAACTATTCTGACAAAGAGTTCATTTCAATAAGCAAGTGAAAAGCGTGGACTTCTTTGCTTGAGGCCAGTAGGCCACACAGTACCTACCCACACACATCTTCCTGAACATGTCGTACTGGTAGCCCGTCTGGCAGTCACAGCGGTAGGAGCCGGGCAGGTTGTGGCAGATCTGTCCCTCCCCACAGCGATGCAGAGCGCTCTGACACTCATCCACATCTGGACACAGGAAGTGAGGAAGCGAGGAAGTGAGGGAGAGAGGAAGCGAGGGAGAGAGGAAGCGAGGGAGAGAGGCGAGAGGAAGAGAGGAGAGATCTTGTTGGTGGTAACCATGAAAATGAAAACCACAGATATGCATACTACTCCACCTCTTACCTAAGCACCTGGTTCCGTCAGGGTTTGCGTGGTAACCACGGTTACACATGATGATCTTCATCTGACAGCTGTAGGATCCCACTGTGTTGATACAGTTAAAGCCACGACTGCAGGGCTGGCCCACTACACCACATTCATCTATGTCTGATGGATGGAGAGAGGGTGATGGAGGGAAGATGAACACGGAGGGAAGAGAGAGGGTCGGCCACATGGGGGGAGGAGGGAACAGGGGATGTGGGTGTGTGGAGGGACAGTTTGAGAAGGGAGGATGGAAAAGGAAGAACAGACGAAAACCAGAGGACAAAGAGAAAGAGGGGACAAAGAGAGTGAGAGAGAGGGGCAGCCATTTAGTTAAACTGTGTTACTCAGAGGCAGACACAGCATACACTTCCATTCCTTGGGATCATTTTGGTGAGTGTGTGTGTGTGTGTGCGTGTGTGCGTGAGTGTGTGTGTGTAACTCTAATTTCTAATCTTCTAACTGTGCATTTTACAATGTTTTACAGTGGTTCAGAACTGCCTAGACATGCCCCAGTTCCTGTCCCTCAGGCTCATTCCTCAGCATCAGAATGTACTGACTGGAGGAGGAGGGTTGGCTTTCATCAGCCCGGCTGCAGTCTGCTGTGCTCCCCTCTAATCCCCTGCCTGTGTGGCATTTACCCCCCTCTGTACCTGGTCTGGTCTGCTGGGTGTTGGTTTAAACCTCACTACCTGTGTGGCATTTAACCCCTCTGTACCTGGTCTGGTCTGCTGGGTGTTGGTTTAAACCTCACTACCTGTGTGGCATTTAACCCCCCTGTACCTGGTCTGGTCTGCTGGGTGTTGGTTTAAACCTCACTACCTGTGTGGCATTTAACCCCTCTGTACCTAGGCTGGTCTGCTGGGTGTTGGTTTAAACCTCATTACTCGTGTGGCATTTAGCCCCTCTTTACTTGATCAGGACTGGGTAAACCATGACGTTCATTTTTGACACACTACTATAGTTATGTTCATATTATTTTGTGCATACTATTACAGTTGTTAACAGTGGCCCAGGTCAGCCCAGGCCTAACCCACCCAGTCAGTGCGGACAGCCCCTCTTACCGATGCAATTCCCATGTGTGTCCTGTGTGAATCCCATGGAGCATTGCGGTTTGGCGTTACACCTGAACGAACCCTCACTGTTCACACACTCAAAGCCTGGCCCACAGTCATGAGTCCCCTGGACGCACTCGTCAATATCTGTGGACAGAGACAGTGATTATAAACAGGATGTAGGTTAGAAATAAAAAAACTAATACACGACACATTTTTTGGGCTGGTGAACTAATGTCCGTTTGTCATCCATTTGTAAATCCATTGAGTTGAAGAGAAGCAAAACTACTCGTACGTTGCAGGCCTGTTAGAGTATCATGTCTACTGTAACCACTGGGTGTCACTGTGGCTCTGAGATAGAGTGCCAGATAAATCATTTCACGTAGATCGATCCAAAGACTTCTTCGACCTCAACAATAAAAAGGGTTTGTGTTCCGACTTCAGAGAGGATCTTAGGAATGATCCCACTATCAATCATCCTCGTTGCAGTAGTTCTACAGCGGGTAGAGCTTATTATTTATGCATGATGAATTGTCTCCATTGAGTCAGCCCGTCAGACAGTAGTGGTGTGCATTAGTCTGACTGTTCTCTAGTGTTCTCAGGGTTGACGACAACAGGGTTGACGATTTCATCTTAATCAGACGTAAATCCCCTTGTGACAGGGGAAAATGGAAGCTTGTTGTGTGCAACAGGGATTGGCAAGCTTCACGAAAACAAATGAAATTGTTAACACATTTCTAGCCCGTTTATCTATTGGTAACAGGGTTGACGTGTTATGCTCGACCCTGCTTAGCTTTCCACCACAAAACACCAGCAAATGGCCAAGAAGAGTAGAACTAACTCACTTGCTTTTACACTACGATTTGACTATTAAATGTTCAATGTTTCTTTTGAGGTAAAAAAAAATCAGTTCACGTAGCAGGGTTCACCTTAAAATGAGGGACAGATGTAAATGAATCACTAACCACATGAAGTAAATAATCATCTTCAGAAATGACTTTGTCAAAGTAACAAAATAACTAGGGTTTTACAATGATGGTGAAAGATGTTGGGGTTAAGTGGGTCAAAATCTTCGTAGAGGCGACACAGGGTTGACATGTCAAAATGCTGCATTGTGGCCCTTTAGCAAGTCAATCATCCACGTGGTCTACGTTAAAGGCCAATTCATTTAATATAACAGGCTTTTTAAAAATGCAATATTGGTGCACAATTTCCAGTTAAAATATCAAAGGGACCACCCATTTCCACCCACCCAGCTCTGTGCTGTAGCTCCTCCACCTGTCTACACTGGGATTCCCCAGCTGTCATACCTGCTGCTGTCCAGAGCCTCATCACTGTAGGGAAATCACATCTGCCATACACAGGAAGTAAAGAGCCAACTTTTGTGTGTGTGTGTGTGTGTGTGTGTGTGTGTGTGTGTGTGTGTGTGTGTGTGTGTGTGTGTGTGTGTGTGTGTGTGTGTGTGTGTGTGTGTGTGTGTGTGTGTGTGTGTGTGTGTGTGTGTGTGTGTGTGTGTGTGTGTGTGTGTGTGTGTGTGTGTGTGTGTGTGTGTGTGTGTGTGTGTGTGTGTATTGTGGGGAACAGAAGTCCTCACAAGAATACTAAACAAACAAATATTTGACCAACTGGGGACTTTTTTTTTTGTTGCCACAAGCTCAAATGCTATTAGGGTTAAGGTTAGAATTACTGTTAGAGTTAGAATTAGGTTTAGGGTTAGGAGCTAGAGTTAGGTTGAACTAGGGTTAGGTTTAAGCTTAGGGATAGGGTAAGGGTTAGGTTTAGGCGTTAAGGAAAATAGGATTTCGAATGGGACTGAATTGTGTGTCCGACAAGGTTAGTTATACAAGGCTATGTGTGTGTGTGTCTGTGCGTATGCGTGTGCATGCAGCAAGCGACCAAGTGTGTGTCCTACACTGTGCGTGACACCGTATGTACTGTATGCGTGCGTGAGGCTCCATGATCCCTGTAGGGAAATTATACAGTATGTACCACGCTAAAGCCCCAGTACGTCCCCTGGGTAGGGCATGGTTTAACTAGCTTATTAACACCATCCCGGCCCTGAGACATGCCTGGTAAGGCTAGCACGGGTCTGACAGGCCCAGACACACCGAGACAGAGAGAGACTAGGGTTAAACGTGTGAGAGATTGGCAGGGTGTTCAGTCACAGTGAAAGCAATACTGTAGGAAGGTAATTGGCTCACAACAAATCAAGGAGGGAACTGGCTCGATGAGCTCACAGAGACCAGGGAGTTCACTCTCCCCCAAGCAGGGATTGCAATTATCAGCTAAGAAATTGGGGATGGCAATCAACTGGAGTAAGCAATGAGGAGAGGATTTTGCTCCTGGTTCCAGGACGTTGCTCTCTCTGTAAGGAGGAGGGGTTGTGGACTTCAGTCGATGAGAGGGAGATGTGGTCGATGTGTAAGAAGTAATGGGCAGGGAATTCAAAGGGGAGCAGAAACACACCTCACTCCAACCAGCCGTCTGAAGTGGCAGCCGTTATGAGCCCTGTTTAAATGCTCATTTGGTTCCCCGCCGTGTGAGTTTCATTTACATTGAAGCCTCTACCCGAGCCCATTGAGACTCATCCTTCAGTGATCGCCAACAGGACTTTAACAACCCGCTCATCACACAGATCTATCTCGGAGCACACTGGCTGTGTGCAAGAGCCCGGCGTTAGCATACTCTGCCAAGTGTGGGTTATGGAAATAATGAAGACCGCTCGGAGGTTTCCTTTGACATTGGAGCAGTGGGCACAACCAACATAAACACACGTCAAATGAGTTCTTCGTACAGAGACAGAGCAAAAAAACGAAACTACAGCATAATGCTGTTATCTAGTTTGTAATCATATTCAGTATCAAAAAAGACTTGCTTGTGTGGTCAGTTGCGAAATGGCGTTATAACTGCACTGTAGCTTACATGACGAATGGTTACAGATCTGATAGGCAGCTCCCAACCTTTGACTCGTAGTCACTCTCCCAAGGGTGGCAACTGTGATTGTAAAGCTCAACAATGTGCTTTCCCTCACACTTGTGAAAGGTCAAGTCAATGCACAGTTGTTGTGTTGCTACAAGTTACGCCAATACATGTGCCTACTGGAGAGTGAATGCTTTGGGCGCTGCTACAGACTGCAGCCACAGTACCTTCGCAGACATCGTTGCTGATCTGGTAACCCAGAGGACAGGTGATCTGACGCGGACACACAAAACTCCCAGCCGTGTTCACACAATGCTCATTCATCTGACAGGTATGGGTGGACATCAAACACTCATTGATATCTGTGGGGAGAGAGAGAGAGAGAGAGAGAGAGAGAGAGAGAGAGAGAGAGAGAGAGAGAGAGAGAGAGAGAGAGAGAGAGAGAGAGAGAGAGAGAGAGAGAGAGAGAGAGAGAGAGAGAGAGAGAGGGAGAGAGAGAGAGAGAGAGAGAGAGAGAGAGAGAGAGAGAGAGAGAGAGAGAGAGAGAGAGAGAGAGAGAGAGAGAGAGAGAGAGAGAATTATAATAACCCCTATAGTCACCTCTAGTCGTGTGTAATTCTCAGTGCAACACAGTGCCAGCCCCAGATAGATTAAGCAGCCTGCATGGCCCTGGCCTTGGCCTCCACAGAGAGGAGGGATTGGGGGCACGGCCACTGGGTATAAGTCTCACACAATGAGAGATCTGTCAACACACTGCACCACCATTCACCACGTCACAACAGAACAGTCCACCGCCACCAAGCAGGAAGTCTAGGTCTGCAAGAAGCGATGGCTTCATCGTAAGAACCATACAACCACACAACCACACAACCACACCAGTGAGGGCTCCTCAGAGGAGTAAGGGGAGGACCATATTCTTCAGTGAATTTCATAAAAATCATTAAACATAAAACTATAGTCAATAAATGTACATCACCAAATAATTGATAAAAACAAACTGTCTTGCAATGAAGGTCTACAGTAGCACCATGGTGTATCTGGAGGACAGCTAGCTTCTGTCCTCCTCTGCGTACATTGACTTCAATACAAAACCTAGGAAGCTCATGGGTCTTCCCTTCCATAGACTCCCACAGTAATTATGACAACTTCTGGAGGACGTCCTCCAACCTATCAAAGCTCTTGCAGCATGAACTGTTGTCCACCCAATCAAAGGATCAGAAAATGAATTTAGTCCTGAAAGCATAAGCTACAGCTAGCTAGCACTGCAGTCCATAAAAGGTGGTGAGTAGTTGACTCAAAGAGAGAGAAAGACAATAGTTGAACAGTTTTGAACAAATTCATTTCTTCCAAAATGAAGGAGAAGCAAGAAAGAGAGATAGAGAGAGAAAGAGACTGTCATTGTTTCACTTACGTAACTTGAAAATGCAGCTAGCTAGTTTAGCCTGCTCAAACACCCTGCTCAAACAGAGGGATGCTATGTTAGCTACCTGACTATGACTATCCAACACAACATTGGAACTTCCAAGTCAAGGTAAGCTTTTGGTTTAACTAATTTATTGCCACCGGGGTCCGCCGGTGTATGTGATAAACTGCTTACCTAGTGTACACTGTAACGTTAATGCATGATTTCTGTAGGTTTACTAAGGCATTAGCTATGTTGACTATGATGTTACTTTAGCTAATATGGTGACAACGATGTGGGCTGTGTGTAGCGATTATGATACGGTTTGGCTTGGAAAGTTTTTTTTGCCTGGTCACATACAGCTGATGTATTGTACATTGAAGTCCACAAGAGAAGGGAAAAGGTGAGAGGAGGAGAGCGCATAGATGCGAGAAGGAATATAACGTGGCTACTATGAGTGAACTGTGTTTACGCGTGATCAGGGGTGTATTCATTCCGCCGATACTGTTGAAAAACATTTCTTAAACGGAACGAAACGGGGATAAACAAATTTGTCCAATAGAAGCTCGGCAAGGCGGTATTGAATGTGTCACTGTCTGTCACCTCAAATGTTTCTCTCGACCTGTGTGCATCTACGTTGTAAACTTTCATTCATAGGCTAGGTTGTAGCAACCTCATGGTGGGTATAGGGAAAATTTGAGTATCATGCAGTGGCCTAAACCTATCGCTGTTACATTGAACTGGGTGAATGGAATATGAATGACAGTCATCCAATATGCTGTAATAGAAATAAGGCCATGCTCGTAAAAAATATATATCGTCCTCCCTCATCTTAAATGTCACCGATCGCCACTGAACCATACAATCTCATATTGTGTGTTGATTTGATTTGGTCAACCGGTAGACGTGTGTGACGAGTAGTAGTGTAGGAACAGTGTGAGATCACATAGATAGAAACTCATTTAATCCCATAGTGAAGCCTGCTCCTGAATATGAGGTTCTGTTGGTCTGCAGCTGAGCGTCTCCTCTAGTGTCATCATGAGAAAAGGGGATTAGTGCTCTGTGTGTGTGCGTGCGAGTCCCTTACCTTCACAGGATTGCCCGTCAGCCATCAGAGAGAACCCTGGGGAACAGGAGCAGTGAGGCCTTCCGGCCACTGAGGAGCACTGTTGCATACAGTGGCTATTTCCTGCTCAGAGGGGCACAACATCACATCAAAACACACTGTAGTCAGGGTGACATAAGTCAGAGTGGGCAGGTCCCTGGCCTTGCGTGTGTGTGTTAGATAACCTCTGTGTGATTTACTGTATCCCTGTTCACTCATTTCCTGTTTCCACTTTGACCCCTGACCTGTTTGTATTATATTTCCTCCTGCGGCCGCTGGGACCGGACCCCACCCTGGAGTTATGGAGGCAAACACACACCCTGAGGAGACCCACACTAGATATAATATGCTGGACTACACAGGGATGGCTGGAGACTTCTCAATACACACATGAGCTTCATGGCCTTTGATGCAATCGGAATACTTGTATGTGACATTTAAACCACAGGAGGTTGGTGGCACCTTAATTGGGAAGGGCTCATGGTAATAGCTGGAAGGGAACTAATGGAATGGTATTCAATGGTATCGAGGAAAAAACTGTCATGTGAAGGAATGTGACATGAATCACACTAGAAGGGTGCATAACTGAAAACCTTCTGGGCCTTGGGGTCTCTTAAGGGAACGGGTGGCTGTCTAATGATTTACATTTCTGTTTCCTACCTAATAGGCTGTTCTCTAATGGTTCCTCTATTGCTAATGGGACTACTTTCACACACTGATTCCAGACCTGCGTTTGGTTTCTCCTATCAAGACTAATAACTGGTTTTAAGATGTGAAAACACAGTAGACATTGTGGTCTGCCAGGTTTACAGTAGAAAGGCACCACCCTGGCCTACAGTGAGGTTGTACTCACCCTCACAGGGGTTGACAGGGGTTGTAGTGGTGGGGGGTGCGGTGGAGGTAGACCCAACTTCTGGCCTGTCATCCTCTCTCAGTCTGTTCTCTTCATCCACCGTCTCTGTGAAAAGAGGAATAAACTCATCACGGAAAAGACCAATTAAACAGCATAACCAACAAACCACCAAGTCATCCTACCTTTGTGGACAAGGAGAAATCTGTGATATGCCTTCAATTCATCCACAGATATGAGGCTAGACAGCCACAGAGCACAGATAAAAGTTCCCTCAGCGAGAGAGAGAGAGAGTTGGGGTATGATAGGAAAAGGCGTGGCCTGCAGACAAACCTGTGTTTTTATTAGTGGGACTCAACCTGCAGACTCACTGTAATTTTCTGTAAAGTAGGTCTCACATCAGATTCCTGTTGAGACAGGCGTGTGCTGGTGAAAGCTTACAGTAGCCTACAGTGCAGTAGGTTGGAAATACCTGGAAATACTTTCTTCACTCATCTAAATGTATGTAGGCTACTGTTGTAATAACTGTGACAAGAGGCTCTATCGAAACCATATGAGACGTTAATGGTACGACAGGTACGACATCTAACCATTTCAGTAAAAAAAAGCTTCATCTTCAAGATCAGTCTCTGCAATCTAAACGTGATCAGATGACGGTGAGCATTAGCCTACTGGCTATCAGGTGAGCACCTCTACGAGATCAGGAAGTGATTCTGAATGCTCTATCTCGATAAACAATGATCGTCCAATCAGACAGTAGACAGGAACTCTTTCCAGTTAGAGCAGGAACATCATATACTGTCAGAGTGTGGATAAATATAGACAGATCGATAGAGACTAGCAGGAATCTGGAAACACGGAATGCCGGCAATCATACTGTTGGCTTTGGCACAATGTCCTCAATCATACTGTTGGCTTTGGCACTCTCATTCTGGAGTGCCACACTCCAGAATCAGTCCTCTTTCAGTGGTTTTATGGACTTACATTTGCATAACTGTTCTATACTTCAGGGTTTCCAATCTGCTTCCACTTTATCCAACTTGCCGTCGTCTTGCCAATTAAGGCAACTGTGTGCCGTTATTCAATGCCGAAACAGTCGGAAACCCAGGCTATTAGCGAAGTGATCTTCCACATACAGTATAGTGGAGTACTGTAAGGTGCATGGTCTGACATACTCTAATAACCTACGAGAAGTTTTCCCTTTACCTGGTACACAGCTGGCCGCGTCCTCTTGCAGCACATAGCCAGGGTAGCAGGCACACCTGAAGGACCCGGGGGTGTTGATACACCTGTGGTTGCACAGTGTGCTCTGGTACACCTGACACTCATCTACATCCTCCATCTCTGGAGGGCCCTCCGCCGTGTTCTCCCTCTCTTGCTCCTCCTCTTCCCCGATGGAGAAGGCCTCTTTAGGGAACGGGGTGTCTGACACTACAGGACAAGGAGAACGGTAGAATAGAGTCAAGTACGGTAGAATAGAGTCAAGTAGAGCAGATGAACCAAGGCGGTTGGATACAAGAGAATACAGAACAGGAACTCTATCCCTTATAAAAGAGTGTACAGTATAGTAATAACCTGCCCTCATTCAGGCAGGGTAGTGTGATGCACAAAGTGGGAAGAGTTCACTACAAAGCCTCTCTTTAGTAAGGAGAGGTAAAGAGGCTCTCGTTTATGCCTTTCTTTGGCAGTACACTGGTGTGTTACACTACCCCTTGACAGTGCAGTGGTGTGTGTAGTGTGTGTGTGTGTGTCTGCACGACTCTACCTCTTTTTGGCACTGCAGTGGGGGCCAGTGCGGGCCTTTCTTTGAGGTTGTCCCAGCCATCTCCTTCTCCTCCCTTTCCCTCCTCCCCTGCCTCCCTCTCCTCTCCCTCACAGCAGGTGAGGAAGACGTGGCTGCAGGGGTAACCCAGGTACTGGTGAGCCTCACAGCGGTGGCCCTCGCTACGGAACCTCAGCCCCAGAGAGCAGCAGCTACAACACTCCTATAGGGTGGACAGATTCAACATCGACATGTACCATATCCATTGTGCCTGATTGGAAGAAGACTGTACGGTCAAACAATATACTGTATGCTATGTTTAAGGGGTTTCATATAAAACGCGGAGCTCAAAGTTCCTCTCTCACATCTATCCCCACCTCTCTCAATTATTTCAACCCTCTATCTTCCGTCTCAGCAGGATATCGTTCAGGCTACATGGAGGGAGAGTGAAACATTAAACTGAAATAGTGACCATTGAGATATAGTGTGGCTGTGCAGAAGTGTTATACGACTTGAGTTATGTAGAGCCCATGGCGGGGTGGTGAAAGACAATATTTAACATTACACCAAGGCCTTGAGTATACAGTCGTAGCCAAACGTTTTGAGAGTGACACAAATATTAATTTTCACAAAGTCTGCTGCCTCAGTTTGTATGATGGCAATTTGCATATACTCCAGAATGTTATGAAGAGTGATCAGATTAATTGCAATTAATTGAAAAGTCCCTCTTTGCAATGCAAATGAACTGAATCCCCCCAAAAACATTTCCACTGCATTTCAGCCCTGCCACAAAAGGACCAGCTGACATCATGTCAGTGATTCTCTCGTTAACACAGGTGTGAGTGTTGACGAGGACAAGGCTGGAAATCACTCTGTCATGCTGATTGAGTTTGAATAACAGCCTGGAAGCATAAAAAGGAGGGTGGTGCTTGGAATCATTGTTCTTCCTCTGTCAACCATGGTTACCTGCAAGGAAACATTGTCACGTTCCTGACCTGTTTTCTGTTAGTTTTTATGTGTTAGCTGGTCAGGACGTGCGTTTGGGTGGGCAGTCTATGTTTTCTGTTTCTATGTTGGTTAATGGGTACCTAATATGGTTCTCAATTAGAGGCAGGTGGTTTTCATCTCCTCTGATTGAGAATCATATTAAGGTAGGTGTTTTCACTTTGTTGGTCGTGGGTGGGTGTCTCCTGTGTTAGTGTCTGTCTATGTTGCACCATACGGGACTGTTTCGGTTGGTTTGTTCATTTTGTTCGTTCGGTTTTTATGTAGTCATTTCCCTGTTCGTGCGTTCTTCGTGTTACATGTAAGTTCTTACGTCCAGGTCTGTCTACATTCGTTTTGTTATTTTGTTAGTTAATTCAAGTATAGTTCGTTTTTTGTCTTCGTTGTTTTGTCGTGTCTAAATAAATATAATGTCTAAGTATCACGCTGCGTCTTGGTTCAATCCATGCTCCTCCTCTTCGGATGAAGAGGAGAACCGTTACAAACATGTGCCGTCATCATTGCTTTGCACAAAATAGGGCTTCACAGGCAAGGATATTGCTGCCAGTAAGATTGCACCTAAATCAAACATTTATCGGATCATCAAGAACTTCAAGGAGAGCGGTTCAAATGTTGTGAAGAAGGGCACCCAAGAAAGTCCAGCAAGCGCCAGGACCGTCTCATAAAGTTGATTCAGCACCACCAGTACAGAGCTTGCTCAGGAATGCCAGCAGGCAGGTGTGAGTGCATCTGCACGCACAGTGAGGCGAAGACTTTTGGAGGAAGGCCTGGTGTCAAGAAGGGCAGCAAAGAAGCCACTTCTCTCCAGGAAAAACATCAGGGACAGACTGATATTCTGCAAAAGGTCTGGACTGCTGAGGACTGGGGTAAAGTAATTTTCTCTGCTGAATCCCCTTCCCGATTGTTTGGAGCATCCGGAAAAACCTTGTCCGGAGAAGACAAGGTGAGCGCTACCATCAGTCCTGTGTCATGCCAACAGTAAAGCATCCTGAGACCATTCATGTGTGGGGTTGCTTCTCAGCCAAGGGAGTGGGCTCACTCACAATTTTGCCTAAGAACACAGCCATGAATAAAGAATGGTACCAACACATCCTCTGAGAGCAATTTCTCCCAACCATCCAGGAACAGTTTGGTGACAAACAATGCCTTTTCCAGCATGATGGAGCACCTTGCCATAAGGAAAAAGTGATAACTAAGTGGCTCAGGGAACAAAACATCGATATTTTGCGTCCATGGCCAGGAAACTCCCCAGACCTTAATTCCATTGAGAACTTGTGGTCAATCCTCAAGAGGCGGGTGGACAAACAAAAACCCACAAATTCTGACAAACTCCAAGCATTGATTATGCAAGAATGGGCTGCCATCAGTCAGGATGTGGCCCAGAAGTTAATTGACAGCATGCCAGGTCTTGAAAAAGAAGGGTCAACACTGCAAATATTGACTCTTTGCATCAACTTCATGTAATTGTCCCCCAAAAACTTTGACACTTGTGAAATACTTGTAATTATACTTCTGTAATCCATAGTAACATCTGACAAAAATATCTAAAGACACTGAAGCAGCAAACTTTGTGGAAATGAATATTTGCGTCATTCTCCAAACTTTTGGCAACAACTGTATATATAATGACCCCCTACTGTTCCGGGCGCCTTGGGTACTTCCTGGAACACAGGTATAATGGCAGATGAATGATTCTGGAATTATGGGCTAATACACTTCACACTACATAACAATGCCCGGACTCTCACTGATGGCCATAACAGACCTTGAGCTACATAGCTACATTTTCCCAGAAATATGAAATATTGTTGCTGTTTTCAAAATACCAGCGAGTCCAAGCTATTGATCTAGAGAGGATGCTGAAAACGGCATGAGACATCTCCTGCAGTACTGCAACCTCGTTTCATGACTGTGAACCATAAAGTTGTGGGAACCTTGACCACAAACATGGTCCTCCCTCTGTTAGTTGTTTTAATTGAATAAGAGGTAATTGAATCACAGAGGGATTCTAAACGGTCCTCCTGATTTGGTGTGGTCTTCAATGGCAATAACTAGGTCCAGTCGAAATCTGCAGGGAGGTTTTCTTTAAACTACTTTTAAAGTTGTCTCTGTACTGTACATTTAATCGATGAAACTGTGGCTATTAATGTCTTGTAGAGATAGTTGGTTTGATTTAAATTCATTCCAGGTAGGCTACGTTTGACCTTAAATCATTCTGGGGACTGACCCTGCAAATTCGGTCAGCTCTCTTAACAGTTCAGGAAACAGGGTCACATAAGAATATATGGACATTTAACAAATGATTTCATCCAAATCCAAGCACATATATTCAGCGTTAAAACAGAAGTAGGAGTTGTGTGCACCGCGGTGCATATTTTTCAAGGAGTTGGTTGTGGCAAGAACAACAGAACTTTACTCACTATATGTAATGTGGCCTATGTGGGAATCAAACCCACAACTCTGATGTAGCACCACCATGCACCAACCAACCAACATAACCATGGGAAGCACCTTTACCTTGTAGGAGTTAGCTCCACACTGGTCATTGTTGTCCACCTCACACACAGCTCCATCTCTGGCTGCATTCATACCAGAGAAGCAGTGACTCTCCTTCAGAGAGCCAAGACAGCACTGTCTCTGAGCCGTCCTGGCAGAGAAAGAGAGAAACACAGGAGGGATGTGAGAATGCGAGGCAGTGTTTCGACTGTACCCATGCCTAACTGTGGTCTTCGACTAGTAGTAGGTTGGCTATCTTTGCCTAGCTCTAGCCAAAACCAGCATCGTCTGGAATTGTTATAGAACCAAATTGGAAGTCTGTTAAGGTAAACATGAACAGTATTACTGTTCATATTAGTATTATAGTATTATCACCCCGCTCCTCCGCTCTCTCCACTGGCTTCCAGTTGAAGCTCGCATCCGCTACAAGACCATGGTGCTTGCCTACGGAGCTGTGAGGGGAACGGCACCTCCGTACCTTCAGGCTCTGATCAGGCCCTACACCCAAACAAGGGCACTGCGTTCATCCACCTCTGGCCTGCTAGCCTCCCTACCTCTGAGGAAGTACAGTTCCCGCTCAGCCCAGTCAAAACTGTTCGCTGCTCTGGCACCCCAATGGTGGAACAAACTCCCTCACGACGCCAGGTCAGCGGAGTCAATCACCACCTTCCGGAGACACCTGAAACCCCACCTCTTTAAGGAATACCTAGGATAGGATAAAGTAATCCTTCTACCCCCCCCCCCCCCCCCCTTAAAAGAGTTAGATGCACTATTGTAAAGTGGTTGTTCCACTGGATATCATAAGGTGAATGCACCAATTTGTAAGTCGCTCTGGATAAGAGCGTCTGCTAAATGACTTAAATGTAAATGTAAATGTATTATGCTGTGCAATATAATATAATTTTCGAAAGATTATGAGAGGGCCTGTAAAATGTTTGGTTTTGATATTTTGGCACTTGTAATCAAATTGTAGATAGAAAGTCATATCATTCCCTTCATATTCGAAACATCAACGACAACTTTCATTGAATCATGCTATACAATAACGACATGGGCCCAGAAAGCGAAATCACACACTGTAAGAATACATGTATAAGATGATCATGTTTTAAGTAGGCTAAAATGTACACAAATTAGAATGAACTAAACTAATGGTTACCTTGCCATCAACGACAAGTTGGCTGAAGCAGAAACAAAATTGGCAGACAGGCCATCCCTCATTGGCATTAGTGAAAGCAGTAAAAGCTGACATTTATAAGACATTCTGTAGCTAAGGAGGACCCTGAGCATGACCAGGACAAACTCAGGTCCCTACCAATGAGGAATTACTACACAAAAATTGGGCATCCTCGTACTTGTGTCCAGTGTGTCTCCATGGGCTTACCGACAGATGGAGTGTCTGTCCTCTCTGGGGAGCTCCATGTTTCTGCAGTGGCCGTTGGCTGAGGCCCACTTCTCCCCAGTCTCACAACAGATCTCCACCAACTCCTTGGAAGAAACTACAGACAGACAGACAGACAGACAGACAGACAGACAGACAGGACAGACAGACAGACAGACAGACAGACAGACAGACAGACAGACAGACAGACAGACAGACAGACAGACAGACAGACAGACAGACAGACAGACAGACAGACAGACAGACAGACAGACAGACAGACAGACAGACAGACAGACAGGGTTGTAGTCAGTGTTTCAGAGGGAACACGTGAAATGGAGGGGGAAAAAAGTAACAGAAGATAATGAAGAGATCACCATTGGACGGGGCAATCTCAGACTCTTCAGACTGTATCATTCACGCTACAGATCTCACTCAGTCCTTCACGGAAGTCAGGTTTTAATGTGTAAGATTGTCGTCCACGCAATATCAAAATAGAATAAATCCTAGCAAGTTTATTGAGAGTGTGTCTGCATCCCAGTTTGACTTTTGCTGTTCCACAGTGCATTTTAAGAGTTAGAGACCTTGTCTGAATGTGTTTTTGGTGAATAGACTGAATACACATTCGGCAGAATGAGGACCAAGCGATGTTGTTCTTTTCCACCTCGGTGTGTTTCCCTGGCAGGGAGCACTGTGAAACCTTAGACTCTATAAAGTACACTTCAGAGCCAATACATCCTACATTTTAGCTTGAAGGCTAATCAGTGCTCAGGCAACACGTTACCACCCCCATACATCAATAGGAACAGACGGAGGAAAAAACAGCGTCTCATTTAGAGTTAAAAAATATGCTTGGCCTCCTCAGTGGTCATGACTACGAGGACTCCAGATCATCGATTCCAACTTTCATTGGCGCGTCCTGTGCTGTATTGTAGTTCTTTGGACAGACTGAACCTAACCCTCCAGGATAAATATATGTTTCCCGAGTGTAGCCATGCCTCCTTAAAAGGTAGGCCTGTAGCCTACAATACTGTATCACTCTGGTTGGTATAATTAGGTGAATCTATGATGTGCCTTTTTCAGGACATTTCTCCCACACAAACTCATTGTTTGCTACAAATTGTGTTGCTAACGCAACGTGTTTTCTAACCAAGGCGTCCCACTGGGCACGCCATGTCATTTCAACTTGGATATGTGGGTAATCGTTGGTTGACACGTTGATCAATGAGATTTCAACCTTTATTCACCCAGTAAAAAAAGACAGCCTGAAGTTTGTTGAATTCCCAATGTGTTATCACCATGCTTTCAATTATCTTAAAGCACAACCACATTTCAATGGAAAAACAATGTCTGATTGTTGGCTTAGTTGTCATCTAAATGTGTTTTCGGTGCACTTTAAACCATTTAAAAGCACAACAAAGAGCGAATGGGAATACAATGTCAGATATTTTGAATTTGTATAAGAACTTGTTCTGGCCCTGAACAAAGCGGTTAACCCACTGTTCCTAGGCCGTCATTGTAAATGAGAATTTGTTCATAACTGACTTGCCTAGTTAAATAAAAGTTCAATAAAAAATATAAAAAATTAACTTCATGTGCTTCATCCAGGTTCATCCAACATAACCAAATGACCTGGATTGCAGTTGAGATTACATTAAAAGTACACAGTGCAAGTGATCAATGTTGTTTGAGCTTCTGCACAGATATTTATATTGTGAAGAACTCACAGACCAGCGACCTTTGCCTGCTTTCTTGAACATACACACTTTCCATCATTACATAATAATACTTGTATAGTTACAGTAAGCTCAGAATGTGGCCGTGGATCTGTTACTCATTCTAATGTTGAATAAAAACTGCTACATTAGTTTGTAAGATAGCCTTAACTTTAGGCTATTTACTGTATTACAAAAGTCATATCGAATTGACAAGGCAACCAAATATTAAAACTTAAAGGAGATGTATCCAGTGCTTGGATAGTTCCATCTGAGCCACTTTCTTAATCCTATTCTTTAACTTTTGTTTTAGTTGGAGACGTGAATCCAACATAATCATTGATATGTTGGATTCACATCTCCCTCTCAATCAAAAATCTAAGTTAAAGAACAGACCTAAATCAACTCAAACTTTATTTAAAGTTAATTTAATGTTTGATTAGATTTATTCCTATTCTTTAACTTAGATTTTTGGTTGAGATAGAGATCTCAATATTATACGTTGTATTTATTTCTTTACCCTACCACCCCTCTCCTAAATGGAGTAAACTAATGGACAACATCACTCAGGCTTCTACTTCCATCTTATACATACTATATACATTTTATGGACACAGTGTATTCTACAATAGTTATCTTTTGCTTGTTTTTAGTCCCATCCTGCAGCTATCCTCATCTGTCTCTGAAGACCATCCAGTTTGACCATCTATTTGCCATATATTTTTTAACTGTGCTGTGATGTTTCACAAAAGATCTGAACCTTTCTGTTCTCATAGTTTCAACATATTGTATATTACAGATAAAAAAAATTGCTAAGAGTATTATAATATTATTGATCGATTGACTATGACCTTTTAAATCACCCAGCAGTGCTATTTGCAGAGTTAGCTCCAGGTAAGTGTTGCAATTCTTCAGACATTCCTGAACCTGTGACCAAAAACAAAGTACATAATGGACAGTACCAAAACAAATTATCTAATGATTCTGTCTTTTCGCAGCAAAATCTGCAGAGCTGGGATATCCCACATATATATAACATTATTTGAGTTGAAAGAATTTTGCATAATATTTTAAAATGAAAAGTTTATAAACCATGTGCCATGGAATCGGTACATCGAAAATCTCTTCCTAACTATTTTGCAATCTATATGGCACAGCTGTCAATTTTTTGGTACTTAAATGAAACTGGTATATTTTTTCAATTATCACAATTTTCTTAAACCAATGTTGGTCTTTAATGCAGGGCCGACAGACAAGTTCCTTACTTCCGCTTGCCTCTTCCATTTTTGTGGTAATGCTGCAATTAGTTGGTTGTAATTTTGAGTAAAGCAGACATTTTCATATATTTTTGTTAGTTGCATGTGTGACATAACTCCATCAGTCCTATTTATGATATAATTTACAAATATTATACAATTGTTGTTTTTTATTTAAAAAAATCAAAAACAAAATCAATTAGTTTAACCATAATATTTGTTGTAATATTTGTTCTGTCTTTTCTGGCGGATTAAACTGAAATTGCAACCAACTTTCTATGGCTTGTTTTAAAAATAGCGATATTTTGGAGATGATTTCCTTTTCTGAGCCACACAAATTACGTTGAAACAACGTTGATACAACCAGTTTGTGCCCAGTGGGCTGTGCCTTCAGGCCCCATGTTGCTATAACATTATCATATACTTAGCTGACATCCAGATCTGGCTTGCGTCACAATATAGTCAGGCAGGAACACACTCATTAGGGAGTACACATGATTTATAATAAGGGTTACACGGACAAAATCGACCTCTCTGTAATTAAAAGGGCTGGCCCTCCTTTCAGCTAAATATATATTTACCTAAACCCTCCCCGAACGCATGAAAAACAGAACAAGTGACCCTCCCCTATACCCAAAATAATAATTAAAACAAAGTGGATAGCAGTGTTTTAGAAACTGTTATTCGTCCTGTTAGCATTAAATGGCAACACGGGAACTTTGATTGTGCACAGGGCTGCGAGCCAGAAGGTTGTCGGTTCGCAGACCACCGTTGACAAGAGTAGGGATGGAAAGATCTCCTTTAAAGTAAAATCATTGCATGAATCTCGCAATCGTATTTGCATGTCTGCGAAAATTTGACATATTAGCCGAATATTTTTTAATACCACACAAATTACCGAACATTACAGGCCAAATCAATGTCTTGTTTGCAACGAAACTGTCCCTGTTTGCAAATAATTACATCTTGACGCCATTAGTTATCTGAGCATTGTACTTTCAAAAGTTAGGCCTACCTTTCCACCCCAGACAGAGTAGGCCTACCGACGCAGAAAGATTTAAGCTTTAACTACTCGCTGCTCTTCTTCCGTGGTTTAACCTAAAGAGAGAAGGTCACACGTGTTTCCCTAAAATCTGTCTGGGTTTAAACATCTTCTATTGTACAGAAAGGGAACAGCTTAATCAATTGATAGTGACAGAATCAGATTACTTCCCAAGAAAAGACAATGTTTTGTCTCCCAGGCTATAGAAGGTTGTATAGCTTAGCCTCGAAACAATGATATTCCCATATACATCGGAGTCACATCTTTCCCAGGTATTTTACAGCTTGTTTCTAGCATAAAGCATCGTGGACCAAAGCGCTGTTACAGATCACTTTATATAATCAGATCCATTTTAATTTTCTTCAAAATCTAAAAAATAATGACGACGATTTAAATGAATTATGCCTACTCGAATTTGCCTACTTTCAACACCATGAGCTGTCATTTCCGATTGATTCTGCAGCGGCTGCTGTACCAGTTTCAGCACCATAAGCGTAAATTACTCGAATCTGGTTTATTGTGAGGTCAATAACTCTGATAAATACATCATGGGCAAGAAACATATAATATATATATTTATGTTTTGGGGGGGGGTTACTTTTTACCCCTAATTTCGTGATATTCAATTGGTAGTTGCAGTCTTGTCCCATCGCTGCAACTCCCGTACTAACTCGGGAGAGGCGAATGTCGAGAGCCATGCGTCCTCCGAAACACGACCCCGCCAAGCCGCACTGCTTCTTGACACACTACTCACTTAACCCGGAAGCCAGCCGCACCAATGTGTCGGAGGAAACACCGTACAGCTGCATGTATGCGCCCGGCCATCCCAAGGAGCCACTAGAGCGCGATGGGACAAGGACAAGGACATCCCGACCGGCCAAACCCGCCCCCACGTGTGCAGCCTCATGGGTCTCCCGGTTGCAGCCGGCTGAAACACAGTCCGGAATAGAACCCGGATCTGTATTGAGGCCTCTAACACTGCCTTAGACCGCTGCGCCACTCGGGAGGAAACAGATTGTTTTTAATCAAATAAACTATAGTAGTAAGGTATCAAAGTTAACCGCCGGTCATCCTTCTTCACGCTCTCCTTCTCAAACTGAACAGAACTTAGGCTAGTCAGCTCGCAATATTTTTTGGACTACGCCTAATCCCGCCCCCCAAAAATCTTGACTAGGCCTAATTAAAAAAACGAATCAGAAGAAGCCTTAGACTCTCCTGAACGGCCACCGCAGGTCTACACAGCACAGCCATTGGTTAGGCAGCACACAAAACGTTTATGATCAGCAAGAGAAGAGCAGGCTGGAATGAGGGTTGGGATATCCATTGCAGTGTGTAATGCAGCCTCGTTGTATTTACACCATCCCAGCAGCTGTGTGCTTCTCTGTGCATGCATTTTGTAGTCTATAGCCTATAGCCTATGGATCATTTGATTGAGACCACACTAAATAGCCTATAGGCACACTAGATATTGCGCGCCTAGTGAAGAATCAGAGGCGAGGGGCAGCATCTGGCACACATGGATATGTAGCCTAATAAGCAACTAATTCTGAAACACTTGAGAAATATTGAAATGTAATCAATTACAAATAACATGACCCTCCCCTGGACTAGATAAAAAAAGATATGATATCCTCCCATTCACTGAAATTGAAAAAGCATGGCCCTCTCCCATTTTCCGCCAGGTAACCATCCTGTAAATTTCAATCCATCCCTGAGCTTTATTATTAATTTTGTTCTACTGCCAACCTGTTCCAATCTACTCACCTCCTCTGTGGATTGTCGTTATGAGGTGCACACACTGGTCAAATTCACCTTCTAGCCACAGGTTGCACACCTGCACCTCTCCTTATTTGGTTTATCCCATTTCATATACGTTTCTTAATGTTTCTCATAAACGTTGATATTTATATATTTTTATTGTTTCCGCGTTAAGTACTGTCCTTTAGTACGTGTAGTGTGCAATATTATTGCATGTGAAATGTATTATGACTGCTGCCTATTGGTAATATACAGTTGAAGTCGGAGGTTTACATACACCTTAGCCAAATACATTTAAACTCAGTTTTTCACAATTCTTGACATTTAATCCTAGTAAAAACTCCCTGATTTAGGTCAGTTAGGATCACCACTTTATTTTCAGAATGTGAAATGTCAGAATAATAGTAGAGAGAATGATTTATTTCAGCTTTTATTTCTTTCATCACATTCCCAGTGTGTCAGAAGTTTACATACACTCAATTAGTATTTGGTAGCATTGCCTTTAAGTTGTTAAACTTGGGTCAAACAATTTGGGTAGCCTTCCACAAGCTTCCCACATTAAGTTCGGTGAATTTTGGCCCATTCTTCCTGACAGAGCTGGTGTAACTGAGTCAGGTTTGTAGACCTACTTGCCCGCACTCGCTTTTTCAGTTCTGCCCACAAATGTTCTATAGGATTGAGGTCAGGGCTTTGGGATGGCCTCTCCAATACCTTTACTTTGTTGTCCTTAAGCCATTTTGCCACAACTTTGGAAGTATGCTTGGGGTCATTGTCCATTTGGAAGACTCATTTGCGACCAAGCTTTAACTTCCTGACTGATGTCTTGAGATGTTGCTTCAATATTTCCATATCATTTTCCTGCCTCATGATGCCGTCTATTTTGTGAAGTGCACCAGTCCCTCCTGCAGCAAACACCTCCACAACATGATGCTGCCACCCCCGTGCTTCACGGTTGGAATGGTGTTCTTCGGCTTGCAAGCCTCCCCCTTTCTCCTCCAAACATAACGATGGTCATTATGGCCAAACAGTTCTATATTTGTTTCATCAGACCAGAGGACATTTCTCCAAAAAGTACAATCTTTGTCCCCATGTGCAGTTGCAAACCGTAGTCTGGCTTTTTTATGGCGGTTTTGGAGCAGTGGCTTTTTCCTTGCTGAGCGGCCATTCAGGTTATGTCAATATAGGACTCGTTTTACTGTGGATATAGATACTTTTGTATCTGTTCCCCCCAGCATCTTCACAAGGTCCTTTGCTTTTGTTCTTGGATTGATTTGCACTTTTCGCACCAAAGTAAGTTCATCTCTAGGAGACAGAACGCATCTCCTTCCTGAGCGGTATGACGGCTGCGTGGTCCCATGGTGTTTATACTTGCATACTATTGTTTGTACAGATGTACAGTGGTACCTTCAGGCGTTTGGAAATTGCTCCCAAGGATGAACCAGACTTGTGGAGGTCTACAATGTATTTTCTGAGGTCTTGGCTGATTTCTTTTGATTTTCCCGTGATGTCAAGCAAAGAGACACTGAGTTTGAAGGTAGGCCTTGAAATACATCCACAGGTACACCTCCAATTTACTCAAATGATGTCAATTAGCCTATCAGAAGCTTCTAAAGCCATGACATCATTTTCTGGAAATTTCCAAGCTGTTTAAAGGCACAGTCAATTTAGTGTATGTAAACTTCTGACCCACTGGAATTGCGATACAGTGAAATAATCTGTCTGTAAACAATTGTTGGAAGAATTACTTGTGTCATGCACAAAGAGGATGTCCTAACCGACTTGCCAAAACTATAGTTTGTTAACAAGACATTTGTGGAGTGGTTGAAAAACGAGTTTTAATGACTCCAACCTAAGTGTATGTAAACTTCCAACTTCAGCTGTACCTGTTCTAGGTGTTATTTCATAACAGATTAGGGCAGCTGCGCTTTCTGTTGCTGCTCCCCACCAACTAGGCTCCACTGCTGCCAACTGCAGCCATCTTGGACCATGTCTCTCTTTTGAAATATTTTATTTTATCATGGGACAACCAGGGTTGGGTATTAATGGATTACATTTAACTGGGATTACGTAATCAGATTACAGAAATGAAGTAACTGTAATCTGACTGGATTACTTTTAAAAATGGTTTTACATTCTTAAAAACAACTGATTATATTTTGGATTAGGCCTACTTCCTCTAATATCAAAATGTGGGCTGCAAGTGTTTGCCTTAAACACACTAATATTTATTATTTTTGAACATCTTTGAAAGCTCTGCGGAGCCACACAGCTTGGAAGTCACCTTTCAGTGGGAATTAAAGTTTTTCCCTTCTGTTGCAATCTGTTTGAAATCTCCAAAACGGTCAAATTTGTTGTCTGGTTGATTTCCACAAAAACTTGTTTTTAACCAAAAACGTCAGACCCCCACTTACCACATTTCATCAGGATCGTTGTGTCAAAAGAACATTTTCCATTAGTCAACACAGCTCCACCCTGTTCACTTCCTAAGAAGTAAGGGTAAGACACTCAAATTACCATTTCCTCTTTTACTGGCCACAATCTGCTTAGTGGCTGGGTGTAATAGGCCCATATTTTCACAATCAAAAAATGAAACTTGGAACTTGACAGTGAAGCTGACCTTTTAGCAGTGATGCCATTTCATCAAGAAGATGTAGCAGGAATTTGAGACTGCACTTGCCCAAGGATGCAGGGGGTTGGGTGGGCAGAATTAGAGAGCAAGAGGAGGAAGAGGGTAAGGAAGGACAGTTGTCTCAGATGAGATCAGGGCCACATTGGTTGACCATGTGCTCAACCATGGATTGAGTATGAGGGAGGCTGGGCAGAGAGTTCAGCCCAACCTGAGCCACTACACGGTTGCATCTATCATCCGTACATTCACAAATGAGAACCGATAAGTTACCTACCATCTACACTATGTTCTTTATGTATATACTGTAGTATACTGCAGTCCGACATATCAGTAGGCCTATGTTACTCAGTGATTGTTGGCCAATGTTACAGTAATGTAATTTCATATTGAAAGAAAATTGATTATTTTAGCTTACTGTAACCAATCATATCATATTTGTGGATCTTCTGCAGAACTGAGAAACGGCCAGGCCATGGTGGAAGACACCGGCTGTTCACACCTGAACAGGACACCGCTATTGTGAACATGGTAGTGGCAAACAATACCATTAGATTACGAGAAATCCAGACCCACATATTTGCAGACAACACAATATTCAATGACATTCACCAGGTGGGCTTGTCTACATTGGACCGTGTATTACAGCGCAACCGAATCCGGATGAAACAGGTCTACAGGGTGCCATTAAAGTGAAACTCAGAGGGTTATAGAACAGCGCTATGAATATGTGCAAGTAAGTACTATACTGTGAATTTACTATCATATCAGCACTGTATAGACACATTACAGTACTGTAATCCAGTGTAAAGTGCCTCACCATATTGACTGCTCTCGGTCTATGTCACATATTGTCTTGTTGTCTGTTTCAGAGAGTCTTGGAGTTGGATGCCGCTGCAATTCAGCACATTTATATTTACATTGATGAGGCTGGCTTCAACCCAGCCAAACGAAGGGGACAGGGCCGTAGCGTTATTGGCCACCGTGCCATTGTGAATGTCCCTGGACAGCGTGGAGGGAATATCACCATGTGAGTAGCCGTTAACCAGCAAGGCGTAATCCATCACCATGCCAACCGTGGTCCCTACAACACCGCCCTTCTCATCACATTCCTGGACACACTACATGGCGTTCTCATTCCAACCGAGCAGAGGGGTGGACCAGAGCAGCCCAGGTATGTTGTCATCTGGGACGACGTGAGTTTCCACCGGGCTGCAATGGTCCACCACTGGTTTCTCGACCACCCACAATTTATTGTTCTATACCTCCCACCATATTCCGCATTCCAAAACCCGATTGAAGAGTGTTTTTTCGGCATGGCGATGGAAGGTGTACGACCGACATCCCCTCGCACACATGCCTCTTCTCCAGGCAATGGAGGATGCATGTGGTGAAGTTCATGTGGGGGCTTTCGGCGGCTGGATCCGTCACTCCAGAAGATTCTTTCCCCGCTGTTTAGCCAGGGAGAACATCGCTTGTGATGTAGATGAGGTGCTGTGGCCAGACCAAAACAGGAGGCAGGATGCAGCCTAATGTCTGTTTTCTTACATTTTGCGTGTGTTTTTGTCTTTTTGTGTTTAGAATTTTGAAAGAATGAGCCCCCCCCATTATTATTTTTTGTATAGAAAACCCTTTATCTTACTGAATGTTTTTCCTGGTTTTCTCCTGTTGGGTATGGTAAGTGTTACATACAAAACACAAGTGTTAAAAAATACTGCATTTTGGAAATAAATGTCAATGTTTTTGTTACTGTATTGCATTTGTGTGTGTTTATTTATGTATATTTGAGTAGGTTTACATTACTGTAACAATCTTTTACAACCGGCTACAGTGTAACACTGAAAAGGCAAAAGGCAATAAACTACTGATGGGATATTCAATAGTAGTGTTTTGTGTTTTGTTTTTAGAGTTTTGGGAAAATGGCCCAAAAATTCAGCAAACGTGTGTAAACAGTTGTGGAAAGCTGTAAGACTGTCAAGATATCATTGAAGGCAATTGGCAAGTGGTTTACCCTTGTGAAACACAAAACTGGGACATTGTTCTGAAACTGTTTTATGTTTGTGGGCCTTCCAGCTGCCCTGTTTCTAAACCAGCAGACTGGAAAAAACACATTTCTATATTATTTAAACTCATTTGTGAATGATTATGTAGGCTGATTCAAATGTAGCATTTGATTTAACAGAATGAGCAGCTGGAGGAGGTAAGGGAAAAGGTGCCAAGTGGAGATTTGTATCCAATTCCACATGACTAAACTCCACACAATCATGTGAAAACTTCACAAGTCTACACAATCAACTAAAACATGAGTCCAATTAAAGAAACAGCCAGAAAGGAGAAATAATGACAAGTTTGCATAGCGTGACACATAAGCAAGAAAAAAACGAACGTTCACCAACAAAAATATTCGTCTGTCGAAGGAAATTACATTAACTATTCATTAATTCTCTCTTTTTAATTCACCATACATTTTCTTAGGGATTTACTTTCCTTTGTTTTAGTCCTAATGGTCCTCTCTCCTTGACACGCTTTTTCATGTGAGCACTAAGCCGTTCATTTCCAGCGGAGAATGCGCTGCGCAGCAGTGCATCATTTATAGGTCTAGGAATGAGAAGATATGAAACGTTGGAGGATGCTAAGCCTCTTTGATTCATAAATATCTGTCCCCAGTCACACCGTATGACAGGCTTCTTTGAACCTGCATGAATTTGTTATTATTAAAAGACAGAGAACTTCGTCAGTCATCCGTTTCATTTGCATCCTATTCATTTTCTCTCCGGGTGGGATCACTTCAGTCATCATGAAACACAGCACAGAATGGTCCCGTGTGCTCATCAATAAGGTAAGATTATTTACAGCGGTTTGACTTGAATTCAGTTAAACCTGCCAGAGCAATGTTTGCGCACTGTCTTTATTTACAAACACATACTTCTTATTCGGGAAATCTGGAAGCATCTACCAGTGTGGAGAGTATACCTGGTAATAACAGTGAGTTTTTACAGAACCCAAGACCATTCTGCGTTTTTATTTGACCATGGGGAAAAGAGCTACTGTGAAAATACCACAGTGTGGGTTTGATTGAATTGAGCCCTTTGAGTAACATCAAAAAGGCTCTGAAAAGGGACTGTGCGGGTAAAGGTCAAACATTAATACTGAAACAGCCACTTTGCAGTGATGCTTTTGAAATAATTACCTGAACTGAACCATGTCTGAGCACAGCCTGCGAATATCCCGCATCCCTCTGACAAGCCTTCTGATCAAGGAACTAAAGCAAATGTGTTCCATTCAGGTGTGTAATCACCCCCGTGGCGTGTTTACCATCACGTTAGGAGGAGAGTTGTGGAGGTGGGCTTGATAGGTGGTTCGAGGTGCATCTCTCTTTTCTTGGCCTGTCATTACATCTGTCTGTTAGCCTTTACAGTTTTTTACAGTCTCTTACACACTGAAAGTGGTACTTGAGGCACACTCAGTGAAACCATTAACTCATGTACCTAATATTCAGACCAAGTCTGCAACACTGCAAGCACGTTATCTGCGTTACACTCAGTTTGCAAATGTTAAACACACTTTTTGCAAAACACTAAACACAGTCTCTACATTAGATATGTCACTCAAAAGTAACAGGTCTTGTGTTTCGTTTGGGAAAACACTGCCATTCAAAATGCCACACTCATTTACCGATTACCTACACCCAGTGCTCACGTGTGCAAACACTTATAGCTCATTTATTCACTTAGAAATCAGAGCTTGAGCACTATAAATAAGCTTCAGGTTGGCTTTCTTGGTTTCTTTGATTTTCTTTCAAAAACAAGGACATTTCTAAGTGACCCCGAACTTTTGAACGGTAGTGTACTTGTGCGAGTGAGTGCTATGACAAACTGCCGTGGACTCCACTGCACACGATAGTAGTGTTTTACCTTTGTTTTACCTTTTACACATCATTTGATGGTTTGTGTGTAGAGTTTCGATGCAAAAACACAGTTTTGAGAAGAGTTAAAATAGTTTTGAATGAAGTGTTTGGTTTTTCAAGAGATGTGTGACATCTTGCATGTTGTGTGTGTGGTTTGGGGTTTTGTGTGTAGAGTCTAGCGAAAAGGAGCCATAGTTTCAGAAATCATGTGTAAACACTTGTCAAAAACTGTAAGTTACGGTGACAGAAACCACACACGGCACTATCGCCCACATCCAACACCAATGACATCATCCTCTGAGAGGAGCAAAAAACAAGAAACAAGGGGAGAGCAGCTCCCATCCTCGTGCCATAAATCGGTGGCCGTCGCTGCCATACAGTTCACCTTGGTGTTACAGTTTTTTCCAACTGCTTACACACAAAATCTTTTCATGTCACACGATTTTTGAAACCTCTCACTCAAAGTGCAGAACTACACACCAAATATCCAAAACCATAAGCTATTTCTCAGCCTTTGACTCAGTTCAATTCAAAACACTACACACAATTCTCTACCTAAAACACAAAAATCTAACAGGAAGTGACTTGCTTTCCTTTTCCAAACACAACCAATCAAAATGCTACACTTATTCACCAGGTCACACACACACTCCTCACATGTGCAAACACTAATAGCTTAACTGATCACTAACCAATCACTGCTTTACTGTAGTATAGGCCTATAAATAGGTCAAAGGTCAGATTACCTGTTTTGAACAATGGATGCCAACAATGGACAGAGAGCAAGAGGAGTAGGAGGGAGAGGAAGAGGAGGAAGAGGACGAGGGCAAAGAAGAGAAGGAAGGAGAGCCATCTCTGATGAGATTAGGGCAACACTTGTAGATCATGTGATCAACCACGGTTTGACCATGAGAGAGGCTGGACTGAGAGTCCAGCCCAACTTGAGTCGATTTACAGTGGTGTCCATAATTCGAACCTTCAGAAATGAGAACAGGTATGCAACTATCTAAATGACTATTTTAGCATTACAGTAATGTACTGTAAAATACGTATGACTGCATAGTATTGCATAAACATTTGTAACTCTAAGCCATCCATTTACTGCACTGCATTGAATGAATGAGGTTGGTTATCATGCTGTACTACATTTTGTTGTACATTGTTTACAGTTCCTATGCTGTACACATACTGTGTTTGAATTCTGTACAGAGTGGAAAGGCAAAGACATCATGGAGGACGAGGACGCTTGTTTACAGATGTACAAGAGACTGCAATTATAAATATGGTTTTGGCCAACAATGCAATTAGGATTCGAGAGATAAGAGAGCATATCTTGAATAATGACACCATATTTAACAACATCAATGCTGTAAGCCTGTCGACCATACAACGCATCCTCCAACGGCACCGAGTGACGATGAAACAACTTTACAAGGTGCCATTTGAGAGAAACTCTGACAGTCAAGAATATGCGACATGACTTTGTAGAGGTATTTATGCAACACTACTTCCAGTACTTCAGACATACCATATTTACTCATCTGTATATCCTTTTGTCTGTTACAGAGAGTATTGGAGCTGGATGCCCATGTAATTCTCCATGAATTTATTTATGTGGATGGCTTCAACCTCATCGCCGCAGAAGAAATGTAATAGGACAGAGGGCAATTACCAATGTCCCTGGACAGCGTGGGGGTAATATAACTATGTGTGCTGCCATCACTCAAAACGGAGTCCTCCATCACAATGCCACACTGGGTCCGTACAACACCAGCCATATGCTCACTTTTCTGTATGCAATTTACACAATGCTTGTCCCTGATCCAGATCAGATTGTGGTTTTATGGGACAATGTTAGTTTTCACCGGGCTGTTCTGGTCCAAAACTGGTTTGCCACCCATCCACAATTTGTAGTTTTGTACCTACCCCCATATTCACCTTTTCTAAATCCCATAGAGGAATTATTCTCAGCCTGGCGCTGGAAAGTGTATGATCGCCAACCCTATGCCCGCATGCCACTTCTCCAGGCAATGGAGGACGCATGTGGGGACATAGAGGTTGCCTCTGTCCAAGGTTGGATACGCCATGCTAGTAAATACTTCCCTCGATGTTTGGCAAGAGAAAACGTATCTTGTGATGTGGACGAAGTATTGTGGCCAGACCCAGGCCGGAGAAGAGATGAAGCGTAGCTTAGCACTGGTGACTGCCCCCCCCCTCCCGTAGCAATTTCTGGACTGCCCCCCCCCGGGACCCCACACACACAATTGTGTTCTTTACTGTATTCTAAAGAATATACTTTTGGTTTACATATGTTTATGGTTTTGTTGTATGCTACTGTATACAACAGTAATGTTTGGCCTAATAAATAATTTCGGTTTCTACATTGCATTGGTGTTTACAGTGTACTTGTTACCCCTCTCAGCAGATGACTTTCACTGTAGAACATTGTATTGAAATGTAGATATAAGCCTATGAAAGACCAGAGAGCTTTAGATTTAGAACAGCAGTGTTTACGTGGTATATCCATAAATGTACTATTATGAAAGCAGTGTTTGCCATTTGATGCAAATGCTTCATTCTGACATGTGTTTATGGCATTTTGAATGCAGTGTTACATTTTGAAGGAGATGTGAGGCATTTTGCATTTTGTGTGTGCAGTTTTTGGGAATTGTGTGTAGAGTTTTGAAAAAAGGAGACAGTTTTGGAAACGTGTGTAAGCAGTTGGAAAAAACTGTAATGAAAACGAATGGATCATTCCATCTTTCCCTTTCCAGGAATGCCACTGATTTACAGTACATGTGGGGTGTCCACAGTCACACAAAAGGAATGAATGGATGCTCTCCTTCTCGCTCAGAGATGATTGGTACACGTGAACATGCTCCATCCAGGTAAGCTATATTGGGATGATCGTATGCACATGCGTGAGCAAATAAGCCAACATGTTACATAAGCTAAGCAGATACATTGGAGCCATGATGTTTACACCTTTGACATCTGCCATCACAGTCAGAGATGACTCCATCTTGCAAATAAAATACAACACCTTGTCCTAGTTGCACTGCTTGGCCTGTCCATCAGCAGCTGTCCATGACATAACAGGGAAGAGTGGCTTCCCCCCATATAACTTCATTTCCATGGACAGCTGAAGCATGTTGAAGAAGACAGTGAATCGACATGCTATTTATCCTAATCTCCCTGACAGTGAGACTGATAGTGATAGTAGAATAGACAGCAAGACATGTGTGATCCATCCGTCTCTCTGGAGCCTGAACTCTTGACTGGGCTGTGGTTTGTGGACAGGAGACCTGAGGGCCATCCAGACTACACTGTCTTTGATGGTTTCCCTCTCTAACCTCCAATTCCCATTGCATTTCCATGTGGTTGGTTGGATGACCAGACCAGTATGCAGCACAGACACATACCGAAGTGTGCCTGATTGGCTCTGGTGATCTGAAGGAGCCCCATAAGGTTTGAAATGACAGGTTTGCAATCAATGTTATATAAGGAGCCTGGTTTAGGATCTGGTTGCTGATGCTTTACTCACAATTATGTAAAATATTTATGCGAAAAATTTAAATAAATACAACTAATTTGATTTTGATTTATGTTGAAACAGACTAAAATAGATAGAGCTGTTGAATGTGATTTTTTACCCCTACATATAGAGTAATGGTAAGATATTAGGTCTGGTGAGCATACCCTCACCAGACCTATAATTTACTCTAACTTGAGGAGCCCTTTCGTGTTGGTGTTCTATTGGTAATATATCACAAGTCGACAGGCAGGAAATTATCTACTGCCATGCCTTTACAAATCCATCCAAATCCAGATTTTGCATTTTGTGGACAACATAACACCAAATACCATGGGACAAAAATTGTCCAATTGCTCATGGTCGGATTTGCAAGCTGCAGTTAAAACAGTCTAATGTTACTATATACAAAGAAAAGGTTTTTATTTCCAAAAGGTGCAGTATTCATGTTTCCTTTTCATTATTGCCTTTATGCTAACAGTGCCCCCTTTTAATTGCAACACTGAAGGTTACATGTATATTTCATAATACGTTTACAAACCCAATTAGTTATACTGCAATAACTTTATTAAATATAAAGTATATAAAGTACACACACACACACTCTAGAGGGTTGCATTTCAGGGAGCTGTCCATCTGTGGTCACGCAGGTAAACCTCTAATCTTATTAGGCCCATTGTAAATGTTTTACTGCCAAATCACAACTCATCGATGAAGAATACGAAAGCATGTCATCTCATCTTTAGCCATGAGAACAGATGGTTGGTTGGAAATAGCTGGTAGTCATTGGTCTTGACTGCAGCTGTTATTCACTTGTGATTTATAACCAATCTCATGCTTTTTATAGATCTTGTTGACGATCTGGTTTGGATTTGGCCTTGTCGTCTTAGTATTTTTAATTATAAGTGGTTTTGCAGATCCGTTTGCCGGTTTATGGCAAGGGTATGTTGCAATAATGAGATATGCCTTAATTCCTGGAAATGACCTGGAAATCCCCCTAGATTGGATAGAGAGTCAACCACCTGCAAGCCCATCCTGACAGTAGTGGTAGAGATTAACCCTGATGTGGCCAGGTCTGGAATTCCCACTCCTTTTATCCTCACCAAAATTACATATCTGCCTAGTTCACTCCCAGATGCTACAGTATGTGTTTTGCGACAGGACATGTTGCTCTTTTTTATTCTCTTTTTTTTACCACATTTTTGTTTTTTGGGGGGGTTTACAGGTACAATATCAATTTCAATTCATATATTCAGTTTATATAACATGTACCCGTGGGCTGCCACGCAAAAGAAAAACAAAAGTAAGAAATACATAGAGAAATTATCGGGCCTACACCCCCAACTCCCCATCCCATTCCCCCCCCAACCCAACATATCTCAGTCCAACCCCCTGCATCTAAGCATTTAACTGCAGGGAACTACCACATTCTATGAAGGAATGTGCCTACCTGATTTAGGAGACACAGTGAACAGTTGGGAGTTGGGGCCAATTTCTTCGTAAAACTTTTCCTTGGTGTTAAATACAGTCTGTGAACAAACTTAAAATGTATAGTTTAATGGCTCGCATTGAGATGCAAAGTCCATATTTCTCCATATTGTGTTCCAGTTCAAGGGTTGTTCAGATTCACTAAGGACTCTGTGGACTATACTTTTTTTAATGGCTAGCTCATAATATGAGCTTTCCAAAAGTTGTTTATATATTATAGAGATAGGGATTTTTTCATAAATCCCATCATTGTTGGGTTCAGTAGTTGGGTTTCCCAAGGGACTCCATAGGCCAGCATAGGTGACCTAAGTTGTAAATATAAGAAAAAAAGGAGTTGCCTGGTAATGTGTATGTGTCCTTCAAATCATGGAATGTTCTTAAACCATTAAAGTCCGTGATATAGGCATGGGTACGGATGCCTCATTTGGACCATTGGGGGGGGATGCAAAAGGCATTATTGCGACCCTCCAGTTCGCAAGGCACTATTGTGAAGTAATGGAGTATGAGTATGCCATTTTGATTTCCAGTTACACCGTTTTTCAATTATGCGCGAAATAGAAATTGTGTGAACAATAATAGAACAAAGGAGTAGTTTACATTTTTTAAGGCATATATCAGTGAAGACGACCTCTTCCAGGGCAATAGGATACACCATATTTCTCTGTATACTCAGGCCAGGGGGCAGAAGAATCATGTCTAAACCAATTTAAGATAGGGCGAAATGCTAGTTCCTGGAAATACAATTGGTACTCATAGTCCTCCTACGTCTTTCCGTCTTAGTAAGTTTGTTAGCCAGAGGGGGAGATATGGGAAGCATTGAACTACCCAAATTCAGCCGTTGCAGTATATTAATTCTGCCAAAAGATATTCTGCCGGTTAAAGCAACTGTACCATCGTGCTCTAGCAGCTCCTTGTGGAGGGCTGGGTGCACGCTGACTTCGGTCGCCAGTTGGACGGTGTTTCCTCCGATACTTTGGTGCGGCTGGCTTCCGGGTTAAGCAAGCAGTGCGGCTTGGCAAGGTCGTGTTTCTGGGGACACATGGCCCTCGACCTTTGCCTCTCCCAAGTCAGTACGGGAGTTGCAGTGATTGGACAAGACTGTATAATAGCAATTGGGTAAAAATAACAAAAAAATGTGTACAGTGCCTTTGGAAAGTATTCAGACCCTTGACTTTTGTCATATTTTGTTAGGTTACAGCCTTATTAGAAAATGTATTAAATATTTTTTTCCCCCTCATCAATCTACACACAATACCCCATAGTAACAAAGGAAAAACAGTTTTTTAGAAAATTTTGCAAATGTATAAAAAAAACAAATGAAATATTACATTTGCATAAGTATTCAGACCCTTTACTCAGTACTTTGTTGAAGCATCTTTGGCAATGAGTCTTCTTGGGTATGACGCTAAAAGCTTGGCACACTTCTATTTGGGGAGTTTCTCCCATTCCTCTCTGCAGATCCTCTCAAGCTCTCTCAAGTTGGATGCGGAGCATTGCTGCACAGCTATTTTCATGTCTCTCCAGAGATGTTCGATCGGGTTCAAGTCCGGGCTCTAACTGGGTCACTCAAGGAAACTCAGAGACTTGTCCCGAATCCAGTCCTGCGTTGTCTTGGCTGTGTGCTCAGGGTCGTAGTCCTGATGGAAGGTGAACCTTCGCCCTAGTCTGAGGTCCTGAGCGTTCTGGAGCAGGTTTTCATCAAGGATATCTCTGTAGTTTGAAAAACATCCCCACAGCATGATGCTGCCACCAACATGCTTCACCCTAGGGATGGTGCCAGATTTCCTCCAGACGTGACGCTTGGTATTCAGGCCAAGGAGTTCAATCTTGATTTCATCAGACCAGAGAATCTTGTTTCTTATTGTCTGAGAGTCTTTAGGTGCCTTTTGGCAAACTCCAAGCGGGCTGTCATGTGCCTTTTACTGAGGAGTGGCTTCCGTCTGGCCACTCTACCATAATGGCCTGATTGGTGGAGTGCTGCAGAGATGGTTGTCCTTCTGGAAGGTTCTCCCATATCCACAGAGGAACTCTAGAGCTCTGTCAACATGACCATCAGGTTCTTGGTCACCTCCCTGACCAAGGCCCTTCTCCCCCGATTGCTCAGTTTGTCCGGGCGGCCAGGTCCAGGAAGTCTTGGTGGTTCCAAATTTCTTCCATTTAAGAATTATGGAGGCCTCGACACAATCCTGTCTCGGAGCTCTAAGGACAATTCCTTTGACCTCATGGCTTAGTTTTTGCTCTGACATGCACTGTCAACTGTGGGACCTTATGTAGACAGTTGTGTGCCCTTCCAAATAATGTCTAATCAATTGAATTTTCCACTGGTGAACTCCAAGCAAGTCGTAGAAACATCTCAAGGGTGATCAGTGGAAACAGGATGCACATGAGCTCAATTTCGAGTCTCGTAGCAAAGGGTCTGAATACTTATGTAAATAAGGTATTTGTTTTTTATACATTTGCAAAGATTTCTAAAAACTTGTTTTCACTCTGTCAATATCGGGTATTGTGTACAGATTGCTGAGGATTTGTATTTATTTAATCCATTTTAGAATAAGGCTGTAACTTAAGAAAATGTAGAAAAAGTCAAGGGGTCTGAATACTTTCTGAAGGCACTGTATATGACAAAATATAAAAATAATATAATATACTAATAATATTTTTAATTAAAACATTTCTTGCAATGGTTGTATCTAAGGAAGGAAATATATATACTCCTAAATATTTAATATGGGAAACAATTGGGATTCCATAAGTAGAGATGGAGTCCTCGTTCAGGGTCTTGAGAGGCAGGGGAGCACATTTGGTTAGATTAATTTTATAACTTGAGATGAAGTTGAATTTATCTATGATCTTCAATGCGTTTGGGAGCGATTGAGATACATTGTCTAGATATAGTAAAATATTGTCTGGGTATAATGAGATTGGGGAAATTGTTGTTATTTCATTCGATTGACGAATTGCCTGGGCCAGGGGTTCCATGGATAATAAAAATAGCAAAGGAGAAATCGGCTCACCTTATCTACTGCTTCTAGTGATTCTGAACAGAGCAGATATTGCCTGTTATAACAATGTCTGCGGGATTTGGCATACACAGTCGGGTCCATAAATATTTGGACATTCACCAAGTCGTTATTATTCTAGCTGTCTACCACAGCATATTGGAGTTGAAATTAAATAATGAATATGATTTGAGGGTATTTACATCCAAATCAATGAACGGTGTAGGAATTACAGCACTTTCTATATGTGCCTCCCCCCACCTTTTTAAGGGACCAAAAGTAATTGGACAATTGGCTGCTCAGCTGCTTCATGATCAGGTGTGTGTTATTCCCTCATTCGTTAATTTACAAGTAAGTAGATCAAAGGTCTAGAGTTGATTTCAAGTGTGTCATTTGCATTTGGAATGTGTTGCTGTTAACCCTCAACATGAAGTCCAAAGAGCTGTCACTGCCAGTGAAGCAAGCCATCATTAGCCTGAAAAAACAAAACAAACCCTTCAGAGAGACAGCAAAAACATTAGGTGTGGCCAAATCAACTATTTGGTACATTATTAACAAGAAAGAACACACTGGTGAGCTCAGGAACACCAAACGGCACAGAAGACCATGGAAAACAACTGTGGTGGGTGACAGAATAATTATTTCCCTGGTGAAGAAAAACCCCTTCACAACAGTTGTCCAGATCAAGAACACCCTCCAGGCGTAGCTATGTCAAAGTCAAGAGAAGACTTCACCAGAGTAAATACAGAGGGTTTACCACAAGATGTAAACCACAGGAAGACATCTTAAAAAAGCCTGTACAGTTCTGGAACAACATCCTATGGACAGATAAGACAAAGATCAACTTGTACCAGAATGATGGAAAGAGAAGAGTATGAAGAAGGGAAGGAACTGCTCATGATCCAAAGCATACCACCTCATCTGTGAAGCATGGTGTGTTATGGCGTGGGTATTTGTGGCTGCCAATGGAACTGGTTCCCTTGTATTTATTGATGATGTGACTGCTGGCCAAAGGAGAAAGATGAATTCTGTGTTTAGGGCTATATTATCTGCTCAGATTCAGCCAAATGCTTGGATGGTGCTCACAGTGCAGATGGGCAATGACCTGAAGCACAGTGCGAAAGCAAACCAATATTTTTTAAGGCAAAGAAGTGGAATGTTCTGCAATGGCCAAGTCCATCGCCTGACATGAATCGAATTGAGCATGCATTTCACTTGCTGAAAGCAAATCTGAAGGCAAAATGCCCCAAGAACAAGCAGGAAGTGAAGACAGCTGCAGTAAAGGCCTGGCAGAGCATCACCAGGGAAGAAACCCAGCAGCTGGTGATGTCTAGGGGTTCCAGACTTCAGGCAAAGAATTTGCAACCAAATATTAAAACTCTCAATTTAATTCATGATTACGTTCGTTTGTCCAATTACTTTTGAGCCCCTAAAATTGGAGGGCAAATGGTTGCAATTCCTGCGTGGTACTTCTGACAAAGATCTTAAATGAAAGATGACAGTCTACACTTAAAGCACATCTTGATTGTTTCCTTTCAAATCCATTGTACAGAGCCAAAATGGTGCAAATTGTGTCACTGTCCAAATACTTATGGACCTGCCTGTAGTATTTTAATCATATTAATAACATTGGAGCCACTTGGTTCAAGACAGACCCGTGATATGACCATTCTAGTCTATCAAAAGCTTTTTCTGCATCGAGAGATAAAACAGCCCAAGGAGCTGTTGTTTTCTGATGAAGCATGTAAGATATGTAATAGTCAATGGAGGTTATCTGAGGATAAAAGTTTTTGAACAAAGCCTATTTAGTTCGTGTCGACCAATGAGGGTAACTAAGTCTCGAGACGTGACAACAACATTTTTGAAAAGAGATTAATATCTGTGTTTATCACAATGAAAGCAAATTTAGTTTGCTTTCAGAAGAGGACTGGCCACCCCTCATAGCCTGGTTCCTCTCTCGGTTTCTTCCTAGGTTTTGGCCTTTCTACAGAGTTTTTCCTAGCCACCGTGCTTCTACACCTGCATTGCTTGCTGTTTGGGGTTTTAGGCTGGGTTTCTGTACAGCACTTTGAGATATCAGCTGATGTATGAAGGGCTATATAAATAAATTTGATTTGATTTAGTTCTGTATTCACATCTCTCAAAAATGAACCTTTGGGGGCCTCCCGTGTGGCGCAGTGGTCTAAGGCACTGCATCGCAGTGCTAGTTGTGCCACTAGAGATCCTGGTTTGAGTCCAGGCTCTGTCGCAGGTGACCGGGAGACCAATGGGGCAGCGCACAATTGGCCCAGCATCGTCTGGGTTGTTCTTTCCTCCGACACATTGGTGCGGCTGGACTTCCGTGTCAACTTGGCTGGGTTGTGTTTCGGGGGATGCACGGCTCTTGACCATCATCTCTCCCGAGTCCATATGAGAGTTGCAGTGATGGGACAAGACTGTAACTACCAATTGGATACCATGAAAAAGGGGTAAAAAGAACAGCTGTGTTAATCATTTCGAGCAATAGTAGACCTTATTAATTTCAACATTTCAAAGAGACCTCAGGAGGAATACTGCTCCATCCAAGTGATTTGCCTTTATTCATTTATCCATGCTTTTTTTATCCATCATTTATCCATGCTTTATCCCTTTTGAGTTCATTGAGTGAGATTTAGGCTTCTGCTGAGAGAAGAGGAGTCTGGCTTGGTGTGGATTAAGTGTTAGGTGTTAGGTGGATTAGGTGTTTAGTTCTTTATAGTAGCGGGAGAATCTTTTATTGATTAATTTGGGTTCTGATAGTAGTTTCTGCGCAGCTTGTTGGCCAGTAAAAGATTGGAACGATTGCCATGGAAGTAATGGTTGAGTCTAACTCGATGGATGGCAAATTCTGCTCTCTGTCTTATCAACGTTCTCTCTTGACTTTGGAAAGAGTAATGGCTACCTGATCTGAAAAAAAAGTGTTGAGAACGCTCTAATGCAGTTAAGAACATTTCCAATTTGGATATCTTCTTTAACTGTGATTTATTCAACTCAGATTCAAATGCAGATGCATCATTTTTTTCATGTTGCGTCAGTCTAAGTAACATGATCATTTTGAGTATCTTATGCATCATTATGATTACACCTTTAGTTTTGTTTGGGGCTGATGGAAAAGCAGACAGTTTGTACAAAATGGTTCTTCATTCTATGTGCGTCCTTATAGAGCAGGTGTGTTTCTTGTTATATCAATATGGTTTCTTGCTGGAATACCAAGACAGCTGGAACATTTGATAGGACAATTTAGGCCTTTCAAATTCCAAGTGAGAATGTTATACACGTGATATAATTGTTATCTTAGCCCATGGATGTGTAACTAAAAGCAGGACCTTAAGCAGCATATTTTTGGAGGGGTCTTTTAAGGCATTGAAACATAAATAACGTAAAACATAAAACAAGTAACCATTTTCAGACCTTTACAGTTTAGTTAGTAGACTTGATGTGTTAGCGTGAATAATGAAGACAAATATCAAATATAATCTTAAAAAGTAGGCTAAATACAACAGCAGATATGCAAGCCTGACCACCATATTTGAAGAAATGTCAAACAGAAAGGTTGTAGGAGCAATAGTTATTGACCCATTATCCTCATTATTATTAGTAAAATGGCTTAAATGACCTTAAACATAACCTGACCCTCAATGTGTATTAAGCATTTAAGTGCTCTATACTATGTCCGAAAAAGAACATGGTATGTGAAATAAATGCAGTCTATGATCTAGATCTCACAAGACTTAATCGTGGCCTGTAGGCCGAGTCCTCCCTGGGAGATACATTTTGACGCGTAAACGGAGGGGGACAGCCATCAACATGAACTGAATTGAGTGGTAGCCCATATCGGACTGGCCATCTATCCTAAACAGAAAAGAAAAAAATATCAGAGGAATAGCTTCCAATTTAAATGGACATATTTAGCCCTTAAGGATGCAATGTGCTGTAACCACACAAGGAAGCAGCCCCAATCTGTAAACACTTCAATATATTGTCCGTTGTTCATTAATTGGTATGGTGTCATCATTGGCTAAATGTCTTGGACCGTAAGTCATGTAATAATAGCACAGTCCAATCTGCAGTAATAATAACAACAGCAACAATAGCAGTGTTCCGTTTACACAATTGAGAGTAGTGTCCTTATCATTGTCTTATGCTGAGGTCACCATCATAGCCATAAGCTAGGCTGTATGGTTGTGTATGGAAGCCTACCTGAAAACTGAGCCAGTGTTGCTCTATCTCTGACACAAATACTGAGGGTGACAATCACAGCAAAGTGGCCACTGAAAATGAGAGTTTTGCATGACAGTCCAAAATGGACTTGAACTTTTGTACACATCTAACATTTTCCCATAGCTGTTGAACAAATCAATCCCAAAAATGGCTTCGGCTTGGTTGAGTAGGGTAAGTGTGTTCCCTAATGAGCAGGCGGAGTGAGTGTGAAGGTGTAGTCTAGCTGAGCTCCAGTGATTACTGGTTGGATTGGGAGGCCCAGTGCCTTGTGGGAGAAGAGTAATCAAAGCGGCTCATGAGGGAGCAACGAGTATCGTCTGGCAATCAGGCCACAACAGAGGTCTCATTCATCACTTCCCTTTTCAAGTACAACCCCCCAAGACATCCTACACCACCACGACCACCACGGAGTGCCTAGAAATCCCCATACCACGTAGTTGGTAGAGGGAGGGACGTAGCCCAGACTCTAGATGGAGCAGGGTAGTTATCGACTCTAACAGAAAGAAAAATAATTTACCTTGGACCGCTTTCCAATAGAAACCAGGCCTCTTTATGTGTAGAGAACATATTTTGTGTTTTTGCAGTGCATGCTTTCTCCTTTCCTCTCCGAAAGACTCTGGCATGCTGCCCTAATGGGGGTTGATAACAGGCATAACTCAGGGTCCTTATCGATTGAGTCTCTTCCTGTCCTTAAGGATGTCACCATGCTGCACCCTCTTTCCCTTCACCCAGTGACCATGACTTCTGACCCTTAACAATATCAGCTTGACCCAGGTGGCTGGACAGTAGCCAGGCTAGTCATCTTTGTCTCCACTGCCCCTGGGAATGAGCTGCTCCAAATGGGGCAGAGATACTCAGAGTGTGCTGGATGGACATTTATGCGAATGAACTTCGACTCTCTCAGTCAACCTACTCTGAAGCAACAGTAATCTACCATTTCATTCTTGGATGATACTCTAATATTTCAGATATGCAGCGTAGAAAACAGCTGAGGGCATCTGTCAAAACAAATATGTGTCGCACTGCATCCAAGGCAAGCTGGGGGATGTTAACTCATAGGCACTTACACGGCATACTGGATAAGTTGACTTTGGCCTTGCCTTTATAAACAAATCGTGTGAATGGTAAACACCAATGCCAATAATGACCTGGCATATTTCAATCTTCTCGCTCTCGGGAATCCTTGCTGCATGGAATGTACGTGATAGGCTTCTCTCATGCTAACTCCCAATGAAACACCCCATACAGCTAATACATACACTATACATTCCTATGGAGGCCCAGTGCTGAAAGCAGAAAAAAATCCCAACAGGTCTCAACAGTTATAGTATAGTAAAGAAGGGTGGCTAGTCAAGGCTGGGAAAATCCACAGTTGACTGTTTGTCACACGATACCTACTTACAATATAGTGCAACAGTCTGAATTCCTATAGCTCTGGCCTAGTTTGTACTGTAATTCAGCAGCTGTGGCAGTGATAAAATCAGAAGGAGATTATTACATTTTGGTGCAGTTTTAGTGCAGTACACTGAAATCCTATTATGTGTAATCCATAGTAGTACTGTTAGTTATTATGAACGGTAAACCCGTAAACCCTATTGGAATCTCATGAACTGATTGAGGATTTTTTTCTTCCAGTGGGAAACCTAGATTTCATGAGAAGATGATGCAACATATTGGAGGCCCCATACAGTGGTCATTTGGAGGTCATACACAATCACGGGTATTACCTATGGATGTGTGTCACAAACGACCCCAATCTCAAAGCAGAGATAGGTATTCTCTGTAATAGGGGTCCCCAACTGGTGGCCCGCTGGCCTCAATCTTGTTGATGATCCCTGCTCTATGAATACTGTACTCTCTTAACCCATCCTCCAGACATTTAGCTAGTCTCTTCATCATCTGTTCTCCATCTCAGAAGCTCCTCTCGATGTACAGTATTTATGCCTTGGGGAGGGCTGCTAATGCTGAGCCTACTGATGATTGAACGTGAGGGACACTGCTACAGAATCTACAGAAGCTGAGTGGGTGGCAGGTAGCCTAGCTGTTAGAGCGTTGGGCCAGTAACCGAAGGACGCTGGTTTGAATACCTGAGGTGACTATGTAAAAATTTGCTGATGTGCCCTTGAACTCGGCACTTAACCCTAATTTGCTCCAGGGGCACTGTACTACTACGGCTGCCCCTGTACAACAACACATGTCCCTGCAGCTATCTGATATACATAAAAAAAATACAAATAAAAAATGGTGTTCAGGAGGCTACTGGCAAGAGGGAAGACCTGATGAAGACGCCACAAGGAAGATGTCACATTACAGTATCTATCTGTCACTCTGGGTTTGAATTAACGCAAACATGGAAACTATCCTTGAATTCTCCAGATGACTCCATTGTAAGTCCTTTATTGAGAGGTTATCCTAAGGAATTTCGATTTGATCAAATGAACTTGAACTTTCTGGAAAGTACAAGCATAGTAATCTCCAACCGTTGTTGTGTGTAGCAAAGTGGAAGGCTTACTGTCGAGGGACCATATGCTTTCCGTGAAGCCTAGTTTTTCCTGGACCAGTGTCGGCTAGCAGCTACTATAGACTGATTTAAGACATTCAAGACCTAACATAGGATGTAAGAGAAGGAGGACAGTAAATCATCTGAGGTTCTAACAATGGTCTACTGTCTTCATAGGCACACATTTATACACCATTACATTGGATGAATGTGGTTCCTATCTTTTAATGAACCAAAAAAATGCTTATGTAAGAACTGCTTTTATGTATAGCCCTAGTGCCTTCAACTAGGTTTCAGAGAACATTGTAGGAGATTTACTCACCTTAAATACAAGTACAGTAATTATAAAAATGTATACAAAAATATCCGCTGCACACTATTATTTTAGACTGTGGACTGGTAGAGTGGCCATATATTGCTGACTTACCCTCAGTGTTTCGAGACTGATTGTTTGGGCCCTGGTAGTTGAAGAGGACCTGGGACTGTCTCCTGGCTGGCTGGTCTCCTTCCTCCCTCATGACAGGAGCTCTGCTGGTCGGGCTGAACTTCACTGCGAGAAACTCCTGGTCAAGTTTACTCTGGGGCTTTGTGGGCTCCTCACGCTGCTCCTCAAGATGCTCCTCAAGGTGCTTCTCGTGGTGCCGCCCGTAGCTTTGGGATGAACGACTGCCATCATGGTGATGACTGCTTTGGTTGTCTCTGTGTTCGTGGTGGCCAGTGTGTCTCACTCCCTTGTCACTACGGACAGTTTGTGTGACGTCCTTCTTCATCACTATGTCACCATCTCTGTGATGCCTGCTTTCCCGGTCAACAACTTCCTGTTGACGCCTGTGGCTCTCTGAAGTAACTTCCTGTTTAGTTGTTGTTGTCGATGTTGTTGACTCCCCCTGGGCCTTTGAGGTGGCCTGGTCCATGCGATGTGGATCCTCGGTAACGGTCACCTCCTCTCTTCTCTCCTGATCATATGTTCCCAGTCTCTCTCTCAGCTCCTGCCTCAGGTCATTAAAGATCTCATAAGTAGGAAAGCTTGTCTCAGCATAGGATGGTGACACTGTGGTCGATTCTGTTGGCTGGACCGGGTCTTGTGGTATAGTAGATGAGGGGTCAGGCAGTGTGTAGTCATACTCCTCATCTTCATCCAGGACAGGTGGGTCCTCTTTGTAAAGAGGTAGGGTGTTACCGCGGGCGAATGGGTCTAATGGGCTTGTCTGTCTATTGTCATGCGGTTTGCTGAGGTCTCTCAGAGGGTTGTTGTTCTGTCTGGTTGTTGCTAACATGGGCTTCTTAATGTTACGAGGGTTGCAGTCAGGGATAGGAGAACACATCAGGCTCCCGCCATCGTTAGGACAGTGACACACCTGACACGGGTCCATCTGGAAGGAGTGGCCCGCTTCATACTTCTGGTTGCCTTGGACACAACCGATGCTCTCACACTGCGGACACCCATCCGCAGGTTCCACGACAGTGATGCAGTTGGGAGGGATCTCGGGACACGGGATGAAATGGCACCCGATCCTCCCGCCTCCCTGTGGACAAGAACATTCTGTGCTTCCGAAATCCACAAAGTAAGATTCTCCCTCTGGAACTTTCCCATTCCGGAAGCCTGCATGGATGCAGTCATAGTACTGGTAACCTTCACATGAGCATCCTATTTTAACGCAGGTGGCACAGCAAGCGCCCTTCTCCAAAACCTCCTCAATGCAGTTGTCCAACACTGGACAATCCACGCCTGTACAGTCCCTTTGGCTTAAACAGGTGACCAGGCACAACAGGAGCACACATTGAAACAGCATCAGTTTTTCTCGGTTCATTTCTCATAAAAGTCCCAGAGCCCAAGAACAATTGTTGAAAATTGAATTTGATGACGACTATTGTCCACAGTCTTCTGCGGTCGACCTGGAGTGAGAATGATGTTGAAGGTTCGCTTTCAAATGGCCTCCTTTAACCTGTGAGAATGAAAGAGAAACAACATGACATTACTGTTATGTTAAGTTACTGTAGTGACAGAACCACAAGATCATCACCAAGATCATCACCAAGTCGTTTGTCATTGAACTGGGTCCTACTAGTCTCCACTGTTTAAACTAGCTACCATTAGTGTCATTAGGCCGAGACTAAAATTGACCAATGGGCTAATGTATGTTTTTCCATGCCCATTCTCTGGTCACAGGACAGCTCGGGATGCATACTGTGGTTTGCGTTACATTGGTATGGAAATGTGGCTACAGGTAACGCCGGATAGGGATAGGGGGAAATATGGACAACCCTAGAGAAACCGTCCAAAGTTAGAAAAGAAAGGTACTGTGCCTGACAGCTCCTACACACAGAATAACACAGATAAGAGAGGACAAAGCTCATGCACTACAGTAGGCTTAATGTGGTTGCTAGTCAGATATTTTCTAAATCTGCAATTCAAAATGTGTCCTTTCTAAGAAGTGTGTTCTGTACGTTTTAATAAGATGCATTTCTTACACTACTGTACTTGGACCGAACAATCTTTGCAGTGATCCATATTCAGCCAGTTCTGAACTCGTGTGTGATCCAAGTCAGTGATGTGACTACAAATCAGAGAACATATTGAAAACCAGGTGTTTTCTATTTCACTTTTCCTGTTTTTCCTCAACCGTTCATGTGCTTGATCCAGTCCTAAGAAACACTGCAGCGTTTCAACCAAAGGAATCTGTTGTACGATTCTACAAGTTATTTTCTAAATGCATTCCAGTTCTAAGTGAAACATTATGTGTGTGTGTGAAACAAATATTAGATATATTTCTTAACATTTTACTCATCTTTAACACTGGGCTTAACTCAGTTGAGGAATACGAACAGTGTTAGACTCAAAAGACACACACATAGCACAACAGCCCAGACTCATTGCCCCCATAATGCTTAGAGACAGCATGCTGGTGCATGGATTCCAACATATGGTGGAGCAGTTTGGGAGGGCAAAAGTCACCCAGTGTTGACATGGTATATTTTCCTCAATAGACACCCTTCACGCTCATGTGTACCTTGGATGTGTGGAGAAGTCTGCACTGACACGTCTTTAAACTCCCAGCAGCAACCCAGAACTCTGTTTTCTATATCAACATATTCTAAAATACTATACTCCTGCCATGTGATGTCACGGTTCCATGACTATCTTTGAATAAGAATGTTGAGTTTATCAACCTACATGTATAGAGGTATGGTGTGCTGCTCTGTGCTGAGGCATCCTATTATCTAGGCGCAAATTTGCCCTTTCAGTGCTGATTATGTAGGGGACCATGCACTTCCTTTCAGTGAGGATTCTATCATTAACCCAACCCCTCAGTGTCAAAGTCAACCAAGCACGGGTTATGGCAGTCACAGCCAACTGCAGAGGTTTTCTAAATGAAATATTACAACCCCCCCCCCCCCTTCCAAATTCAACGTTTCTTCAAATGATACATTTTTGAGAGCCATTAGACATCCAATTGGAAGTAAAACATTGGTTCTGGCTACTTCTCGCACATCTGGGGCTACGTCTCTCTCACTTCATCATACCAGACCACAGAATGAGAAGGACTTCAGCACAGACGAACGCACCACTTAGACAATCAATGATGGCTTTGTATGCAGCGGGTAAGGAATCATTTTAACAGGTCTCACAGTCTTGACTGGCATGTGCCCCACTGGTTTGGTGTTTTAATGATGTTGAATTCAGCACATGGCATGCAACGACATGGCATGATGTACTGCATAAAAGGCTGAGGCTCAGAGTTCCTATGTCTGCCACAGCTGACGGTGAGATTCAAAAAAGAAAAAGAGAGTTGGTCTGGGAAAATAAAAAACTGATTGTATAAACATGTGTCACTCACAACCACTATCAGAATCTGTGATAAGAGGATAAAGTGAATAGAAGACACATCTAGCCGCTGTATCTTTGCTGACCAATGTAAGATTAATAAAAAAATATATATATATTTTTTAAAACAATTCCAAAGTTTTCCAAACAACGTTTATGTACATGGCTTGCTCATGTATCTCTCCTAGTATCCAGGAGTTTGAGCCAGGATACAGAAAACATTGTTGTCATGTGATTTTACAGGAAAAGTTCTCAACAGTAATGTTTGTCTTAGCATTTTTTAAATACTATATTCTCTGACTGGTGTAAAGACTTAGATATCCTACAAGATAATGTCAGTCTATCTGCTAGGCTGAGAATAACGACTTGAATGTAATTAAGTCAGTAGCCTGAGGGTTGATAAGGTACACAAACTCACATGGAGACAGATCACTTTTACAAATACTACTGTTTACGTTTTGTCATTACATACAAATGGACATACGCAATAGACTTCAGGGCTGAGAATACTCCATCATTTGAAATTGGAAACGGGACTTGAACACATTTTTTCTCTGTGTTTGAACAATAAACGTTAAGTGTGAAAGTGAAATAGGCCTAATTTAATAGAGGATAAATAAAATGCTGAAATGTCCTTAGTTATGTGAAGAATTAAACGTCAATATAACCTGCCATGCATATAACTGATGGGTAGAAACGTCGGAAAGGAAAACCATCATTTTTTACATGTTACATGCAGTCTCTTTATAAGGTTAGCACATAAACACATTCTCACAAACAAGCGTGCAAAGGCAGTGAGGCAGTGGTTGAAAAGTTGTCTTTACCTTAAGTCTCAGTTCTGTGAGCGTGCGACCGGTATCTTGTATGCTGGCCCAAAGTTAGCTGAGCGCATTCTGAAGAGAAGGGGGATGTGCAAGCGCTCTCTGAAAACTGAGAGAGGATAGGGGCGGAACAGAAACTTTCTTTCCCCTTCCGAATACTTCGGCAAATTAGTTATGAGGTCAGGAATACTTCTGCGCCTCGATTTCATTGAGCTGCTGATTCACGTTTGAACGAATTCCAATCGCTTCCATCTGTGTATCTCGCTGCTGTTTGACTTGATTGAAACGGGCTGCTTGCTGTCACATTCCAATGTTAGTCTTTGCGCTTGGGTTTATTTGACGAATGCAGTCATTTTCCCCATTTATATTCTCATTATTGTGACGTTGTATATTGTACTTCCAGATGATTCACCCAAAAGTAGGTTGCGCTGGTGAACAACTCTAACTATTATACCCATGTTATGCCCATCTAATGTCCATAACTTGAAAAGGATACAGGATGGGCTAAAAAGCCTAGACACAATAATCAAACTCTCCTGCAAATCTTCTCACTCAATAAGAAAATATCACATGATCCCTGCGGCTCTTCAGGTTTTTCAGGCCCAGAGATGAAGATAGCCTATGTCTGTGTGTAACTGTTTGAAGACATCAGGTACTGTGATTCAATGGAGCTGGTTAGCTGCTCTCCCTCAAATAGACAAACATGCTGTCTGGAGTAATGATGAGATTTTGTCCAATCTCTGTCTATCTGAGAGTAAGCTCCTGTGATGTGGACTAACCTCTGAAATAACCCCCAAAGAGGAGGTCAGCAACCACCAACTCAATCACTGTCTGACACACACACACACACACACACACACACACACACACACACACACACACACACACACACACACACACACACACACACACACACACACACACACACACACACACACACACACAAAAGTTGGCTCTTTACATCCTGTTTATGGCAGATGTGATTTCCCTACAGTGATGAGGCTCTGTACAGCAGCAGGTATGTCAGCTGGGGAATCCCAGTGTAGACAGGTGGAGGAGCTACAGCTGTTACGCTCGTCGTGGGTGGAAGAAGAGGAGGACCAATGCGCAGCGTGGTAAGTGTCCATATTGTTTTAATAAGAATACTGAACACTGAACAAAAACAATAAACCGACAAACGAACAGTCCTGTACGGTGACGCAAAACACAGAACAGAAAATAATCACCCACAACACACAATGAAAAACAGGCTACCTAAATATGGCTCCCAATCAGAGACAACGACTGACACCTGCCTCCGATTGAGAACCATACTAGGCCCAACACATAGAAAACTAACAACAGAACAAAACATAGAAAAACAACATAGAATGCCCACCCCAACTCACGCCCTGACCAAACTAAAATAAAGACATAAAAAAGGAACTAAGGTCAGAACGTGACAACAGCACAGAGCTGGGTGGGTGGAAATGGGTGGTCCCTTTGATATTTTAATTGGAAATTTTGCACCAATATTGCATTGTCCAGTTGTCCAGTCCATGATGGGTGCCATCAGTGAGAATGGTCCTAGAGACAAAAGCCCACTCAGTGAATTAATAGATTGAATAAATCAAATCAAATGTTATTGGTCGCATACACATATTTGGCAGATGTTATTACGGGTGTAGCGTAATTCTTGTGTTCCTAGCTCCAACAGTGCAGTAATATCTAACAATACACAACAACACACACAAATCTAAAAAAGTATAAGAATAGAATTAAGAAGTACAGAAATATTAGGACAAGCAATATTCGGAGTCCGGAGTGTGTGCCTTCGGAAAGAATTCAAACCCCTTGACTTTTTCCACATTTTGTTACGTTACAGCCTCATTCTAAAATGTATTAAATTGTTTTTCAATCTACACACACTAACCCCTAATGACAAAGCAAAAACAGTTTTTTTGAAATGTTTGCTAATTTATAAAAAATAAAAAACAGAAATACCTTATTTACATAAGTATTCAGACCCTTTGCTATGAGAGTCGAAATTGAGCTCAGGTGCATCCTGTTTCCCATTGATCATCCTTGAGATGTTTCTACAACTTTATTGGAGTTCACCTGTGGTAAATTCAATTGATTGGACATGATTTGGAAAGGCACACAACTGTCTATGTAAGGTCCCACAGTTGACAGTGCATGTCAGAGTAAAAACCAAGCCATGAGGTCGAAGGAATTGTTCGTAGAGCTCCGAGACAGGATTGTGTTGAGGCACCGATCTGGGGAAGGGTACCAACATTGAAGGTCCCCAAGAACACAGTGGCCTCCATCATTCTAAAATAGAAGAGGTTTGGAAACAACAAGACTTTTCCTAGAGCTGGCCGCCCGGCCAAACTGAGCAATCGGGGGAGAAGGGCCTTGGTCAGGGAGGTGACCAAGAACCTGATGGTCACTCTGACAGAGCTCCAGAGTTCCTCTGTGGAGATGGGAGAACCTTCCAGAAGAACAACCATTTCTGCAGCACCCCACCAATCAGTCATTTATAGTAGAGTGGCCAGACGGAAGCCACTCCTCAGTAAAAGGCACAAGATAGCTTGCTTGGAGTTTGCCAAAAGCCACCTAAAGGACTCAGACCATGAGAAACAAGATTCTGATGAAACCAAGATTGATCTCTTTGGCCTGAATGCCAAGCATCATGTCTGGAGGAAACCTGGCACCATCCCTAGGGTGAAGCATGGTGGTAAAATCAAATCAAATCAAATTTTATTTGTCACTTGCGCCAAATATAACAGGTTTAGACCTTACTGTGAAATGCTTATTTACAAGCCCTTAATCAACAATGCAGTTTTAAGAAAATACCTTAAAAAAGTAAGAGATAAAAATAACTAATAATTAAAGAGCAGCAGTAAAATAACAATAGCGGGGCTACATACATGGGGTACCAGTACAGAGTCAATGTGCGGGGGCACCGGTGTCGAGATAATTGAGGTAATATGTACATGTAAATAGAGTTATTAAGGTGACTATGTATAGATAATAACAGAGAGTAGCAGCAGCGTAGAAGGGGGGCAATGCAAATAGTCTGGGTAGCCATTTGATTAGATGTTCAGGAGTCTTATGGCTTGGGGGTAGAAGCTGTTTAGAAGCCTCTTGGACTTAGACTCGGTACCGCTTGGCGTGCGGTAGCAGAGAGAACAGTCTATGACTAGGGCCTTCCTCTGACACCGCCTGGTATAGTGGTCCTGGGTGGCAGGAAGCTTGGCCCTGGTGATGTACTGGGCCGTAGGCACTACCCTCTGTAGGGTAGTGATCCTTGATGAAAACCTGCTCCAGAGCGCTCAGGACTTCAGACTGGAGCGAAGGTTCACCTTCCAACAGGACAACGACCCTAAGCACACAGCCAAGACAATGCAGGAGTGGTTTGGGAGTGGCCCAGCTAGAGTCCGGACTTGAACCCAATCGAACATCTCTGGAGAGACCTGAAAATAGTTGTGCAGCGACGCTACCCATCCAACCTGACAGAGCTTGAGAGGATCTGCAGAGAAGAATGGGAGAAACTCCCCAAATACAGGTGTGCCAAGCTTGTAGCGTCATACCCAAAAACACTTGAGGCTGTATTCGCTTCAACAAAGTACTGAGTAAAGGGTCTGAATTATTTTGTAAATGTGGTATTTCAGTTTTTTATTTGTAATAAATTTGCAAAGAAAATTTGGTTTTACTTTTTCATTATGGGGTATTGTGTGTAGATTGATGAGGGAATAAAAACAATTTAATCCATTTTAGAATAAGGCGGTACCCTAACAAAATGTAGGAAAAGTAAAGTGGTCTGAATACTTTCCGAATGCACTGTATATATATAATGGGATGTATAGACATTATGGACAGTATATGGATAGAATATGTAGTATATCTGAAGAATACTTCGATGTTGATGGGGGCATGCTCCCTCTGCTGTCTCCTAAAGTCCACGATCAGCCCCTTCATTTTGTTGACATTGAGGGAGAGGTTATTTTCCTGGCACCATTCCGCCAGGGCCCTCACCTCCTCCCTGTAGGCTGACTCGCCTATCACTGTTGTGTTGTACGCTAACTTGATGATTGATTTGGAGATATGCGTTGCCACGCAGTCATGGGTGAACAGGGAGTACATGAGGGGACTGAGCACGCACCCTTGTGGGGTTGTGGATCAGCATAGTTGTCACGCTCGCTATCCTCAAACTCCCTGTCATAAATCAACCAAGGCGCAGCGTGCATGTAGTTCCACATCTTTTAATAGGAGTGAAACACTTAACCAACAAAACAAACAGGTAAACAGCAAAGAACGTGACGCAACCGAGGTGCACACAAACACGGAAAATAACAATTACCCACACATTAGATGGGAAAAAGGGTGCCTAAGTATGATTCTCAATCAGATACAACGATAGACAGCTGTCCCTGATTGAGAACCATACCCGGCCAAAACATAGAAATACAGAAACATAGGGGGAAAAAACATAGAATGCCCACCCCACATCACACCCTGACCTAACCAAATAGAGAAATAAACCGGCTCTCTAAGGTCAGGGCGTGACAATAGTGGAGGTGTTGTTGCCTACCTTCCCCACCTAGGGGTGGCCTGTCAGAAAGTCTAGGACCCAGTTGCACAGGGCGAAGTACAAACCCAGGGCCCCTTGCTTAACAAGCTTAAATGTCTTACTTACTTCGGCCAAAGAGAACGAGAGCTCACAGTCCTGAGACACGACGGTGGCCCGCATTGGCGGCGCTGTGTTTTCCTCGAAGCGGGCAAAGAAAGTGTTTAGGCTGTCCGCGAAGCAGCTGGTTTTCCCTTTATAATCCGTGATTGTCTGAAGTCCCTGCCATAAACATCTTGTGTCTGAGCCGTTGAATTGCGACTCCACTTTGTCTCTGTACTGACGTTTTGCCTGTTTGATTGCCTTACGGGCATAACTGGACTGTTTGTACTCAACCATATTCCCAGTCACCTTGCCGTGGTTAAATGACAGACACAAGGGGATATGGTGCCATCGGTGGCTTTGTTTTAGGGACACCCCCGCGACAAATCGATGACATCGATGAGTCAATGGCTCCAGCATTTGTTTTTGTGTGCACATTGTTGAAGAGTGAAAACAAGATGAAGATCATACGTCTTCCTCTGAACTACTGATCTGCTGTAGTATGCAAAATCTCTGCATAATTTGGTGCAGCAAATTGGCAAAAGATTTGCCACAACTTTTGCCACACGCCTATTTTTTATGTAAGGTTATAGAGACAAATTTAATATGGCAAGATTTTTCATTTTCAGAAATCCCCTTCGTCTGGCTTCACTGGATTAAGAAACTGTGTTATAGACAAATCTGTACAAATCCATACAAGTCTAATCCATGTGTTGTTCAGTGCTATTCTGTAACTGGATAAAATATTTGCCCCCACTGTCCGCTTGCCAGCATCCATGGATATTGTCTAGTGCAGGTCAAGTCTATCCACCCACAGTGTGTTCATGTGTATCGTGACTGACTACATACTATAATAGTGACCGCACCGGAGACAAACACATAGATTTTCCTCTGGTCCAGAGCAGGACTGTGATCTCAGCCTGGGATGTGCTGTGCCTGGCAGACAGGCCGTCTCTGGTTCTTTAATGACCTGAGCCCACGAGCTAACTGGCGGTGAAGGTCCGTTCAGCTCACTAATGCCCAGAAGACCCTGCATGGTGTACCTCTGCTCCTTGCTCCAGACTGCCTCTCAAATACCTTGCTTTCCCCCATATAGTCCATTACTTTTGACCAGGGCCCTAAATTAAGTTCTGGTCAAAATCAGTACACTACTGTATGGAGAATAGAGTGAGTTGTGAGTTGAGACAGAAAGGGAGTGATTTGAGAAGTAGGAGCTGTTGTAATGGTACAAATGGAAAGGCACACTAGGGGAGAAAATTGAGTTTTAAAGTCGCAATGCAGTTTCACCTCATTTAACACCTGATTGACTTAACAAAAGGCGCATGACATAGCATAAGTGGGGGGCTGGGCCTTTCCTCTCTTGTTCTTTATTGATCATCTATTGTTCCTCAATTAAGGGGCAGGCCGACGACATCACAGATTCCCATCAGACCAACTCCTTGAATGCCCTACTCCATGAAGCTTGCAGTTGGGCTTAAAACCTATTTTCTTACCATTTAGTGTGTGGACTTTACTGTATTTACACATTGAATATCACTTTTCAAAAGTAAAAGTTAAAAAAAATAGCTGGAGGACGTCTTTAAGGCCAGGCACCAAAGGCTGATATGACATTTCTGCATCTACCTATCAATTTGGAGATTTGTTGGTATTTTGGTCCTTTAATTTTAGTATTTTCAAAAAGTAAACGTAAAAAGGGAGAAAAAAAAAACTTCAGTTACTTGAGGTAATTGAGGTAATATGTACATGTAGGTAGAGGCAAAGTGACTATGCATGGATAATAAACAGAGAGTAACAGCAGTGTAAAAATGGGGGGGTGGGGTGGGGACAATGCAAATAGGCTCGGTAGCCAGTTGATTAACTGTTCAAGAGTCTTATGGCTTGGGGGTAGAAGCTGTTAAGAAGTCTTTTTTGACCTAGACTTGGTACTCCGGTACCGCTTGGCGTGCGGTAGCAGAGAGGGCAGTCTATGACTAGGGTAGCTGGTGTCCTTGGCAATTTTTTGGGACTTCCTCTGACGCCGTCTGGTATAGAGGTCCTGGATGGCAGGAAGCTTTGCCACAGTGATATACTGGGCCGTACGCACAATCCTCTGTAGTGCCTTGCGGTCGAAGGCCGAGTATTTGCCATACCAGACGGTGATGCAACCAGTCAGGATGCTCTCGATGGTGCAGCTGTAGAAGGATCTGAGGACCCATGCCAAATCTTTTCAGTCTCCTGAGAGGTAATAGGCATTGTCGTACCCTCTTCACTACTGTGTTGGTGTATTTGGACCATGATAGTTTGTTGGTGATGTGGACACCAAGGAACTTGAAGCTCTCAACCTGCTCCACTACAGCCCTGTCAATGAGAATGAGGGTATGCTCGGTACTCCTTTTTCAGTAGTCCACAATCATCTCCTTTGTCTTAAACACATTGAAGGAGAGGATGTTATCTTGGCACCACACTGCCAGGTCTCTGACCTCCTCCCTATAGGCTGTCTGATCGTTGTCAATGATTAGGCCTACCACTGTTGTGTCGTCTGCAAACTTAATGATGGTGTTGGAGTCGTGCTTGGCCATGCAGTCATGGGTGAACAGGGAGTACAGGAGGGGACTGAGCACGCACTAGTGATGAGTCGTTCGCGAACGAGTCGGCTCTAAGAGCTGGCTCTTGTAGGTGAACGTTGGGAGCCAGCTCGCATATTAGAAAATCAATTTAGGAAAATATAAAAAAATTAAGATATGAAAAATCAAAAGATTTAAATGAATAGAATTAACTAATTCAAAGAATGAAAAAATAAATAAAATAATATAGGCCTAAATGCTCAAGCGCACACACATTCGTTCTGACTTTCTGCTCAGACTAACAGCCTCACCTGTTGTTCCTGTCAATCAGACATGCAGTGTCAACCAATGAACCAAAGATGTGTGTGTCACGGCTGTGTGGAGAGACGGACCAAGGCACAGCATGCTCTGAGTTCCACATCTTTAATTTAGTGAAACTTACAAAACAAAAGGAAACAAACAACATCAGAGGTGCTACATGCACTAACTCAAAACAAGATCCCACTAAACACAGTGGGGAAATAGCTGCCTAAATATGATCCCCGATCAGAGACAACGAGAAACAGCTGCCTCTGATTGGGAACCATTACCAGGCCAACATAGAAATAAAACAACCTAGATTACCCACCCTAGTCACACCCGACATAACCAAAATAGAGAATAAAAAGGCTCTCTATGGTCAGGGCGTGACAGTACCCCCCCCCCCCCCCAAAGGTGCGGACTCCGGCCGCAAAACCTGACTCTATAGGGGAGGGTCCGGGTGGGCATCTAGCGTCGGTGGCGGCTCCGGTGCGGGGCGAAGTACCCACTCCGCTTGCGGATCCGCCTGCATTGGTGGCGGCTCTGGTGCGGGACTTTGCCCCCGCCCAGACCATGGGTCCGGCCATGGTGCCGGGTAGAAAGCCGTGCCCAGACTGGGCCTCGGCACAGAGGAGGGCTCCTGCCATGGAGCGGGACTGGGCGCAGTGCCTGGACCGGGCACCGGCGCAGAGGAAGGCTCCGGCCTTGGAGCGGGACTGGACGTCGTGCCTGGACTGGGCACCGGCGCAGAGGAAGGCTCCGGCCTTGGAGCGGGACTGGACGTCGTGCCTGGACTGGGCACCGGCGCAGAGGAAGGATCCGGCCTTGGAGCTGGACTGAACACCGTGCCTGGACTGGGCACCGGCACAGAGGGAGGCTCCTGCTATGGAGCGGGACTGGACACCGTGCCTGGACTGTGCATCGGCACAGAGGAAGGATCCTGACTAAGAGCTGGACTGGACACCGTACCTGGACTGGACATCGGCGCAGAGGAAGGCTCCTGCCATGGAGCGGGACTGGATGCCATGCCTGGACATCAGCGCAGTGGAAGGCTCCTGCCATGGAGCGGGACTGGATGCTGTGCCTGGACTGGGCACCGGCGCAGAGGAAGGCTCCGGCCTTGGAGCGGGACTGGACACCGTGCCTGGACTGGACATTGGCGCAGAGGAAGGCTCCTGCCATGGAGCGGGACTGGACGCCGTGCCTGGACTGGGCACCGGCGCAGTGGAAGGCTCCTGCCATGGAGCGGGACTGGACGCCGTGCCTGGACTGGGCACCGGCGCAGAGGAAGGCTCCTGCCATGGAGCGGGACTGGATGCCATGCCTGGACATCGGCGCAGTGGAAGGCTCCTGCCATGGAGCGGGACTGGACGCTGTGCCTGGACTGGGCACCGGCGCAGTGGAAGGCTCCTGCCATGGAGCGGGACTGGACGCCGTGCCCGGACATCGGCGTAGAGGAAGGCTCCGGCCTTGGAGCGGGACTGGACGCCGTGCCTGGACTGGGCACCGGCGCAGAGGATGGCTCCTGTCATGGAGCGGGACTGGACGCCGTGCCTGGACATCGGCGCAGTGGAAGGCTCCTGTCATGGAGCGGGACTGGACGCCGTGCCTGGACTGGACACCGGCACAGAGGAAGGCTCCGGCCTTGGAGCGGGACTGGACACCATGTTTGGACTGGACATCGGCGCAGAGGAAGTCTCCTGCCATGGAGCAGGACTGGACGCCGTGCCTGGACTGGGCACCGGCGCAGAGGAAGGCTCCGGCCTTGGAGCGGGACTGGACACCGTGCCTGGACTGGACATCGGCGCAGAGGAAGTCTCCTGCCATGGAGCGGGACTGGACGCCGTGCCTGGACTGGGCACCTGCGCAGAGGAAGGCTTCTGCCATGGAGCGGGACTGGATGCCGTGCCTGGACTGGACATCGGCGCAGAGAAAGGCTCCGGCCTTGGAGCGGGACTGGACGCCGTGCCTGGACTGGGCACCGGCGCAGAGGAAGGCTCTGGCCTTGGAGCTGGACTGGATGCCGTACCTGGACTGGACATCGGCGCAGAGGAAGGCTCCGGCCTTGGAGCGGGACTGGACGCTGTGCCTGGACTGGGCACCGGCGCAGAGGAAGGCTCCTGCCCTGGATCTGGACTGGATGCCTTGCCTGGAAGCTCCGAACCGTTGACCCTCGCTGGAGGTTACGGAACGTTGACCGTCGCAGGAGGTGCCATGGACCGTCGCAGGAGGTTCCGGACCGTGGACCGTCGTAGGAGGTTCCGGACCATGGACTGTTGTAGGAGGTTCCGGACCGTGGACCGTCGCAGGAGGTTCCGGAACGTTGACCGTCGCAGGAGGTTCCAGACTGTGAACCGTCGCAGGAGGTTCCGGACTGTTAACCGTCGCCGCAAGCTCTGGACTGGGAACCGTCACCCCAAGCTCTGGACTGTGGACCGTCGCCGGAAGCTCTGGACTGGGGACTGTCGCCGGAAGCTCTGGACTGTGGACCGTCGCCGGAAGCTCTGGACTGGGGACTGTCGCCGGAAGCTCTGGACTGGGAAGGTGCACTGGAGGCCTAGTGCGTGGAGCCAGTGCAGGGAGCACCGGACTGGTGACACGCACTTCAGGACGAGTGCGGGGAGCAGGTACAGGACGTACCGGACTGGGGAGGCGCACTGGAGGCCTGATGCGTTTGAGCTGGCACAGGTTGCACCAGACGGGGACACGCTCTTCAGGGCGCGCGCGGGGAGCAGGCACAGGACGTACCGGACTGGGGAGGCGCACTGGAGGCCTGATGCATATAGCCAGCACAAATTGTACCGGAACGATGACACACTTCGCACGGCAAGTGCGGGGAGCTGGCACAGGACGTACTGGGCTGTGGAGGGGTACATCAGGGCGAGTGCGAGGAGCAGGCACAGGACGTACCGGACTGGGGACACGCACTTCAGGGCGAGTGCGAGGAGGAGACACTGGATGTACCGGACTGGGGAGGCGCACTGGAGGCCTGATGCATATAGCCAGCACAAATTGTACCGGAACGATGACACACTTCGCACGGCAAGTGCGGGGAGCTGGCACAGGACGTACTGGGCTGTGGAGGGGTACATCAGGGCGAGTGCGAGGAGCAGGCACAGGACGTACCGGACTGGGGACACGCACTTCAGGGCGAGTGCGAGGAGGAGACACTGGATGTACCGGACTGGGGAGGCGCACTGGAGGCCTGATGCGTGGGACCGGCACAGATTGCACCGGACTGGTGACACGCTCCTCCAAACGCCTGCATTGCCCCATACTCCTCGCCAACTCCATTCTCCGGTATCCCTCCTCGCACTGTTCCATCGACTCCCAGGCAGGCTCTGGTACTCTCCTTGGGTCGACCGACCACCTCTCTATTTCCTCCCAGGTTGTCTCTGGTTCACACCTCGGCCCCGCCGACCACCCCGTGTGCCCCCCCCCCCCCCCCCCCCCCAACAAAAAAAAATATTTGGGCTGTCTTTTGGGCTTTCTTTGTGGCCACAAACCCCGGCGTTGTCCCTGTCCTCCTTTCTCTCCTTGCGTCTTCCGCCAAGGAAGGCGATCCTGTCCTGCCAGGATTTCCTCCCAAGTCCAGGATCCCTTTCCATCCAAGATCTCCTCCCAAGTCCAGGATACACTCTCCTCCTGGGCACCCTGCTTGGTCCTGGTGTGGTGGGATCTTCTGTCACGGCTGTGTGGAGAGACGGACCAAGGCGCAGCGTGCTCTGAGTTCCACATCTTTAATTTAGTGAAACTTACAAAACAAAAGGAAACAAACAACGAACCGTAACATCAGAGGTGCTACATGCACTAACTCAAAACAAGATCCCACAAAACACAGTGGGGAAATAGCTTCCTAAATATGATCCCCGATCAGAGACAACGAGAAACAGCTGCCTCTGATTGGGAACCATACCAGGCCAACATAGAAATAAAACAACCTAGATTACCCACCCTAGTCACACCCCGACCTAACCAAAATAGAGAATAAAAAGGCTCTCTATGGTCAGGCTGTGACAGCCTGAGGGAGGGCCGAGCCAACTCTCTCACAGTCACACACTTAGCAGCTGAGGAGAGAGAGGAAGGACAGCTGTGAAAACAACAGCTGGAAAATGAGTTTCGAAGCAAAGTAGCATTTGGATGCATTTTAATAATGTAGACAATTTTAGAGCACAGTGTAGAATTTGCCAAAACAAAATCTCATATAAAGCCAGTTCTACGCACAACCTACACCGGCATATGCGAACTGTGCACCCAACTGTGAAGCTAGCTGTAGCGGAGCTTCGAGAAACTAGCGGGCCTGCTAGTGATAGTGGTGGAGCCAGCACCTCCACACGTGGAGATGTATCCACTCAGTCAAGTAGGCCTACTCCGCGACCCACAGCAACGCAGTCTTCTATGGACCAGTTTATGTCGAAGTCTATGTCTGTAGTAAAACAAGGCCAAATTGATATTGCATCGGCTAAAATTATTGCCACCGATTTCCAGCCATTTGCGATCGTGGAGGACAGAGGTTAAACAAATTATAGTAATAGTCCAAATCCAATGTACACAATTCCAAGCAGGAAAACCCTTTCAAAATCACTTATTCCACAACTGTACGAGAGCACACAGGCTCAAGGGTAGCCACTTCTTACATGTCGGTTACATGTCACTTCATTGAAGATTTTCCGATGTCTATCTGTCTTCTGGACTGCTTTGAGTTCAGCAATAGACACACCTCAGAGAACTTGGCAGAGGAACTGTTGAGAATAGCAAGTAGATGGAAAAGGGGTCTGTTGTGTTAGCGACAATGCAGCTAACACAACCCCAAAAATTTAGCCATGAAAATCTTTAAATGGACCCATCATCCATGTCTTGCCCACACAATCAACCTGATTGTAAGAGATGCTTTGAAGGTGATGAAGCCCACTGTGGACAAAGTGAAAGCAGCTGTGGAATACTTCCACAGGAGCGCTGAAAACCTAAAGTCTACACAACGACAGATGGGGATGCCTGAGCTGAGGCCTAAACAAGACTGCACTACAAGGTGGAATTCAACATTTTATATGTTGAAGCGGTGAGGGATCAGATGGAGCAGAAGCACCAGCAGTAGTGCCACAAATGTCTGCTGTTTGGATGCTGTTTGATGAGAGAGCAACTGGGGATGCAGCATGAAGGAATCCCTCCATCATGGAGGTCCGATCCTCCTCCAAAGATCTGCAGATCCTCTGAACTGGTGGAAGAACAAGGCCTCTGTCTACCCACGGCTTACTAAAGTCATGACAGGGAGACTCTGCATAGTGGCGGGTCTTCTCGAAAACGGGACAAATAATTATTGAGAGAAGAAACCGCATCAGCCCCTCAAAAGTGAGGCAGCTTGCATTTCTGAATGCAAATCTCTCATAAAAGCAAAATAAGGTCAGCATTGCTATGTGCTGCTGGTTATAACATGGCAATAAAGAAGAGAGAGAAAAGAGGGACCAGTTTAATGTTTTAAGTGGGATGCTGCAGTTTTGCACATTGTTATATATTTTTCTTTGATATGGTGTAATACTCTATTATTATGTTGTTCAGATTGTATTCATTTTGAATTGTTACATTTATATGCACTTTGTTTATAAACATTAAAAAAAGTTTACTTTAAATGCACATGTGTAATAACATCCTTCTTTTTTACATTTATTTCAATTTGTGGGATGCTGCAGTTTTGCAAATTGTTATTTATTTTTCTTTGATATGGTGCAATATTCTATTATGCTGTTCAGATTGTATTCATTTTGAATGGTTAGATTTATATGCACTTTGTTTATATACACTGCTCAAAAAATAAAGGGAACACTTAAACAACACAATGTAACTCCAAGTCAATCACACTTCTGTGAAAGCAAACTGTCCACTTAGGAAGCAACACTGATTGACAATAAATTTCACATGCTGTTGTGCAAATGGAATAGACAAAAGGTGGAAATTATAGGCAATTAGCAAGACACCCCCAATAAAGGAGTGGTTCTGCAGGTGGTGACCACAGACCACTTCTCAGTTCCTATGCTTCCTGGCTGATGTTTTGGTCACTTTTGAATGCTGGCGGTGCTTTCACTCTAGTGGTAGCATGAGACGGAGTCTACAACCCACACAAGTGGCTCAGGTAGTGCAGGTCATCCAGGATGGCACATCAATGCGAGCTGTGGCAAGAAGGTTTGCTGTGTCTGTCAGCGTAGTGTCCAGAGCATGGAGGCGCTACCAGGAGACAGGCCAGTACATCAGGAGACGTGGAGGAGGCCGTAGGAGGGCAACAACCCAGCAGCAGGACCGCTACCTCCGCCTTTGTGCAAGGAGAAGCACTGCCAGAGCCCTGCAAAATGACCTCCAGCAGGCCACAAATGTGCATGTGTCAGCATATGGTCTCACAAGGGGTCTGAGGACCTCATCTCGGTACCTAATGGCAGTCAGGCTACCTCTGGCGAGCACATGGAGGGCTGTGCGGCCCCACAAAGAAATGCCACCCCACACCATGACTGACCCACCGCCAAACCAGTCATGCTGGAGGATGTTGCAGGCAGCAGAACGTTCTCCACGGCGTCTCCAGACTCTGTCACGTCTGTCACATGTGCTCATGTGCTCAGTGTGAACCTGCTTTCATCTGTGAAGAGCACAGGGCGCCAGTGGCGAATTTGCCAATCTTGGTGTTCTCTGGCAAATGCCAAACGTCCTGCACGGTGTTGGGCTGTAAGCACAACCCCCACCTGTGGACGTCGGGCCCTCATACCACCCTCATGGAGTCTGTTTCTGACCGTTTGAGCAGACACATGCACATTTGTGGCCAGCTGGAGGTCATTTTGCAGGGCTCTGGCAGTGCTCCTCCTTGCACAAAGGCGGAGGTAGCGGTCCTGCTGCTGGGTTGTTGCCCTCCTACGGCCTCCTCCACGTCTCCTGATGTACTGGCCTGTCTCCTTGTAGCGCCTCCATGCTCTGGACACTACGCTGACAGACACAGCAAACCTTCTTGCCACAGCTCGCATTGATGTGCCATCCTGGATGAGCTGCACTACCTGAGCCACTTGTGTGGGTTGTAGACTCCGTCTCATGCTACCACTAGAGTGAAAGCACCGCCAGCATTCAAAAGTGACCAAAACATCAGCCAGGAAGCATAGGAACTGAGAAGTGGTCTGTGGTCACCACCTGCAGAACCACTCCTTTATTGGGGGTGTCTTGCTAATTGCCTATAATTTCCACCTTTTGTCTATTCCATTTGCACAACAGCATGTGAAATTTATTGTCAATCAGTGTTGCTTCCTAAGTGGACAGTTTGATTTCACAGAAGTGTGATTGACTTGGAGTTACATTGTGTTGTATAAGTGTTCCCTTTATTTTTTTGAGCAGTGTACATTAAAAAGTTATACTGTAGATGCAAATGTTTAATAGCATTATTTTTCATAACAAAACAATGATTCTGGTTCCCACCTTGGCTCCGCCAACCACCCTGTGTGCCGCCCCCCCCAAAATAATTTTTGAGGCTGCCTCTCGGGCTTCCGTCTTGGCCGCGAACTCCGGTGTAGTTGTTGTTGCTCTTTCGCTGCTTTTCGCTGCTTTGTTGCTCTTTCGTTAAATAAAAAATCTTTGTCTCTTTCGCTGCTTCCGCCTGCTTCCCCGGCAGGCTTTCGTGTCTTGCCAAGACTTCCTCCCAAGTCCAGGATATTCTCTCCTCGACCTCCTCCAAAGACCAGGATGCCATCTCCTCCCGGGCACGCTGCTTGGTCCAGTTGTGGTTGGATCTTCTGTCACGCTCGTTGGAATGAGTGGACCAAGGCACAGCGTGCGTAGAGTTCCACATGTTTTAATAAATGAAACTCACCAAAACAAATACAGAAACAAACGAAACATGAAGTAATGGAGTGCTCACAGGCACTACAGGTGGGAAAAGGCTGCCTAAATATGATCCCCAATCAGAGACAACGATAGACAGCTGCCTCTGATTGGGAACCACACCAGGCCAACGTAGAAAACGAAAAACTAGAAATGCCCACCCTAATCACACCCTGACCTAACCAAATAGAGAAATAAAAGGATCTCTAAGGTCAGGGCGTGACAATATGATCAAACGAAGCAGAACTTAAAGTTACTAAATCAACAGGGTGTGATTTTACCGAATCCTCAAAATAATCTTGACATCCTCACAATATAGATTGATCAGTTTTACCACTAAGCAAGTTCACGACCTTTGACACATGACTTGTGGAAGACGTCATCATGTAACAGGCAGTGGCCAGAGAGGCAGGCTGCTCCACATTAGTTGGCCTATGAGTGCTTGTCTGATGCTCCTAGTGGGTGACCTGACTGCGGTAATGCTTCTCAGCGCAGGGTAACCTGATATGACTCAGAGCTGATCCGGGAAGGTAATTGCACCCCACTCTGTTGTTATTTCCCAGTCATGCATGTCTGAATGGTGACTTCTGCCAATACTAATTCACCCACCCTACCGCCCGCAGTCCTGCCTCTTAATAATCCACCTAATGGGGCCCATTTACTGAGGGGTCCCTCCAGAAACTCTCCAGCACTTTCCACCATTACACATTTCTCAAAGAACTTTGGGAGTGGTTTATTACCAATTTATAACATCTTTCTTCTGACCAGAGTTGGTTCATTCTCACCGGGTACATGGCAGAGCCGGGATGTAGATATCTGTACATCCACATTCTTCTCATTGAAGTAGACATCATTGTCTAGTACTACTATGGACCCCTTGAGTGCAGCAGGTGTTAATTAATGTTATCTTCCTGTTGCGTGACACAGTGTGCTGACCTCCCATCTGTTTGAACAAGTGGAGAGGGATTCCCAAGCTGCAAGTCTATAATAGTCACATAGTGTAGTGATGACGTCTATTGCCTCATCCTTAGTGTTGTCCATTATTACCTCATTGTGTGTCTATTGCCACGACCACCAGGGCCTGAACCGACGTCGGCGTCTTTTGTACATCTTTTTTGTTGAGCGGTAGTCTTTTCTTTTTCTTTTTTTGGTGCGGTCGGGATCGGCCTCGATTTCAACATCCACAGACGTAGATTATTGCTCTGATTTTTGATCCAATTTGGACCAGCATTGATTTGGCCTGGTTCATATTTGGTCCGGTCCGGAAAAGTAAAGCATAGTTCAGTACAGTGAAGTACAGTAAAGCACAGTAGAGTATAGTACAGGTATTCTACTCTACTGTACTCTACTGAAATAAACTCTACTGTACTGTCCTCTACTGTACTCTACTGAATGAAACTCTACTCTCCTGTACTGTGCCATACTGAACTGCACTCTACTGTGCTCAACTGTACTGAACTGTGCTGTACTGTATTGTGCTGTTGAAACTTGTGAAACATAGCCTAGACGTCTATGATTGATTCAGATGTGGTCTGGTCCGGACTGACCAAATTTGTAGTTGTTTGGGGAGCGAAGCGCATTAGAATAATGCCAGTAAGCCTTGCAAGTGTTTGTTTTACATTTACATTTTGGTCATTCAGCAGACGTTCTAGTCCAGAGCAATTTTACAATCAGTGCATTCAACTAAAGTAGATTAACAACAACATATCACAGTCATAGCAGGATTTTTTATTTCTGTAACCGTTACTGAGAATGTTATTGTAGTTGAACTGTTCTGTTGGTTTATTCCGTACGTTAGACTACTTTGAACATCATTGCTGACAGTTTTAAAGCTTTTGAAAAAGCTAACATAAGTGCATGTGACAGATGGGAACAATAATTAACATTCCGTTGCAATTGTCAGTTGGCTCCTCTTTCCTATATTAAATGGATTTAATAATAATAACAATGACCAAAAATACACATTTTCAACGTCTGTAAATGACATATTTTCAACTTTAATTCAGAACAGAAAATGAACCTGATTTCAATGTCAGGAAAATGCATATTTTCAACATCTGGAAAATACGTATATTCAACGACCGGAAAATATGTATTTTCACCTTCCATTCAGTACCTAAAATGAACCTAACTTCGTCTTTTCAATGTCATTTGCTTACTGGGTAGGCCCTATTGAGTGTGCAGAATTGGACTCATGCATAGAAACTGTTAACACTGTACTATTTTGGAAAAGCATCCATGAGACATTACAAACCATGAACATTAACAGAAGTAAATGATATAGAAACATAAATCATAATACTAATCGGCAACTTACACTGAGTGTACAAAACATTAAGAACACCTGCTCTTTCCATAACATAGACTGACCAGGTGAATCCAGGTGAAAACTATGATCCCTTATTGATGTCACTTGTTAAATCCACTTCAAATCAGTGTAGATGAAGGGGAGGAGACAAGTTAAAGTATTTGTAAGCCTTGAGACGTGGATTGTGTATGTGTGCCATTCAGAGGGTGAATGGGCAAGACAAAAGATCCTTTTGAACGGGGTATGGTAGTAGGTGCCAAGCACACCGGTTTGTGTCAAGAACTGCAACGCTGCTGGGTGTTTCCCGCTCAACGGTTTCACGTGTGTATCAAGAATGGTCCACCACCCAAAGGGCATCCTGCTAACTTAACACAACTGGGAAGCATTGGAGTCAACATGAGCCAGCATACCCAGCTCATGCTCCGACAAATTGAGGCTGTTCTGAGGGCAAAAGGGGGGGGGGGGGTACAACTCAATATTAGAAAGGTGTTCCTAATGTTTGGTGTGTATAATCCCATTCAAGGTCCAACTGAAACATCCCTTCCACTTTTATCCCAACCCACCTGAATCAGAGGGGTACAGAGGGCTATCATATTGGGCACCCGGGGAGTTGTTGCTTAAGGGCAGATCAACAGATCTTTCACCTTATCAGCTCAGGGATTCAAACTGGCAACCGTTCGGTTAATGGCCTAATGCTCTAACCGCTAGGCCACCTGCCACAACATGTGGCTTTAGCTGTAGGCTATTGGTCAATAAAAAGTATGAGTCCCTCTGTTCTAAAAGCCAGCCCTCCTCCCTCGCTGCAGCCCAATGTGTTTCCTATCAGAGAGAGGTCAATGATGAAGTGAGGGAAGGAAGTCTTTAATACAGCCCAGTAAAGACAGAGCATTGTGGCACTGCAGGGGGGTACACAATGGGAAATTACGGGTGAGTATAATGAAAGTGAGAGCACACCTGTGTCTTGTAAAGAGTTTCCAGGCCCTACGGGGTGTTATAGTTTTAACCAGTGGTGGAAAAAGTACCCAATTGTCATACTTGAGTAAAAGTTAAGATACCTTAATAGAAAGTGACTCAAGTAAAAGTGAGTCACCCAGTAAAATACTACTTGAGTAAAAGTAAAAAAGTATTTGGTTCTAAATATACTATAAGTATCAAAAGTAAATGTAATTGCTGAAATTTAAGTATCAAAAGTAAAAGTATAAATCATTTCAAATTCCAAATATTAAGCAAAGCAGACGGCACCATTGTCTTGTTTTAAAAGGTATGGATAGCCAGGGGTACACTCCAACACTCAGACATACAAACTATGCATTTGTATTTAGTGAGTCTGCCAGATCAGAAGCAGTAGGGACGACCACGTGTTCTCTTGATAAGTGTATGAATTGGACCATTTTCCTGTCCTGCTAAGGACATTTATCATGTAATGAGTACTTTTGGGTGTCAGTGAAAATGTATGGAGTAGAAAGTACATTATTTTCTTCGGGAATGTAGTGAAGTAGAGTTAAAAGTTGTCAAAAATATAAATAGTAAAGTAAAATACAGATACCCCAAAAAACTAGTACTTTAAAGTATTTTTACCTAAGTACTTTACACCACTGGTTTTACTAAGGTTTAAATCTTTGAACTTAGTCCATATTAGTCAGTCTATTTCTTTCAAAAGTCAAGGAAATATAAAGCGTGGTATTTCATCCAGTCGTAAAAGTAACAATGAATATATTTGACTGTATGTCATGAACAGAATGAAAACATATGGGGTAAGATACATAGAGACACACAAATGTAGGCCTGTATTCTACATTGCACATCATATGAATCACAATACTTTTTCAGTCAAGTGTTTACATCTGATACCCATATGTGAACTACTATATTGATGCAGATGAAGAAATACATCTCCTGGGTTTTAAATATGTTAAATGAACAAAAGTCATGCATTAGACTGGGAACACATGGAAATGTTTATCCGCTATTGTCCATGATTAGGAGTGCATGGAGCTGCAAAACACAAAGGTTTTCAGCTCTTTCCACTTAATGCCTGCTCCATGGAAATAGCGAGGGAATTTAAAGCATGGAACTAAGTACATGTGAAGGGTTTTAACACCTTGCATGCAGCTCTCTAAATCTATTTAACACCTTGAATCCAGGTCTCCAAAGCCTATTTAACACCTTGAATGCAGGTCTCAAAAGCCACCTTTCTGCAACAGCGCCTCTTCAACCTCAGGAGGCTGAAGAAATGTGTCTTGTCACCTAAAACCCTGCACAATTGAGAGCATCCTGTCGGGCTGTATTACCACCTGGTACGGCAACTGCAACGCCCACAACCGCAAGGCTCTCCAGAGGGTGGTGAGGTCTGCACAACGCATCACCGGGGGCAAACTACCTGCCCTCCAGGACACCTACCGCACCCGATGTCACAGGAAGGCCAAAAAGATCATCAAGGACAACAACCACCTGAGCCACTAACTGTTCACCCCGCTACCATCCAGAAGGCGAGGTCAGTACAGGTACATCAAAGCTGGGACCGAGAGACTGAAAACAGCTTCTATCTCAAGGCCATCAGACTGTTAAACAGCCATCTCGAACACAGATAGGCTGCTGCCTACATACAGAATAAAAAAATGGCCACTTTAATAAATGGATCACTTGTCACTTTAATAATGCCACTTTAATAATGTTTACATATCTTGCATTACTCATCTCATATGTATATCCTGTATTTTATACCATCTATTGCATCTTGCCTATGCCGCCCTGTCATTGCTCATCCATATATTTATACGTATATATTCTTATTCCATTCCTTTACTTAGATGTGTGTGTATTTGCTAGTTGTTGTGGAATTGTTAGATTACATGTTAGATATTGCTGCACTGTCGGAACTAGAAGCACAAGCATTTCGCTACACTCGCAATGACATCTGCTAACCATGTGTATGTGACTAAAACAATTTGATTTGATTTGATTTGACCCAGAGAATCCAGCTCCACATTATAACAGCATGTTCGGGGGTTTTGAGCCAATCAAGATGTAAACAGAGAAGAAGGGAAAAAAATCTGTATTTTTGTTACTATCAGCAGTTTGAAGAACGTGAAGAAAAAAGAAATGGCATATTGGCATATTTTGGAACTCTTCCATTGACCATTGCCATTGGTTGGTTGGTGATCACCTCTGCTACTGTAGTCCCACCTCTTTCCCCTCTTTAGCTTTTCCTGGAACACACAGAATGCCTCCCTGAGGCAAGGCCTGATTTAAAAGTATTGTAACACCTTTTATGATGTCTACCTACAGCACACTCTTTACTGCGTCTCAAAGCTAAAGGACACTCCAAAACAATTTGGTTTTGCGACCCATCTAAAGCCTTTAACATTTTCCTGAGTCCCTCGGCCCTCCAGTTGAATCCCAAACTATCATTGTGTGCGACCCTAAAGTGTCAGTTTTTCCTCTCTCATAACCTCCTGTCTTGGGTATGAACAAAGCAAGACGACCAATGACAATTCCCTGTTAACACCAGGAAGTGGCCAGTAAGGCATTCCAGAGGGGAGAGACTATAAGGACAATGCTGACCTGCAAAATTACTAATCCAAATCTAAAACTGACCTTACCTTAACCTTAACCCTAACCTAAACCTAATTTGAATCAATTCTGATAATTAAACATCGGTTTGCAGGTCAGGAGTATCCTCATAGCCTTTTCCATACCGGAGGATGAAATGACACAGAGAAGAAGTGCAGGGCAGCTGTTGTGGTAGTGGGATATGGGAAACAATTGGATTTGATTAAGACTCTCCACAGTGCCCTGTTGGTGTTTTCTCTCATGGACTGCCAAAGTCCTATAGGCCCTCCAGCTACAAATGCCAGAAAGAGCAAAATAATATATCATGTAGTTACAGTAACAATAAGTCTAATATCAGGGTGGGTGGCCCTGAGGCTGTATTTGAGCATTTCTGCGGTGCATGTTATTTAAACAAATCAAATATAAAATATATAATCACAGTGCTCCCAACCCACTCTCCTTCGCCTCTGTGAGAGACACCCTCTCAGAGTTTACAAGACCAGCCTACATACATTTTACAGAAACTAGGAACCATGCCATTTGTAGAAGTTAGACCCCAAAACACAGGGAACTCAGTGCTAAAAAGGTTTTAGTGTTTTTTCCTTGACATTTGAGACCTCCGCCCTTATGGTAGAAGGCGGCTTATGGTAGAAAAAATAACATTCAATTCTCTGGCAACAGCTCTGTTGGACTTTCCTGCAGTCAGCATTTCAATTGTACTCGCCCTCAGAACTGCGGCATTGTGTTGTGTGACAAAACTGCACATTTTAGAGTGTGTAATGATCATGCTGTTTAATCAGCTTCTTGATATGCCACACCTGTCCAGGTGGATGAATTATATTGGCAAAGGATACATGCTCACTAACAGGGATGCAAATCCAATTTATACACAACATTTGAGATAAATAGGCTTTTTGTGTGTATGGAACATTTCTGGGATATTTTATTTCAGCTCATGAAAAAATGGGACCAACACTTTACATTTATATTTTTGTTCAATATAGTTCATGGCAGTTTAGTTGTGACCACTGCCAACCAGACTGGGACTGAGATCATAGGCCGATCTCTCCAAGGCAAAGAACCAGCCCCACATTACAGGCCTTCTTTGCATGAGGTCATTCTGGTACTCGGCCCTTTTGTTGTCTAGATGTGCGAGGCAGTCCCTTGCCTACAGACACACTGCATGCATGACTTTCAGGTATTGTTTTCCTCTTGCTACGCCATTACATCAGCTGCACTGTGCCAGACATCTGTACCTGCACTGCCCACACATACCCCGAAAGATTCTAAGTGCAAACAAAAAAATATGTTTTACAATCCTCAGGTGTCACCATACCTCTACCAACTCTTGCTATACTGTCTGGAGACCATACCAAGCCATACCAAGACCAGTATTTTTTCTTCAGTTGAACAAAGACTTAGAACTCAAGTCTGGTCAAGTGCCAGAGGGTACAGTACCCCAGCAGTGCTTGATCGGTACAGTTCTCCCCTTATAGACTTAACACTTAAGCATGTTTGGAACTTAAAGATGACCATCTCACCAACCATTCTGAATGGAGCGACACTACTAGGGCCAGCAGTTAGCGATCTGATCTCACTGGTTAATGCTCTCTGACTAATATGGCAAGACATGATCTAAAACACGTGAAAACAAATGTCGCTGTGAATCACGCTGTGCGTCTCCCAGTGTCCAGGAAACCAGCCACACAATCTGGGCTGAACGTGGTGGTAACAGGATCAAAGAGAAAAGGGATACACTTTGGAATCAGAGGAGACATAGAGAGACGAATTCAGACTGTGGGAATTAAAATTGGAAATCAGTCCGTGAGTGTTAACTCATGAACCTGCATGAGCTCATAAGCTGCAATGCCAACAAATCATTCCACATACACAAAGAGCTGAAGGATAAATCACTTGTCGATCTATCTGGTTATTGTTTATTCCCTAATTCAAGACATTTCCTAACGTGATGTCATTTTACTAAACCAGCTCTGTCCTGTTTTCATCTTCTCTGCCATGCTTGAGGGTTGATTTATGTATGTAGGCAGCAGCCTCTCTGTGTTCGTGATGGCTGTTTAACAGTCTGATGGCCTTGAGATAGAAGCTGATTTCACCCCATGCTTCCTGAAGCACATCCCACAAGTTGGTTGATGGGCACTTCTTACGTACCATACGGTCAAGCTGCTCCCACAACAGCTCAATAGGGTTGAGATTACAGGTCGACCGATTAATCGGAATGGCCGATTAATTAGGGCCGATTTCAAGTTTTCATAACAATCGGTAATCGGCATTTTGGGACACCGATCATGGCCGATTACATTGCACTCCACGAGAAGACTGCGTGGCAGGCTGACTACCTGTTATGCAAGTGCAGCAAGGAGCCAAGGTAAGGTGCTAGCTAGCATTAAACTTATCTTATAAAAACAATCAATCTTAACATAATCACTGGTTAACTACACATGGTTGATGATATTACTAGTTTATCTAGCTTGTCCTGCGTTGCATATAATCGATGCGGTGCCCTTCACAAAATAATCAGATACTGTCGCCTCATTTGAACTGTACCACCATCTCCTCCAATGTCTTATTTTCGACTGATAGTCCATGGAGAAAGCAGGTGCTGTGCATGTATTTTACATTTTTACATTTAAGTCATTTAGCAGACGCTCTTATCCAGAGCGACTTACAAATTGGAAAGTTCATACATATTCATCCTGGTCCCCCTGTGGGAATTGAACCCACAACCCTGGCGTTGCAAGCGCCATGCTCTACCAACTGAGCCACACGGGACCATGTATGATAGACCTTTCTTGTAAAATAACTCTGACTTGATTATAGCTATCACTGCTTGACTGCAAATTATTGTCTCTCTCTTTGGCACAGGTGACAATTAGAGACTGTGATCATGTCTCTGTTTTTGACTGCATAGCATTTCATTTTCAAGCACTCCCATGGCCACTGTCTATCGTGATACAGTTGAAGTCGGAAGTTTATTTAAGTGACAAGTGAGCCATTTATTAAAGTGGCCATTTTCAATATAATGTGGATATATTGAAGCAACATCTCAAGACATCAGTCACATCAGTCAGGAAGTTAAAGCTTGGTCGCAAATGAGTCTTCCAAATGGACAATGACCCCAAGCATACTTCCAAAGTTGTGGCAAAATGGTTTAAGGGCAACAAAGTCAAGGTATTGGAGTGGCCATCACAAAGCCCTGACCTCAGTCCTATAGAACATTTGTGGGCAGAACCGGAAAAGCGTGTGCGAGCAAGGAGGCCTACAAACCTGACTCAGTTACACCAGCTCTGTCAGGAGGAATGGGCCAAAATTCACCCAACTAATTGTGGGAAGCTTGTGGAAGGCTACCCAAAACGTTTTACCCAAGTTAAACAATTTAAAGTCTATGCTACCAAATAATAATTGAGTGTATGTAAATTTCTGACCCACTGGGAATGTGATGAAAGAAATAAAAGCTGTAATAAATCATTCTCTGCTATTATTCTGACATTTCACATTCTTAAAATAAAGTGGTGATCCTAACTGACCTAAAACAGGGAATTTTTAGTGGGATTAAATGTCAGGAATTGTGAAAAACTGAGTTTAAAAGTATTTGGCTAAGGTGTATGTAAACTTCCGACTTCAACTGTATGAGTTTGATTTTTGCATTCCCATGATCTAGCTATTGTCTATTTAAAAACTAAAATCACAAACATTTCTGCATTTTACTTCATGCATTTTCTCTGTCTGATGTCTGTATTAATCTTGTTTTTATCCCGAGCATTGCTAATCTCCTGCCTCTCCAACGTATAGCCCTTGGCCAGATTTGCATAAACAATTTGATCTCTTAATTATGACCCCCAAGTAAAATAGAAATAAATGAGCAAATCCATAATTATTGCTACCATACAGATGAATGTTGCCGGTGATTAGTAAATCTGTTTTTTCTGAAAATGTGTATTTTCTCCCTTAGGGGGTGCAAATGAACTGTCTCTATTAGAGATGTACACTGATATACACATCAAGAACACCTGTTCTTGCCATGACATAGACTGACCAGGTGAATCCAGCTGAAAGCTATGATCCCTTATTGATGTCACTTGTTAAATCCACTTCAATCAGTGTAGATAAACGGGAAGAGACAGGTTAAAGAACTTTTATTAAAGTCTTGAGGCTACTGAGACATGGATTGTGTACAGTATGTGTGCCATTCAGAGGGTGAATGGGCAAGACAAAATATGTAAGTGCCTTTGAACAGGGTATGGTAGTAGGTGCCAGGCACACCGGTTTTTATCAAGACCTGCAATGCGGCAGGGTTTTTCATGCTCAACAGTTTCAAGTGTGTATCAAGAATGGTCAACCACCCAAAGGACATCCAGCCAATTTAACAAAACTGGGAGAAGCATTGGAGTCAACATGAGCCAGTTGCGCCTGGCACCTACTACCATACCCCGTTCAAAGGCACTTCAATCGTTTGTCTTGCCCATTCACCCTCTGAATGGCACACATACACAATCCATGTCTCAATTGGCACAAGGCTTAAAAATCCTTCATTAACCTGTCTCCTCCCCTTCATCTACACTGACCACGTTTACAAGCGCACTAATATCACGCTATTATTCGGGATACTCAAGTATTCTGTTTTTGCTTTAATCCTGGTTATGAGAAACCCGGATAAAATGCCTGGGATATGCTGATCTTAGACGGGATACTGTGGCATGTAAACATCTGATCTTGTTTGCTGTTGATTTTAGCGTTTTGCGTAGGCTCAGTTTCCAATATCATGTTGTGTGATTATGTTTTCATCTGATAACTTCTTATGGCTGCAATCCCATTAATGGGATGATATGACAATAGCCAGTGAAAGTGCAGGGCGCCCAATTCAAACAACAGAAATCTCATAATTAAAATTCCTCAAACATACATGTATCTTATACCATTTTAAAGGTAATCTTGTTGTTAATCCCAACAAAGTGTCCGATTTCAAATAGGCTTTACAGCGAAAGCACCACAAACGATTATGTTAGGTCACCACCAAGTCACAGAAAAATTCAGCCATTTTTCGCGCCAAAGAGAGGAGTCACAAAAAGCACAAATAGAGATAAAATTAATCACTAACCTTTGATGATCTTCATCAGATGACACTCATAGGACTTCATGTTACACAATACATATATGTTTTGTTCGATAAAGTTAATATTTATATCCAAAAACCTCAGTTTACATTGGCGCCATGTTCAGAAATGCCTCCAAAATATCCGGAGAAATTGCAGAGAGCCACGTCAAATAACATAAATACTCATCATGAACTTTGATGAAAGATACATGTTTTACATAGAATTAAAGATACACGTGTTCTTAATGCAACCGCTGTGTCAGATTTCTAAAAAACTTTACGGAAAAAGCAAACCATGCAATAATCTGAGACGGCGCTCAGAAAAATAAAAAAAAATATCCGCCATGTTGGATTCATCAGAAATCAAAAATAACATTATAAATATTCCCTTACCTTTGATGATCTTCATCAGAATGCACAGAATGCACTCCCAGGAATCCTAGTTCCACAATAACTGTTTGTTTTGTTCGATAATATCCATTATTTATGTCCAAGTAGCTACTTTTGTTAGCGCGTTTAGTACACATATCCAAACGCTCGTGCAGGTCCAGCCGAATGTCGGACGAAAACTTCAAAAAGTTATATTACAGGTCGAAGAAACTTGTCAAACTAAGTATAGAATCAATCTTTAGGATGTTGTTATCATAAATATTCAATAACGTTCCAACCGGAGAATTCTGTAGAGAAGCAATGGAACGCAGGTCGCTATCATGTGAAATGCGCGTGACCAGGACCTGGCTCTCTGCCAGACAACTGACTCAAACAGCTCCCATCCGGCTCCACATTACAGTAGAAGCCTCATTCAAGGTTCTACAGACTGTTGACATCTAGTGGAAGCCGTAGGAAGTGCAAACAGATCCATATCCCACTGTGTGTTCAATAGGGGCTGGGTTGAAAATCGACCAACCTCAGATTTCTCACTTCCTGTTTGGATTTCTTCTCAGGTTTTTGCCTGCCATATGAGTTCTGTTATACTCACAGACATCATTCAAACAGTTTTAGAAACTTCAGAGTGTTTTCTATCCAATACTAATAATAATATGCATATATTAGCAACTGGGATTGAGGAGCAGGCCGTTAACTACTGCCTCTGCAGCCATAAGAAGTTTTAAACGAATCACTTTAAAAAAAGTAGGCTACCTGCTCAGTTCCATCCACCATAATAATTTATGTTGCTGATACTGGACCATACTGGCTACTTTCACCCCTGATTTAGACAATTTTCTGCTTATAATTTCCAACATTTGGTAGGCCATTTATTTGTCAACTGTAGTTGGATACATGCAGCTTCTCTTTTATCATAACTTGTTGCTCTATGAGACTAAATATAGTATAGTGCTCACCAGAATAATGTCTTATATCTATAAAATGAATGCATTAGTAATCTAGTTAACATTGGTAAAGTTGTCTGTTGAAAACGCAATAACTCCAAAACAGTGGAAAGATTGGTAGTCCTCCGCAAAATGGCCAAATGTCATCAGTTTGACGGTTTTAGGGAAATGAAAAGCTGAGAAAACAATGTAACACGTTTCTGATAAGACAGTTGGTGCATATTTTCTGAGGTTTAAATACTGTCTGTTTGCATAACAGTGTCAAAGACAACACATTACAGGCACATTCACATTTGTATTCCTCCAGTCCTGTTTCTGAGACAAAATGAACATTGTTCTATAATTTTACCGCAAGAAATGCATAATTCTGCAGGATTTAATATTATATTACGCTACATGTGAAAGGTTATAGGCCTACAGTCAGTGTCCATATTTCAGTTACTATTCAATTTAGCCCATATGAACTTTAATCAGAAATATTATGTTTATTCACGGATACAAGGATACTCGTGAGCAGGATATCAAAGGTAAATGTAAACAGCTTATCCCGAATAAGACAGGCGGGATATAACCTACTTTCCAGAATACTGTGCGCATGTAAACGTGGTCACTATTTGCATTGTGTGCCCCCCAACCCCTCTTTTTACGCTGCTGCTACTCTCTGTTAATCATATATGCATTGTCACTTTAACTATACATTCATGTACATACTACCTCAATTGGGCCGACCAACCAGTGCCCCCGCACATTGGCTAACCGGGCTATCTGCATTGTGTCTCGCCACCCACCACCCCCTCTTTTACGCTACTGCTACTCTCTGTTCATGACATATGCATAGTCACTTTAACCATATCTACATGTACATACTACCTCAATCAGCCTGACTAACCGGTGGAGCCTGTAAGTAAGCATTTCACTGTAAGGTCTACACCTGTTGTAGTCGGTGCACGTGCCAAATAAACTTTGATTTGATTTGATTCACTGATTGAAGTGGATTTAACAAGTGACATCAACAAGGGATCATATCCCATACAGTATACACAAAAGTATTTAGTGACCCCTTCAAATGAGTGTATTCGGCTATTTCAGCCACACCTGTTGCTGACAGTTGTATAAAATTGAGCTCACAGCCATGCAATCTCCATAGACAAACATTGGCAGTTGAATGGCCTTACTGAAGAGCTCAGTGACTTTCAACGTGGCACTGTCATAGGGTGCCACCTTCCCAACAAGTCAGTTTGTCAAATTTCTGCCCTGCTAGCTGCCCTGATCAACTGTATGAGCTGTTATTGTGAAGTGGAAACGTCTAGGAGCAACAACGGCTCAGCCGCGAAGTGGTAAGCCACACAAGCTCACAGAACGGGACCTTGCCATGGAAACACGTTCTCTGGAGTGATGAATCACGCTTCACCGTCTGGCAGTCCGACAGACGAATCTGGGTTTGGAGGATGCCAGGAGAACGCTACCTGCCCCAATGCATAGTGCCAACTGTAAAGTTTGGTGGAGGAGGAATAATGGTCTGGGGCTGTTTTTCATGGTTCGGGCTAGGTCCCTTTGTTCCAGTGAAGGGAAATCTTGATGCTACAGCATACAATGACATTCTACACAATTCTGAGCTTATAACTTTGTGGCAACAGTTTGGGGAAAGCCCTCTCCTGGTTCAGCATAACAAAGCCCCCGTGCACACAGCAAGATCCATACAGAAATGTTTTGTCAAGATCAGTGTGGAAGAACTTGACTGGCCTGCGAGACAGGCCTAATCGCCCAACATCAGTGCCCAACCTCACGAATGCTCTTGTGGCTGAATGGAAGCAAGTCTCCACAGCAATGTTCCAACATCTAGTGGAAAGCCTTCCCAGAAGAGTGGAGACTGTTATAGCAGCAAAGTGGGGACCAACTCCATATTAATGCCCATGATTTTGGAATGAGATGCAGGTGTCCACATAGTTTTGGTCATGTAGTGTAGTGTTCACCTGATCAGTCTATGTCATGGAAAGAGACATGTTCAAATACTCATACTAACCATACTATTTGTGACATGAATTGAGTATATAGTATGCTTATTGGTCATAGTATGGATATAGTTAGTTTTGTTTTAACTAGGCAAGTCAGTTAAGAACAAATTCTTATTTACAATGACAGCCTAGGAACAGTGGGTTAACTGCCTTGTTCAGGGACTTTTTACCTTGTCAGCTTGGGGACTCGACTAGCAACCTTTCGGTTATTGGCCCAACGCTCTAACCACTAGGCTACCTGCCGCCCCAGTTAGTAAGCCAAACGTTCCCAGATATCGTACTAAATTCGCCAAAATACGAAGTATACACGCAGAGGACCCTATTTCCGTACTTTAGGGCCCATAATGCAATTCTTCAGGAAATGGGCGTGGCTTCACATCGTTTTCAGATATGAAGAAAATGGCGGAGAATATGCAGCTGAGGTCCAACGACAGCAGATACAAATTCATTGCTTTAACTAATTATGACAAATATTAAGAACATGTAATAAAGTAATGACTTTTCAAATAAGTTACCTTACACGTTATGTTGGCTGACAATTTGTTAGCTGCGCTGTCTTTACGAACCACATAGCATATCATTACAGCAGTATGTACCGGTCTGTTAGCTAGCTACACATTAGTTGCCTACTTATACATCAAACTTGCCAGTATATTAACTATAGGCTGTCTAACTAACTACCCAACGTTTATTGACTTGATTATTCCCGTCATTCTTAGCTAAGCTAAATGGTATAGTTGTGCGTTCTCAATGGACATTTGGGTGCTTTTTTAAATTCGCGCAGAGTAATGAATTTACAACCGCTCAACACCCGTTGAATATGGCCTTCGGCAAAAAAGTGTACTTAAATTGTTGCCAGCAGCACAGTACAGTCATCACTCTGGATAACATGAAAACTGCCTAACCAGCTCTGCTAGGGCGAGTAAATGGTCAGAGTGGTCTCATTTGTGTCTGGAAGTAGCTAACAAGCTAGCCAACATTAGCTTGGGTGCTTGACTGCCATTGTAAGGTCAGAACTCTCAAATCAACCCTACTCCTTGGCCCGAGGACAATCTGAAAATGCTCTGAATTTACGAGCGAACTCTGGCCCTCCAGAATGAATTTAAGAACACACCCGAGGTCGTAAAATGTCTAACTAGTCATTTGTTATGCTAACTTGCTAGCAAGAGGTTGAATAGACAGGCGGTAGACAGGCGAAGAGCTAGTATGCTCAACTGAAAGGATCCCATTCGTTTACAGTATACTAAAATGAACTAATAGTATATAGTATGTAGCATATACTCATTAAGTATGTGGTATACAGTATGTTAGTATGGGTATTCGAACACAGCTCAGGTGTTCTTAATGTTCTCAGTGTAGAATAGAATAGACTAGAATAGAATTGAATAGAATGGAATAGAAGAACAACAATGTTTCAAAAACACCCAATTTCAGACCAAATAGTATATCATTTGAAGGTATATCTATCTCTATACGCCTATTTGAACATAAACATAGAACTCCCAAAGAGTGCTGAATGACCCATTCCTGCACATTTGAAGGCTCTGAAGAACAAAATTAAAACAGCTGTCACAAACCACGTTTCCATCCATGAGCGTAAAGGCATAACGTTACCATATTTAAAAAAAATCAAGACATCTGTGATGGAAACATGAAATGTCGGTACAATTTCATAAATTCCTACAGATAAATTGGTCGGGATCTTTTTTTCTGTCAAATGAAATGAGTAATGACGGTGGGAGCGCATTTATGCGCAAATATTGATATAATAACCATCATATCGAAGTAAACTTGGAGTCACGTGATGACATTGTGTGTGGTCATCCCATTACGACTCAAAAAACAATGCAGTTTATTAGGCTACAGATTCAATAAATTATTATTAACTTCACATGGTGGTGAATGTGTTTGGTATGAGCTTGATGCTCCTTTCCAAGAAAAGTCGAGGGTCTTATTCTGGTGACATGATGGTCGATGATGACTGCCACAATACAAACATTCTCGCACTTTTCCGAATCTCATCCTGTAGACTAGCCTACCTCGCTACCCGCAGAGCCTACCTGAACTGTATCTGTGAGCTGCTGGCTAGAGCGCACGTGCCAAGACCAGAGCAAGGCACATTTGCTATTTAATGCAACAGTTTTTGTGTCAAAAATAATCTTTAGAGTAGAAAATTAGATGGGAACACATTCAACATTAGATTTGTTTCTGGTACATGAAAAAGTACATTGTGTGAGCATACCTCATCAGGCAATGATTTTTATCTGCAACAAGTTCGTTTGGTGGAAACACCACTAGTGGGAAAATGCGCATATTTTCTTTATGCGGATTTTAGAATATTCGCGTGAAAATCTCCACTAGTGGGAAAATGCGCATATTTTCTTTATGCAGAATTTAGAATATTCGCGTGAAAATCTGTCACCAATTGGATGGAAATTTAGCTAGTGACATCTAGGGGTGGAAAGGGGCGCACTACATGCAGTTAGATGCATCACCTGGTAAAAATATACAAGGTTAGTGATAATATCATACACAAGGTACTTACTTATGACTTGAATCTTTTGGTTGACCTTTGCCCAGTAATGAACAGAAAATAATTAGCCTTTTTGTTATACCTTTGTCATAGGCTGCATCACATTCGGCCGTGATTGGGAGTCCCATAGGGTGGCGCACAATTGGCCCAGCGTCATCCGGGTTTGGCCGGGGTAGGACATCATTGTAAGTAAGAATTTGTTCTTAACTGACTTGCCTAGTTAAATAAAGGTAAAACCTATAGATTTTTTAAATATAACAATTACTATGCAGAGCCAAAAGCTGATTAAGATAGCTCAGTGATTGTACAAAATGACAAGACCCTAGCAAACATAACCCAATTGGCCCCATGTGGGTATTCGGTGGGCAAGGAAGGCATTTCTGCTTGGCCATACCAAGCCCATAAAAGCCCCAAAACGGCTAGCTGACACCAGCCCAACATGGGCTAACCACACCAGCCCAATATGGGCTAGCCCACACCAGCCCAACACAGGCTAGTCCAGACCAGCCCAACTTGGGCTAGCTTACACCAAGCCCCATCAGCCCAACATGGGCTAGCCTTAGGGCAGGACTACCACATTTGGGACCCTGACAGTTTGTGTTGAAAAACGTAGCAGTTTTATATTGCTATTCTACACATTTTGTAATGAGGCTATGATAAAATGTTGCAGTTTTAAAGTGAATTTCCTGCAATTAATCACCCCCAACTATTGTGTGCCCATTCAGTAACCCGGCCCTCGCTAGCCTACAACAGCCCAAGTGCATGTGACATATAAGACACTCAACAGTTTCTCTTGTAAAAAAATATATGTATGATAGTAACAACTTGGTTGTATTTCTGATACAATGTATCACATTCCCTAAATACCTTTAAGGGCTTGAAAAATATGCAATTTATGTATTGAATAAAAATTGGCATAAATAAGTACATTCCTATTAAATAGCAACGGCACATCGACCCAATGTATTTTAGCCCACATTGGGCCAATATGCATATTTGTTGGGAAAAGATGGTCTTTTTTCAATTGAGGGCTGCCTTCAACAAATATGGAATGCCCACACTGGCTACATTCTTTCAGTTGAGGATAAGAAGATCTACTTTGACAGTGCTCAGTGCACCTTAAAAATACTATGCCATACATCTGACAGAGAAGCGGCTTGCTTTAAACCCGGCAGCACTAAAAGCTCTGTGTTTGATCCTGAAGTACATGCTCCCGGCTTATTGACTCAACTCCTCTAGTTGTAAATGGTTGGGGCCAAACATCAAAAAATCAAAATCTAATTGTATTTGTCACATGCTTCGTAAACAACAGCTGTGGACTAACAGTGAAATGCTTACGTTTGGACACTTCCGAACAATGCAGACAGAAAGAAAATAGAGAAATAATCGAAAAGTAAAACACATAATAATAAAAGTAATAATAGATACATAATGTGTAACTGTTATTCATGCTCTTTTAATATTGTATCTTCATTGCCTTTCATTTCCTTCTACACTACCATTCCACTACCTTTCCCACTTTCCATCCCCATGTACATCCCATATTCATCTTCCTCAGTGTGTTTAATTAAAGTTCCCTGTGTGTGTGTTAACTCCTGAGCTGCTTAATTCCCCTCTAACCGAGGGCGGTGTCAGTGGGTCACAAACCAGTAAAATAAAGCCGGGTCGCTCTCTTTCAGACAGAGCGGCTGGTAGTTAAAGGAAGAATTGGGTTGCTGAGAGTTGTTTAGACCTGCTGACCTCCTGAACAACAATCACATTGAGGAATGGTGCAGTACTCACTAACTAATGCTATACAGTGATCCTCATCAGTCTGGGGTCAAAGCAGAGACCAAGGCAGCGTTTCCTCCCCCCAGAGAATCACAGACATTACAATCAGTGTTTTGAAACCACACTATAATTGCTTTTATCAGTAGGACTCTATGTATCAGACTACCAGTAGTTTCATATCTTGAGATAGGCTATACAAGGGATATAGTAACATGTCCAGATCACACCTGGACATATTTGTTCCTGTTATAAGGAGCATTCATAGTTCACCTCATGATCAAATGCACTGACTGAGTTGTCTTTCACAATAGGTGACTGAATTAGTATGTGAGTGGTATGTAAGTGGTGCTAAGACATAGGCTGCCTACGGTATGTTGCTGGAATGCTGGTGAGTTAAAGCAGAGCTCCTCATGTACATGAAAATATTTAGGCATAAATGGTTCCGGCAAAAAGCGCAACTCTGCATCTTTAAGACAAAGCGTCATCATAGACTCACATTTCGACTTTGTAAATGACGTCAACAGACTCCCAGCATGCACGCTGCAGCTCCAATTATTTGTAATGGCGGGTATTTCTGCATGTCCTGTGAATTATATTTTTTGTCTAAATTAATTGAATCGTTCATTTAGACGTTCGTCGGAAGTCTACTGTATATTTTATCTAAGAGCTTTGTAGGAAACTTGAATTGAACGTGTACATTTAGGGGAACAAGTGAAATGATCATAGTCATGCTGTCGCGGCTCTCCGTTAGTGTAAGGAATTGAAACTAAGTAACGTTAGCCTGTCAATGGTTCGAATATTTGCTGAAATAAATGGTTACAGTAGCAATGTTAGTTTAATCTAACGCGTACCTACCTACCTCTTGGTGATCACTCACTGTCGGAAATGTTAATTGAGGATCAAAGAATGATACAATTATTGAACTGCAGTAGGCTATAACCTCTAACAATTTGAATTTATTTTATTTTATTATAATATAATCTATCTGGCTTTCAAAAATGGCGGTTTTTGCGTTGATTTCACTATCAGTGTTTTTGTTTTTGATATCAAGTACAATTCACACCACGTGTGCCTCAAAGTTGAATATCCCCAAAGTTTTATTACCACTTGCCCGAAGCACTAGAATAAATTTCACGCTGGAGGCAACTGAAGGCTGTTACAGATGGTAAGTGAATATCTTTTAAAAAGATGGGTACCTTTCCTAGAATATTACCGCCATGGAAACGTGTTGCTTGGTCCACGCATGTATCATCTTACATACTAGGTCATTACTATGCACTGTGGCATATAACTAAATATTAAATCAGAATAATGATTTTAGTTGATAGAAAGTCAATATCTTTATGGAAGAAATAGTTTTGGCTTGGGTATTGTCTAACAGGCATGACCGTGTCTGGAAAATACCGGGGATCATGCACATGGATATGAGCCCAGGCCCTGCCATATGCCTCCCATAAACTGTCCAGTGGATGATAAAAAGAGTAGCAGCAGCGTAATAAATGAAGATTGTATGTGTGTGTAGAGTCAGTATAAATGTGTGTGCATGTTTAGTGTGTTGGAGTGTGAGTGTGCATAGAGGCAGTGCAAAATGAAATAAACGTTATGCTTTTCATTTTAGAACCTGTGCCTCATCAATCAGAGACATTTCCTGTCAAAATCTTTAATTTGATAGATAACCGCTCCCAACACGTCCTTGGGCAAAATATAATCTCTCGTAGACAGACTACGTAAACAAATTGGTAGATCTGTCGTCATACATTGGGAAATGTGAGATAAGGAGTAGCGTTAGTTCCAGTGCTTTGGACAAATCACGATTTTGCATTAGCATCTTTTGAATTTAGTAATAAAATGTGACATTTGGCACAGATTTGCCTGTAACTTCAAAGAGATCGGGTGGAGCTCTTCGTTTCGGATCCTTGTTCAATCAATCTCTATTCTTAACACTTATGGACCCAAAACTTAATCGAGCGTCTGACCAATTATGCAAGACTTCAGTTCTGTGTTAACTGAGATTAGGCAAAATGTGAGTTATTAGACCGATTTTATGTTCATCGGGTTATGCTGAATAGCACCCTGATGAAAGCAAAACACTTCAGTTTTTAATAAATAAGAGGTTATTTATCTATAAACTTAAATTGTCCCCAGAGAGTGTCTGAATACCTTTCGTTCCTCCAGGTCTTCCACCAGACCGGAGGTGGCCAGCATCGAGGCTGTGGAAGTTGACATCAGCAGACTGTGTTCCCAGAGAGCTGTCCTCCAGGCCCGCTCCACCCAGCCTTCCAGACTCACCAGCATCATACTGGCTGAGGATGTCGGTGAGTACAGTACCCAGTTGGATGAAGAGAGATGCAAAGGTGTCTTTATTGTGGCTAAGCTTTTGGTCAAACAGCCATGGAGGGCCTTTTCATCCAGCATAATACGAGCCTAACGTGAACAGGTGAAATGGGCCTACCTGCTAATACAGAAGTTCATGAGGGTAGTATTGAAATAGCATATTCTCACATAAGCTATTCTTGAATCTCTCCATAGATGTGTTTCCATCCAATTGGCAACATATTTTCATGTGAATATTCTCTGACTTGTTGCAGATAAGTCTGTGCTTGATGACATAGTGCACATAAAAACGAGTTTGCGGTTAAATTCCCAAATACCAAATATTATTTTTACTAGTTAACCTTTTCACACATATCAACAAACGGATGTGAACATTCTACGCAGAATACGCTCAAACTGGTGTGATTAGAACTAGAGGTCAACCGATTAATCGGCATGGCACATTACATTAATGCCGATTATGGGCGATTACATTGCAATCCACGAGGAAACTGCGTGGCAGTCTTGACCACCTGTTACGCGAGTGCAGCGTCAAAAGGACCTTGTGGCTGCAAGGAGCCAAGGTAAGTTGCTAGCTAGCATTAAACTTATCTTGTAAAAAAACAATCAATCTTCACATAATCAGTAGTTAAATACACATGGTTGATGATATTACTAGGTTAACTAGCTTGTCCTGCGTTGCATATAATCAATGCGGTGCCTGTTAATTTATCATCGAATCACAGCCTACTTCAACTTTGACAAACGGGTGATGATTTAACTAAAGCACATTTGCGAAAAAAGCAGATAAGCGAATAAAGCACAATCGTTTCACATATGTACCTAACCATTAACATCAATGCCTTTCTTAAAATCAATACACACAAGTATATATTTTTAAAGCTGCATATTTAGTTAAAATAAATTAATGTTTGCAGGCAATATTAACTAGGGAAATTGTCACTTCTCTTGCGTTCAGTGCAAACAGAGTCAGGGTATATGCAACAGTTTGGGGGTCCTGGCTCGTTGCGAACTGTGTGAAGACTGTAATTAATTTGCCTGAATTTGCCAATTATGACATAACATTGAAGGTTGTGCAATGAAACAGCAATATTTAGACTTAGGGTTGCCATCTGCTCGATAAAATAGGGAATGGTTCCTTATTTCACTGAAAGAATAAACGTTTTGTTTTCGAATTGATAGTGTCTGGATTTGACTATATTAATGACCAAAGGCTCATATTTCTGTGTTTATTATAATTAAGTCTTTGATTTGATAGAGCAGTCTGACTGAGCGGTGGTAGGCAGCAGCAGGCTCGTAAGAATTCATTCAAACAGCAGTTTACTGCGTTTTGCCAGCAGCTCTTAGCAATGCTTGAAGCACAGCGCTGTTTATGACTTCAAGTCTATCAACTCCCGAGATTAGCCTGGCAATACTAAAGTGCCTATAAGAACATCCAATAGTCAAAGGTATATGAAATACAAATGGTATAGAGAGAAATAGTCCTATAATTCCTATAATAACTACAACCTAAAACTACTTCGTTGGGAATATTGAACCACCAGCTTTCATATGTTCTCATGTTCTGAGCAAGTAACGTTAAACGTTAGCTTTTTTACATGGGGACGTATTGCACTGTTACTTTCTTCTCCAACACTGTTTTTGCATTATTTAAACCAAATTGAACATGTTTCATTATTTATTTGAGACTAAATAGATTGTATTTATGTATTATATTAAGTTAATAAGTGTTCATTCAGTATTGTAGTAATTGTCATTATTACAAATATATATACAGTGGGGCAAAAAAGTATTTAGTCAGCCACCAATTGTGCAAGTTCTCCCACTTAAAAAGATGAGAGAGACCTGTAATTTTCATCATAGGTACACTTCAACTATGACAGACAAAATGAGAGAAAAAAATCCAGAAAATCACATTGTAGAATTTTTTATGAATTTATTTGCAAATTATGGTGGAAAATAAGTATTTGGTCAATAACAAAAGTTTATCTCAATACTTTGTTATATACCCTTTGTTGGCAATGACAGAGGTCAAACGTTTTCTGTAAGTCTTCACAAGGTTTTCACACACTGTTGCTGGTATTTTGGCTCATTCCTCCATGCAGATCTCCTCTAGAGCAGTGATGTTTTGGGGCTGTTGCTGGGCAACACGGACTTTCAACTCCCTCCAAAGATTTTCTATGGGGTTGAGATCTGGAGACTGGCTAGGCCACTCCAGGACCTTGAAATGCTTCTTACGAAGCCACTCCTTCGTTGCCCGGGCGGTGTGTTTGGGATCATTGTCATGCTGAAAGACCCAGCCACGTTTCATCTTCAATGCCCTTGCTGATGGTAGGCTTTGTTACTTTGGTCCCAGCTCTCTGCAGGTCATTCACTAGGTCCCCCCGTGTGGTTCTGGGATTTTTGCTCACTGTTCTTGTGATCATTTTGACCCCACGGGGTGAGATCTTGCGTGGAGCCCCAGATCGAGGGAGATTATCAGTGGTCTTGTATGTCTTCCATTTCCTAATAATTGCTCCCACAGTTGATTTCTTCAAACCAAGCTGCTTACCTATTGCAGATTCAGTCTTCCCAGCCTGGTGCAGGTCTACAATTTTGTTTCTGGGGTCCTTTGACAGCTCTTTGGTCTTGGCCATAGTGGAGTTTGGAGTTTGAGGTTGTGGACAGGTGTCTTTTATACTGATAACAAGTTTAAACAGGTGCCATTAATACAGGTAACGAGTGGAGGACAGAGGAGCCTCTTAAAGAAAAAGTTACAGGTCTGTGAGAGCCAGAAATCTTACTTGTTTGTAGGTGACCAAATACTTATTTTCCACCATAATTTGCAAATAAATTCATTAAAATCCTACAATGTGATTTTCTGGATTTTATTTTCTCATTTTGTCTGTCATAGTTGAAGTGTACCTATGATGAAAATTACAGGCCTCTCTCATCTTTTTAAGTGGGAGAACTTGCACAATTGGTGGCTGACTAAATACTTTTTTGCCCCACTGTATATATATAAAAAATCAGGTATCGGCATTTTATCGTCCTCCCAACAATCTGTATCGGCGTTGAAAAATCATAATCGGTTGACCTCTAATTAGAACGCTTATTTAGAACATCCAGTTTCGATTGACTCAACAATCAACATTTAAGCTGGCCACTTTTTGTTTTCACAAATATTTTGCACAAACACAGTCCTTACAAAGTTATGTCCAGAATGTGAGCAGTTTATTTTTGAATACAATGTTCAGACATACACAGAAGTAGCTACAGCATAACACAATCATCCAAACTGGAAAATGTAGGCTACATTTGTCCTAGAGCTAACTGAGGAAAGATTGATGTAACACAAGCAGTCATATTTTCATAACTCTCAGTTGACCGAAACTACAATATGAATTAGCTAATAGCAATTACTATGTATAATTAATCACATCACGGGTGAGCTCACCGTTGATCGAAATAATTTAGTTAAACACTTTCTAGAAATCGAAAGTAATCCGAAGAAGGGTAGTTTGTGGGCGCCGGCATGTTTTTTTCCCGCATCAACCAAAGATAGTAAGAGGAGACAAGATGAGTTGTCTGTTTTATAGTATGCATGTTGAAGAGGGTGTGTCGTCTACGATAATTCACTTCCCTTCATTCACTTCCGGAAGTTTACCCGAAAGATGAGTGAACCATTCCTTCACCTCATTATAACATCTTTGGTCTGACAGAATGCATTGTATAATGTCAACAAACATGGCGCCACACATAGCTGGCAAAGAGCTTAGCATTAGCTCATTATTATCAGTACAACCTTCAAAAAAGTATTTTACACACATCATAAGTGTCCATTACAATCTATGCAATAATCAGAATGCATTATTTGTCACCAGAACTTGAAAATGTGAGTGAAACTGTAAATACATTATGCTACATACATACATACATGCAGACTGTATGCACCTACAGTAGAAACGACAACACGATATGCAGAAAATAAGGAACTTACCTTGATTGGAAGGTGCATTCTGACATTGTGTGCATAAAACAACTCGCGCTGGGGCGACCGTTAGAGATATGTGGAACTTGGCCTACCGTGTGGCTCAGTGGTCGAAGGCACTGCATCACAGTGCTAGCTGTGCCACTAGAGATTCTGGGTTAGAGTCCAGGCTCTGTTGCACCCGGCTACGACCGGGGGACCCATGGAGCGGCGCACAATTGGCCCAGCGTCGTCCGGGTTAGGGGAAGGCTTGGCGGCAGGAATGTCCTTGTCCCATTGCTCACTAGTGACTCCTGTGGCGGGCCGGGCGCAGTGCACGCTGTCACGGTCACCAGGTGTAGGGTGTTTCAAGAAAGGGCATTGTGTCAAGAAGCATTGCGGCTTGGTTAGGTTGTGTTTCGGAGGACGCACGGCTCTCGACCTTCGCCTCTCCCGAGTCAGTATGGGAGTTGCAGCGATGAGACAAGACTGTAACTACCAATTGGATACCACGAAATTGAGGAGAAAAAAAAGAATAGAGATATCTGGAACTCGTGTTTGAAAAGGTTAAATGGGTTTTCATCGCATTTTCAACTCTACTGATGGTTTGCGTTATATAGCGAATGTGCCCTCTCTGGTATTGGCATGTGCGCTCAAGCCAACTGCTCACAGATACAGTGCGGGTATAGCCTACATGATGAAATGATTATGGACAAAAGAGCGAGATTATAAAAATGTGTCAAATGGCAGCCAAGCATCGATCATCATGTCACCAGAATAATAGCCTCGATATTTATTGGAAAGAAGCATCAAGCTCATCACCTTGCACTTTCACCACCATGTGAAGTTCATCATCATTTATTTCATCTGTAATCTAATAAACTGCATCAATTCCCTAGTCATAGTGGGAAGAGCACACGTGTCATCATGTGACTCAGTTTACTTCGATATTTTATTTTTTTATTTTTTTTATTTAACCTTTATTTAACCAGGTAGGCAAATTGAGAACACGTTCTCATTTACAATTGCGACCTGGCCAAGATAAAGCAAAGCAGTTCGACACATACAACAACACATAGTTACACATGGAGTAAAACAAACATATAGTCAATAATACAGTGAAAAAAATAAGTCTATATACAATGTGAGCAAGTGAGGTGAGAAGGGAGGTGAAGGCAAACAAATATATGTATAAATAAATAAAAATATAAAAAGGCCATGGAGGCGAAGTGAATACAACACAGCAAGTAAAATAAAAACTAAAAACACTGGAATGGTTGGTTTGCAGTGGAAGAAAGCGCAAAGTAGAGACAGAAATAATGGGGTGCAAAGGAGCTAAATAAATAAATAAATAAATACAGTAGGTAAAGAGGTAGTTGTTTGGGCTAAATTATAGATGGGCTATGTACAGGTGCAGTAATCTATGAGCTGCTCTGACAGCTGGTGCTTAAAGCTAGTGAGGGAGATAAGTGTTTCCAGTTTCAGAGATTTTTGTAGTTCGTTCCAGTCATTGGCAGCAGAGAACTGGAAGGAGAGGCGTCCAAAGGAAGAATTGGTTTTGGGGGTGACTAGAGAGATATACCTGCTGGAGCGCGTGCTACAGGTAGGTGCTGCTATGGTGACCAGCGAGCTGAGATAAGGGGGGACTTTACCTAGCAGGGTCTTGTAGATGACCTGGAACCAGTGGGTTTGGCGACGAGTATGAAGCGAGGGCCAGCCAACGAGAGTGTACAGGTCGCAGTGGTGGGTAGTATATGGGGCTTTGGTGACAAAACGGATGGCACTGTGATAGACTGCATCCAATTTATTGAGTAGGGTTTTGGAGGCTATTTTGTAAATGACATCACCGAAGTCGAGGATTGGTAGGATGGTCAGTTTTACAAGGGTATGTTTGGCAGCATGAGTAAAGGATGCTTTGTTGCGGAATAGGAAGCCAATTCTAGATTTGACTTTGGATTGGAGATGTTTGATGTGAGTCTGGAAGGAGAGTTTACAGTCTAACCAGACACCTAGGTGTTTGTAGTTGTCCACATATTCTAAGTCAGAACCGTCCAGAGTAGTGATGTTGGACAGGCGGGCAGGTGCAGGCAGCGATCGGTTGAAGAGCATGCATTTAGTTTTACTTGTATTTAAGAGCAATTGGAGGCCACGGAAGGAGAGTTGTATGGCATTGAAGCTCGCCTGGAGGGTTGTTAACACAGTGTCAAAAGAAGGGCCAGAAGTATACAGAATAGTGTCGTCTGCGTAGAGGTGGATCAGAGAATCACCAGCAGCAAGAGCGACATCATTGATGTATACAGAGAAGAGAGTCGGTCCAAGAATTGAACCCTGTGGCACCCCCATAGAGACTGCCAGAGGCCCGGACAACAGACCCTCCGATTTGACACACTGAACTCGATCAGAGAAGTAGTTGGTGAACCAGGCGAGGCAATCATTAGAGAAACCAAGGCTGTCGTGTCTGCCGATGAGGATGTGGTGATTGACAGAGTCAAAAGCCTTGGCCAGGTCAATGAATACGGCTGCACAGTATTGTTTCCTATCGATGGCGGTTAAGATATCGTTTATGACCTTGAGCGTGGCTGAGGTGCACCCATGACCAGCTCTGAAACCAGATTGCATAGCGGAGAAGGTATGGTGGGATTCGAAATGGTCGGTAATCTGTTTGTTGACTTGGCTTTCGAAGACCTTAGAAAGGCAGGGTAGGATAGATATAGGTCTGTAGCTGTTAGGGTCAAGAGTGTCCCCCCCTTTGAAGAGGGGGATAACCGCAGCTGCTTTCCAATCTTTGGGAATCTCAGACGACACGAAAGAGAGGTTGAAGAGGCTAGTAATAGGGGTGGCCACAATTTCAGCAGATAGTTTTAGAAAGAAAGGGTCCAGATTATCTAGCCCGGCTGATTTGTAAGGGTCCAGATTTTGCAGCTCTTTTAGAACATCAGCTGACTGTATTTGGGAGAAAGAGAAATGGGGAAGGCTTGGGCGAGTAGCAGAGGGGAGGGCAGTGCTGTTGTCCGGGGTAGGGGTAGCCAGGTGGAAAGCATGGCCAGCCGTAGAAAAATGCTTATTGAAATTCTCAATTATAGTGGATTTGTCGGTGGTGACAGTGTTTCCTATCTTCAGAGCGGTTGGAAGCTGGGAGGAGGTGTTCTTATTCTCCATGGACTTTACGGTGTCCAAGAACTTTTTTGAATTTGTGTTGCAGGAAGCAAATTTCTGCTTGAAAAAGCTAGCCTTGGCTGTTCTAACTGCCTGTGTATATTGGTTTCTGGCTTCCCTGAAAAGTTGCATATCACGGGGGCTGTTCGATGCTAATGCAGAACGCCACAGGATGTTTTTCTGTTGGTTAAGGGCAGTCAGGTCAGGAGAGAACCAAGGGCTATATCTGTTCCTGGTTCTAAATTTCTTGAATGGGGCATGCTTATTCAAGATGGTGAGGAAGGCATTTTTAAAAAATGTCCAGGCATCCTCTACTGACGGGATGAGATCAATATCCTTCCAGGATACCCCGGCCAGGTCGATTAGAAAGGCCTGCTCGCTGAAGTGTTTCAGGGAGCGTTTGACAGTGATGAGTGGAGGTCGTTTGACCGCTGACCCATTACGGATGCAGGCAATGAGGCAGTGATCGCTGAGATCTTGGTTGAAAACAGCAGAGGTGTATTTGGAGGGCAAGTTTGTTAGGATGATATCTATGAGGGTACCCGTGTTTACGGAATTGGGGTGGTACCTGGTAGGTTCATTGATAATTTGTGTGAGATTGAGGGCATCAAGCTTAGATTGTAGGGTGGCTGGGGTGTTGAGCATGTTCAAATTTAGGTCGCCTAGCAGCACGAGCTCTGAAGATAGATGGGGGGCAATCAGTTCACATATAGTGTCCAGAGCACAGCTGGGGGCAGAGGGTGGTCTATAGCAGGCGGCAACGGTGAGAGACTTGTTTTTAGAGAGGTGGATTTTTAAAAGTAGAAGTTCAAATTGTTTGGGAACAGACCTGGATAGTAAAACAGAACTCTGCAGGCAATCTTTGCAGTAGATTGCAACACCGCCCCCTTTGGCCGTTCTATCTTGTCTGAAAATCTTGTAATTGGGGATGAAAATGTCTGAATTTTTGGTGGTCTTTCTAAGCCAGGATTCAGACACGGCTAAAACATCCGGGTTGGCAGAGTGTGCTAAAGCAGTGAACAAAACAAACTTAGGGAGGAGGCTTCTAATGTTAACATGCATGAAGCCAAGGCTATTACGGTTACAGAAGTCATCAAAAGAGAGCGCCTGGGGAATAGGAGTGGAGCTAGGTACTGCAGGGCCTGGATTCACCTCTACATCACCAGAGGAGGAGTAGGATAAGGGTACGGCTAAAAGCTATGAGAATTGGTCGTCTAGAGCTACTAGAGCAGAGAGTAAAAGGAAGTTTCTGGGGGCGATAAAATAGCTTAAAGGAATAATGTACAGACAAAGGTATGGTAGGATGTGAATACAGTGGAGGTAAACCTAGGTATTGAGTGATGATGAGAGAGATATTGTCTCTAGAAACATCATTGAAACCAGGTGATGTCATCGCATATGTGGGTGGTGGAACTGAGAGGTTGGATATGGTATAGTGAGCAGGGCTAGAGTCTCTACAGTGAAATAAGCCAATAAACACTAACCAGAACAACAATGGACAAGGCATATTTACATTAAGGAGAGGCATGCTTAATCGAGTGATCAATAAGGGTCCAGTGAGTAGAGGTTGGTTGGGGTCACGGCGATCCAGACAGTAGGCCAGGTAGAGGCTATCGGTAGCAAGATAGCATAGGATGGAGGTCTAATTGTAGATACCTCGTGCGTTTCCGTCGGTAGGTTAGTGGGGTTCCGTGTGGTAGAGGGGATCAATCCAAATTGGCAAAATAGATATAGTGGCCCAAGAAAAAAAAAGAAAATATAATAATAATAATAATAATTGTCCGATATACTTATTCAGATAGCAGCCGATAAGACAGCTAACGATTAGCGGGCCCCAGATGAGCGTTCAGGTAACGTCGGGACGGGGGTGCCAGTTGGATAACTCCCTCGGGCAGATAACGTCGGCAGTCAGTCGTGAAGGCCCGGTGGGGCTCCGTATCTGCAGCAACAACAAAAAAACAAAAAAAACGGGTCCGGATAGGTGACTGTAGCCCAGGAATGGCTGATGGAGCTCCTCAGCTAGCTCCGGAATAAATTACGTTTGCTCCGGGATCGACGTAAGCCAATAGACACACGGTTTGCAGCTAGCTAGCTGCGAAAATCAAGGTGCAAATGTCCAGAGCCTGCGGCTGAAATCCGGTGATGAAGTAGAAGGGAAAAAAAAGAAAAAATATCCGGTGATGTGGTAGTGAAAAAGCAGTCCTATATGCTCTGGGTTGATATCGCGCTTGCAGACTGGCAGGTATTGGCCCGAGCTGAAGCTGGCTGGTGTCCGAGTTAAGGGTGAAGACCGCAGCAGTGGCTAACTGACTACTAGCTAGTAGCTAGTTATCTGGCTAGCTTCTGATTGGGGTTACGGTTCTAAAGTATAAAAGAAATAGCAGATCCGTACCACATTGGGTGAGGCGGAATGTATATTCAGTTCCTAAATGGAAAGTGAAATTAAAATATATACGAAATGCATACGAAAAAGAAACGAGGACTATTTACACGGGACAAGACAAACACGCGTCCGACTGCTACGCCATAATGGTTATTATATCAATATTTTAGCATGAAAGCATTTCAACTCCCATTTCTCGCATAATTCATTTTACACAGACGAAAAGATCCCACCATGTCTAGCGTATTTTGTTTTGTCAACATTTGGAAAGTTTATCGACAAATTTGCTGTTTCCATTAGGTCTGTCATGACATTTTGTATCCGACATGTGCTTTACTTGCATGGAAAGGTTGTATGGACACTTGGTTCAAGGTAAGGACTTGTTATACTTTGGTCCATGGAAGTTGAGGTGATTTAGCCTATAGGCCATCACCAGATAATCTACTCAGTGTATTGCTTAAATCGACCTTATGAACTAGGTCAACTGAGGTCAAGTGATTGTGGAGGCCAGGTCATCTGATGCAGGACTCCATCGCTCTCCTTGGTCAAATAGCCCTTACACAGCGTGGAGGTGTGTTTTGGGTCATTGTCCTGTTGAAAAACAAATGATAATCCCACTCAGCGCAAACCAGGTGGGATGGCATATCGCTGCAGAACGTTGTGGTAGCCATCCATACTGGTTAAGTTTGCCTTGAATTCTAAATAAATCACAGACACTGTCACCAGCAAAGCACATCACACCACCTCCTCATTGCTTCAAGGTGGGAACCATACATACGGAGATCATCCGTTCACCTACTCTGCGTCTCACAAAGACACAGCGGTTAGAACCAAAAATCTGAAATTTGGACTCATCAGACCAAAGGACAGATTTCCACCGGTCTAATGTCCATTACTTGTGTTTCTTGGCCCAAGCAAGTCTCTTCTTCTTATTGGTGTCCTTTAGTGATGGTTTCTTTGCAGCAATTCAACCACGAAGGCCTGCTTTATGCAGTCTCTGAACAGTTGATATTGAGATGTCTGTTACTTGAGCTTTGTGAAGCATTTATTTGGGCTGCAGTCTGAGGTGCAGTTAACTCTAATGAACAGTTTCATCTTAGCGCTTGATGGTTTTTGCGACAGCACTTAAAGAAACTTTCAGTTCTTAAAATGTTTTGCATTAACTGACCGATTGTGACCGATTGTGATTGTCTGATCGATTGTCGTTTCTCTTTGCTTATTTGAGCTGTTATGGACCTGGTCTTTTACCAAATAGGGCTGTCTTCTGTATACCATCCCTACCTGGTCACAGGACAACTGATTGGCTCAAATGAGAAGGAAAGAAATTCCACAAATTAACTTTTAACAAGGCACACCATTCCAGGTGACTACCTCATGACTGGTTGAGAGACTGCCAATAGTGTGCAAGTCTGTCATCAAGGCAAAGGGTGGCTATTTTGAAGAGTAAAATATATTTTGATTTGTTTAACACTTTTGTTGGTTACTACATGATTCCACGTGTTATTTCATAGTTTTGATGTCTTCACTATTATTCTACAATGTAGAAAATAGTAAAAAATAAAGATAAAAACCTTCAATGAGTACGTGTGTCCAAACTTTTGACTGGTATTGTACATGTTGAAATATTTCCCTTTCATTAGCTTAATCCGGTTTGTAAGTGCTTGGCTAGATCTAAAAAGTGCATCCCCGTGGGGCTCAGTAAAATGAATGAAAACTGCTGCTTTACCACATTGTGCAATGGTACTGCAAGCCAGATGTTTACTCCAGCGCTATTGGCTTGTCATGGGGCAGTCATTCGTGATACAGACTGTAATTAGAGGTGCCTAACACACAGGTCCTTTCAGATGCCTTTCTTATAAACGTCTTTAACAACAATCACGTTGAAACTGTACAGAACAGTGCAGTAATACTTGAATGTAGCCCGTCGCTAATCACAGCAGGACCTCTGAGCTGTTTCCTTTCTTGCGTTGAATACTGGCCTGCTCGCCTCCCTACCACTGAGGAAGTACAGTTCCCGCTCAGCCCAGTCAAAACTGTTCGCTGCTCTGGCCCCCCAATGGTGGAACAAACTCCCTCACGACGCCAGGACAGCGGAGTCAATCACCACCTTCCGGAGACACCTGAAACCCCACCTCTTTAAGGAATACCTAGGATAGGATAAAGTAATCCTTCTCACTCCCCCCCCCCTTAAAAGATTTAGATGCACTATTGTAAAGTGGCCGTTCCACTGGATGTCATAAGGTGAATGCACCAATTTGTAAGTCGCTCTGGATAAGAGCGTCTGCTAAATGACTTAAATGTAAATGTAATACACCTCGTACCGTATCAGTCATTGCTAAGGTTTGGTGCGTTTGATGATAACTGGCTGCATTACCTGTGTGTGTGTGTGGCTGTCCTCTCCTCTTGTACTCAGTAACGGGACAGGTACTGCGCTGTGACGCCATCGTGGACATCATCAGTGAGATCCAGATAGTGTCCACCACCAGAGAGCTGCACCTGGAGGACTCGCCACTGGAACTGAAGATCCACGCCCTGGACTCTGAGGGTGAGGAGTGTTCAAGGATACACTGTTGTGCTTTATTGGACGGCTTGTAGCACCGGTTCTCTTTTGCTCCGAGAGATTTACGTCACAGTATGCTGTCATCACGCCACTTTACATTAAGTTGCTCTATGCCTACCTCTGTATTAACCGTGTACTTACTCTAGTGACATTGTATCACCATTGTAGGAACAAAGTCCTGATATTCCACTTGTGTAAACGTTTTTACATTGCAATTGCTCTGCAACATGTTACTGCAATGTTCTTAGTAGAGTAATTACAGCTTTACTACAGATATAAGAATAACTTCAAAGTGCTATCCGCTTCAGCTTAATGCATAGAGAGATCCACGGTATTGTTGTGTGGACTAGCCAGTTTAATGACTTTTCCAGTAGTGATGATTGTGATTTCCCCCGTGGCAGGCCTTCCCTGTCCTCAGGCAGTGGTTAAATGTCTCTTTGTTCTGTCTCACTGGTTCCATTTGGGCCAGGCACAGACAAACTCTGTTCAATGAGCTGGAGCCGCAACCTGATTCCGTTTGACGACGGGCCCCTAAGGCGCGCTGCGTTTTGTTGTTTGTTTTAGCCTTTATGTGTACTACTCTCCGATCTATCAAATGGAAATAGCTGAAATGCCGTGTTGAAGGAGGATTATTGGTGTTTGGGCTCATAGGACCGTGACCTTTAGGGACTAGTCAAAGTGGTGTGCTGTATTTGCCGTCTTGTCCACAGGGATTTAAGTCCTTTCAACGCAAATTCACGGGGCAATTTTTTGCCTGTAGCAGTGTGATGTATATTTTCAAGTTGAAACTTAAATTGCACAACGCACGTTAAATCTAATCCCAAGCAATGGGTGCATGTACTTGGCCACGTCTCTCACCCCCAAATTGTCGATTGTGCAGGAAACACCTTCAGCACCCTAGCAAGCCTGGTGTTTGACTGGACCATAGTGAAAGACGCAGACATGGATGGATACCTTGACTCCTACAACTCATTAAGGTGCGTTTCCTCGCACTCAATCATGGAGAAAACAACCTGCCCGTGAGGGTGAATGTAAAGTAGATGGTCAACAACATCATTATAGCAACTGGTTTAAGGATGGAAATTCAATGCAAATTCAATCTTACCTGTGACTTATCAGGTTATTTAAATACATTTGGTTATGATTAGCCTTGTGCCAAATTTGACCTCAAAACCTGAGGCCTATCCTATACTGAAGTAATCTTGTCACAAGTCTAATATATTATCCTCTGTATGTGGAGGTTAATTGTAAGATGTCCATTTGTCACTGTCGATAATAGGCATGTAATGTATTTTCCAATCCCTTTCCGTCCCTCAAGGGTTCTTAAGTTCTCTGAGTCTACGTACACCCCCCCTGGTTACATCTCTGAGATGGAGAAAGTGGGGAAACAGGGAGATATCATCTTGGTGTCAGGACTGAAAACGGGCCACGCTAAGCTCAAGGCCAAAATCCAAGAATCTCTCTATAAGGTTTTGAAAATGTCCTGAATTTCTTACCTTGTTTTTTGAAGTAGACTGTATCATACTGTATAGTTAATAATTAAATACCGTCTCAAGGACCTCAAATCAGAAGTGTTTTTTTGTTGTTTTTGTAGAAGCGAGGGAAGGGAACATCAGAGGGGTATAAAAACTTGAGCTTAGTTGAAGTAGTTTCCTGCCATCGTCTCGGCTCGTGGCAGGCAGCAGCCCTCCGGGGGCATTGACGGCTATAAATAACAATCGGACTTGCGTAACAGTGATGTCTCCTCTCCAGTCTTATCTGTGATGTCACAGCTAGTAGAGCCTGTCTAACCTGTCTGAAATGAGACTCCACAGTCATAGGGCAGGCGTAATATTCGATTACACCGAGAGATTACAGTACCATTGAAGGGTGTATTTACAACAGTCAATTATATACCAAAAATGTAAAGTAGTTTTGTACGTGATGATATGAAATACGATTACAAAGTTGACACAATTAGATTAATGACATGCCTTGGAGTGTTGGGAGCTATTGCTAGCGTGTGAATCATACTGTAACCGATTTGGTCTGGTTTTCTCGGCATGTCAAACGGCATGTGTAGTTTGCTGTGCCGTAACTATGGTATCTACCCTTCACACAGGATGTGGGTGCAGCAGAGGTGAAACTGCTGATTCTGGAGAACATCCTACTGAGCCCTGCACATGATGTCTACCTGCTGGTGGGCACATCCATCCAATACAAGGTCCAGAAGATCAGGCAGGGAAAGATCACAGGTAGGTCTGCGTTTGAATCAAGTAAATGAACGATAAATCACGTATTGAATCACATGTGCCAATAATGGTTAGATGGTATTCATATCACAGCTCAGGGTGGCATGTTACAAGTTTATGAAGTAAATAATGGCGATATGTTGTGTTCCAGAGTTATCCATGCCCTGTGACCAGTATGAGCTGCACCTCAAGAACAGTGTGGCTGGGCCTGATGGAAACCAAGAGCTGGCCGTGGCTAGTCTGGACCAGAGCACCTCCACTGTCAATGGCCTGCACCTGGGACAAATCAACGTGGTGCTGGATCATAAGAGTATCCTTAAAGACATATCACACTTTACATGATCTTGATTAGTTTTGGACTCCTCTACTGTGCTATGACATTATTTGGGAACTATGCAGCAACATTTAGGCCTGTGGCAGTCATAACATTTTGTCAGCTGGTGATTGTCATACGAATAACTGCCTATCTTATGATAATCGACTATTAACATAAACACGTTTAGCGTCTCTGGCTTCCACGCATAGCCTACAAGCCACTGATGTGAACCTTTGGAACATGTACATTTAAAAAAAAGTCTAATAAATCCATTGAATATAGACTACACCATCACAATAAATCCATTATTTATTTTAGGCAGGTCTAAAGAAACATGATATGAAGAAAATGTAGCCTATTTCAGAAGAACGGAATAGCATATTCTGAGTCATCCTTACGTTAGGTCCTGATCTGGCTATGCCATATGGCTGTGGGCTACACTAGTTAATTTAGCAGACAGTATTTGCTTAATTCCAGTGGCATTTATTTTCTTTTCTCAGTAGGAACAATACAATTGAACATAGCTGAATAAAATAGAAAGGATATGTTTCCCTAATGATTTCTGATGGAGTGTGCACGTGCGGCTATTCTGTGTTGAGCTGTTAACAAACAGGTACTCCTATATGCTTAATTTTGAGTTATTTAGGCAACTTTAGTTGAGATACAAATGTTAGGCTATATGTTTTCATTTCTAATACATTCTAAGGGTGCATGATGTGACTGATGCTGATTTGAAAAAAGTTACATGAAAGATGAGCACTTTTTTTGTATGCCAGGTAAGCTACACTGGTTGTAAAGCGGATGAATGTGCTTAATGTTAAGAATTGAGCAATAAATCTAGCAGCATGAGAAAGCTCGGATCCTGTTTTAAATGGTGGCCAGTCAAAACTCTGTTTTCATACATGATTGCGCAGTGACGGGCTTATAAGAACACGTTTCACTAGGCTGTGTAGGCTATGGGCTATCAAACCGTGTTCCAGGGGTCTTGGGCCTGTAGGCATTGTGAGACCAACCTTTTCAAAACATGTAGGCCTATGGGCTCGGCTACGTGATGCATGGGACTGATTTGGAAAAAGTGACAAAGTATCTTAGACTGCACACGCTGGCCATCATTCACAAGTGATATTGTCATCCATCAGACAATTCTCAATGTAATCTTGTCTTTATATTTACCAAATAATATATGCGTGATATTAGTTTTGATTTAGAGTGTGCCATTATCATGCATGCACCTGTCGTATGCACTAGCATTTGCATTGATGTCAGAGTGATTAGCGGGACAATAAAGGGCTGAGTACTGACCATTAGCAAGTTCGGCTACTAATGACCATCGGTGGCATCAGAGCACAGTTTTGGAGAAGCCTAGTTACTGTGACTCAACGGTCATGTGGAATTTGACTGCGGTCATGACTCGTGACTGCCGGCGTGTCGGTAATACGGTCACCGTAACAGCCCTAATCATGTCACAACACTTGTCACATCAACAGGGTTGCGTAATGGTTGATGTAATGACATGCAATGGTGTGTAACATGAATGGTGTACTGTGTAGGAACGGAGTAATGATGAAGTTGAGTGTTCCATTCTATCTTATAAACTGTATGGTTTGAGCCCTGAATGCTGATTGGCTGACAGCCGTGGTATATCAGACCGAATACCACAGGTATGGCAAAACATGTATTTTTACTGTTCTAATTACTTTGGTAACCAGTTTATAATAGCAATAAGGGACCTCAGGGGTTTGTGGTATATGCCCAATGTACCACAGCTAAGGGCTGTATCCAGGCACTCTGCGTCGCGTCTTGCCTATGAACAGCCCATAGCCGTGATGTATTGGCCATATACCACACCCCCTTGTGCGTAAATATATCCTCCTCAGTGGATTGCAGTGCTTTATCTGTGTATATGGAGGAGGTGAGTGCGCCTAGTGGAGCAGAGACGGGCAGTAATATAACAGGACTTGACAGACTGACTAGCTAAAGCGCTACTTAAGACCCTACCCCAGCGAGTTGTATTGTGCACTTGACAAACACGAGACATGAACCGTGTTGTCAGTATAACTAGAACGGTCCCAGAATGCCACTCTTTGTGTACCTAACGTTATTGTCCTTAATAAGAATTGCTCAGGCCTTCGCATGCAAGGGGTGTCTCGTCTGCCCAACGGGACTCTGTATGTGGTGGAACCAGGCTACTTGGGTATGTTTGCATGCTTTCATCCTTGTGTGTAAGCGATTTTTAATTTTAAAACAAACCGTTCCAGTTCAAATTTGAACTCGTATTGTCTTTCTCTCCCAGGATTTAAGATTAATCCTGGAGAGAGCTGGGTCCTGGAAACAGGACGAGTGTATAATATCCTCATCGAAGTGTTTGACAAGTCAAGCAATAGGATTTACTTATCTGATGTAAGTAAGCTCTGCCTATGTTGTCTTAATTCTATACCGTCATTGGTTGATCTGTTTGTTAAATCTGTAACACTGTCACTCTTCTCACTCTTATAAAATGGAAAACTGAATTTATTGTCAGTATAATTTTGCATCTTCCTCTTGATGTTTAATCAACTGCAGACTGAAATACAGCCGGGAGACATAAAAATACTGGAAAGGAAGATTTAGGATATTTGGGGCGACATCGTTTGTCCTCTTTGATGGTTGTTTTGTTCCACACTTTAAAACAGTTCTTCTCTGTCTTATTTCCTTCTGTATTTTTAAGTGCTACTCTCTTGATTGTTTCTGTCTGCAGAACATTCGGATCGAAGCTGCCTTCCCAGAGGAGTACTTTGAGATTCTGGAGTCCTCCCTGAATGGCTCCTACCACCGTGTCAAGGCTTTGAAAAACGGGCTAACACTAATTGAAGCTGTGCTCAAATCGGTGGTGGATCAAGTGAGTTTTGTCATAACCTTGAATTAGTTTCTTTCGCAGATATTTTGAGTGTGTTGTCTTTAATCATTTATGCTATCTCATATCCAACGGTGAGAGATCATTATCATTGGTTAAAAATAGCTTGGCTATGTCTTAACACGGTTGTTGTTTTTCTGTTCTAGAATGGAAGAATCCATGAGCTGGCCAACACAGTCCATAATGAGCAGGATGTCGAAATCTACAATCCCATAGTCCTCAGTCCCAGTATCCTCACGTTTCCATGGCAGCCCAAGGTTGGAGCCTACCAGTACACAATACAGGTATTTGTCCTTTTTTTTAATACAAGCCAGTCTAGAATCATTCGGTATATGTTCACTGATACCCTTTCTTTTGGAACCCATGTTGCTGAAGAATCTCGCAAATCAGCCACTAGACTTGCATCAAGTTGTGTGTTTTATGAATATATTTAGTAGGGCATTTATTCGACTGGTCTGTTGTTTGGTCGATAGGCTGTTGGTCCACTGAGATTTCTTTAGTCAGTAGCAAAAAATGATAATAATTGAATGGTGTACCTGTCTGATTCGCGGCAGTCTGAGTGGACTAATCCATTGTGGAGGCTGTGGGGATGGCACAGTCCATCACTAAGACGTGCTTCTAAAATTGTATATGGGTTATATTACGTAAGAACAATGGTACAACACCAATACAAAATATATAGTTTTTTTTAAACAAATGCACTTCTGTTTTGGATAGCGGTTGCTGTCTGCGGCTCTGAAACACCAGTGCTCTATTGAATTGGCGTCTTTTGTTAGACCATGTTGCTCTGTGCATAATAGCACATTTAACCAGCATATTGGTGTTGAGAACAATGGGGCTGAGGCAGCAGCGGCATTAGGAGATGAGAAAACAGCACTTTCCTTAATTGTCTAAGAAAAGTGAGGAGAGAGGAAACATCAATCAATCAATATCCTAACTGGCTTTGTAGATCATCCATATATGTACGCAGAAGTAAGACCGGTCCTGCTTCTGTTTGAGTGTTTAAGACCTACTGATTCCGTGAGCACCAAACCTAACGCAACCACAACACGTTGGAAAAACTATTTCGCAAATTCGGCTGTTTTTAATATTTGCTATGCTGTAATAAAGGCTTTATACATTTTTTTTGTTAGAACAGCCTCTCTGGTATTTATTTATTTAGTGTTTACATTGTTCCAAATTGTCAGAGATGTATTTCTAATAATAACGCTCCTTTTTCTTGATCTCCTTGTTGTTAATAATAATAAGTGATGTTGTTATCATTAGTAAGCTTTGCATAGCCTTGTATAACCACCCTAGAGTTGTAGGCCAAAGAGCGCATCCTGTTTTAGTCTTAATACCATCATTTAGTTAAGCCTATATTTCAATACTTATAAACAGTACGAGTCAAAAGTTTGGACACCTACTCATTATTATAATATTTTTTTTTTACTATTTTCTACATTGTAGAAACATAGTGAAGACTTCAAAATGATGAAATAACACGTATGGAATCATGTAGTAACCAAAAAAGTGTTAAACAAATCAAAATATTTGAGATAGTTAAAAGTAGCCACCCTTTGCCTTGATGACAGCTTTGCATACTCTTGGCATTCTCTTAACCAGCTTCATGAGGTAGTCACCTGGAATGCATTTCAGTTAACAGGTGTGCCTTGTTAAGTTTAATTTATGGAATTTCTTTCCTTCTTGCATTTGAGCCAATCAGTTGTGTTGTGAGAAGGTAGGGATGGTATACAGAAGACAGCCCCATTTGGTAAAAGACCAAGTCCATATTATGGCAAGAACAGCTCAAATAAGCAAAGAGAAATGACAGTTCATTACTTTAAGACATGAAGGTCAGTCCATCTGGAACATTTCAAGAACTTTGAAAGTTTCTTCAAGTGCAGTCGCAAAAATCATCAAGTGCTAGGATGAAACTAGCTCTCGTGAAGACCGCCACAGGAAAGGAAGACACAGCGTTACCTGTGCAGCAGAGGATAACTTCATTAGAGTTACCCGCCTCAGAAATTGCAGCCCAAATAAATGCTTCACAGAGTTCAAGTAACAGACACGTCTCAACATCAACTGTTCAGAGGAGACTGCATGAGTCAGGCCTTCATGGTTGAATTGCTGCAAAGAAACCACTACTGAAGGACACCAATAACAAGAATAGACTTGCTTGGGCCAAGAAACACGAGCAATGGACATTAGACCGGTGGAGATCTGTCCTTTGGTCTGGAGTCCAAATTTGAGATTTTTGGTTCCAACCACCGTGTCTTTGTGAGACGTAGAGTAGGTGAATGGATGATCTCTGCATGTGTGGTTCCCACCGTGAAGCATGGAGGTGGCGGTGTAGGGGTGCTTTGCTGGTGACACTGTCTGTTTGGCTGCCACAGCATTCTGCAGGAATACGCCATCCCGACTGGTTTGCGATTTAGTGGCACTATCATTTTTTTTGTAACAGGACAGTGACCCAACACACCTCCAGGCTGTGTAAGGCCTATTTGATAAAGAAGGAGAGTGATGGAATGCTGCATCAGATGACCTGGCCTCCACAATCACTTGACCTCAACACAATTTAAGATAGTTTGGGATGAGTTGGACTGCAGAGTGAAGGAAAAACAACCAACAAGTGCTCAGCATATGTGGGAACTCCTTGGAAAAGCATTCCAGGTAAAGCTGTTTAAGAGAATGCCAAGAGTGTGCAAAGCTGTCAAGGCAAAGGGTGGCTACTTTGAAGAATATAAAATATATTTAGATTTAACACTTTTTTGGTTACTGCATGATTCCATGTGTGTTATTTCATAGTTTAGTTTTACAATGTAGAAAATAGTAAAAATATAAACCCTTGAATGAGTAGCTGTGTCAACTTGGAAATTGCATTCACGAATGAATGTGACTGTTTTTAGTCTTTGCTGTAATTAAGGCTTTACCAAAAAAAAACGAAAAACATTACTCTCTGGTACGCTTATAATTTAGTGTTGTTTACATTGTTCCAAACGGTCCGAAAAATCATATTGTAATCTGACAGCACACATATGCAGCGCATGCTCCTTACGTTCTTTTTCTTGACCTCCAGTTTTATCCACAACTAGTCAACTGTTTTCCAAACGTCCGACTTCTCCTTTACCTCGAGTAACCAGTAAAATTCTCCTATTGGTCACGTGCACGTGATGCATACATGCGTCACGTAAAGAGAGCAAGGGTTGAGGGAATAGGGAATGTTTTTCCCAAAACAAATGAGGGATTTCAGTAACAGAACTTTTCAGTCAGAAATGGCTGTAATTGCAGTGCGTTCGGAAAGTATTCAGAACCGTGGACTTTTTCCAGATTTTATTTACGTTACAGTAGCCTTATTCTAAAATGTATTGTTTTTTCCCCCTCATCTACACACAATACCCCATAATGACAAAGCAAAAACAGGGTTTTAGAAAGAAAAAAATGGAAAAGTCACATTTACGTAAGTATTCAGACCCTTTACTCAGTACTTTGTTGAAGGACCTTTGGCAGCAATTACAGCCTCGATTCTTCTTGGGTATGACGCTACAAACTTGGCACACCTGTATTTAGGGAGTTTCTCCCATCCTCTCAAGCTCTGTCAGGTTAGATGGGGAGTGTTGCTGCACAGCTATTTTCAAGTTTCTCCAGAGATGTTCAAGTCTGGGCTCCTGCTGGGCCACTAGGTCATTCGGAAACTTGTCCCGAAGCAAGTCCTGCGTTGTCTTGGCTGTGTGCTTAGGGTCGTTGTCCTGTTGGAAGGTGAACCTTTGCCCCAGTCTGAAGCCCTGAGCGTTCTGGAGCAGGTTTTCATCAAGGATCTCTCTGTACTTTGCTCCGTTCATCTTTCCCTCAATCCTGACTAGTCTCCCAGTCCTTGCCGCTGAAAAACAACCCCACAGCATAATGCTGCCACTACCCCGCTTCACCGTAGGGATGGTGCCAGGTTTCCTTCAGACGTGACGCTTGGCATTCAGGCCAAAGAGTTCAATCTTGATTTCATCAGCCCAGAGAATCTTTAGGTGCCTTTTGGCAAACTTTTACTGAGGAGTGGCTACCGTCTGCCCACTTTACCATAAAGACCTGATTGGTGGAGTGCTGCAGAGATGGTTGTCCTTCTGGAAGGTTCTCCCATCTCGACAGAGGAACTCTGGAACTCTGTCAGAGTGACCATCAGGTTCTTGGTCACCTTCCCGACCAAGGCCCTTCTCCCCCGATTGCTCAGTTTGGCCTGGCGGCCAGATCTAGGAAGAGTCTTGGTGATTCCAAACTACTTCCATTTAAGAATGATGGAGGCCACTGTGTTCTTGGATCTTCAATGCTGCATAAATGTTTTGGTACCCTTCCCCAGATCTGTGTCTCAGCAAAATCCTATCTTGGACCTCTACGGACAATACCTTCGACCTCATGGCTTGGTTTTCCCCCTGACATGCGCTGTCAACTTTGGGATATGTCTTTTCTGAATCCTCTGTCATTACTTCTTATTACTACCTTCTAATTTGGATAAGGCCAGACACTGGCTTAAAATGACAAAAGTTGAAGTGTCTCCTGATGTTGGTGTATTTACCCATGTTGCATTGTGTACCAGGCAGCAGGAGGCAGTGGGAATTTCAGCTGGTCCTCCTCTAACCTAGCCGTTGCCACAGTGACAGTCAAAGGAGTGATGACGACCGTCAGTGACATCGGCGTCAGTGTGGTGTACGCCCATGATGTACGCAACCCAATGCACTATGGCACGATGAAGGTGAGACCGTATGTGTATATATATAGATAGATAGCCCCCCACCCTTCATTTTACAGAATAACCTCATTACATTTCTTACGTCTTTTTGAACTGATATTAAAACTGTACTTGTTAGTATATCTATAATGTTTGGAAGAATGTTACGTCAATTCAAATAATTAAACAAGCCCATTGAAAAATTTAACAAGAACTGTTACCGTTGTCTGGACTTCAGCTGACATGTCTCACTGTCCTTCTATCCCCCACCCCCAGGTGTATGTGGTAGAGCCCGTGGGGATGGACTTCTCTCCCTGCCCGGTGGAGGCACGTGTGGGGCTGGTGCTGGAGCTGCCCCTCCGGATCTTTGGCTTGCTAGGGGAGGGGGGAAAGTGGGGAGTGGAGCAGCGGGTGATGCTGAGCGACTGCAGTCACTTTGACCTGCAGGTGGAGGAGGAGACCCAGGGAGTGTTCCAGCTGCTGGAGGGTGAGGCATTCCCTCATACTCTGCTCATAAAAACCTGCAGTTAAAACCCTGACAATACTTTACCTAGCTTGGGGGCAGAGCCTTCAAAAAGACTCTCTGTAGTCTTCAACTTTTATGTCCTTCTCAGATTGGCAATACGGTTTTAATTTCCCTTGATCCACAGAGGAGCACAAGATCTACCACTTACATTTCATTACTAGCCTTGGATTTGAAGCATCTAAAAATTGTTGTCTGTTGTGTTTCTGTGTTGAGTAAGATGTGTGTGAAAACAGGTAGACTTTGTTGTCCTCTAGGGCTGGGATTGCAGCCATATGTCTCTGTCTGTCTCTCTCCCTCCCTACAGGTGTTAGACTTCAGTGCAGCTTTTGACTTTATTGATTATAGTCTACTGCTGGAAAAACATATGGCTTATGGCTTTACACCACTTGCTATAATGTGGATAAAGAGTTACTTGTCTAACAGAACACAGAGGGTGTTCTTTAATGGAAGCCTTCCAAATATAATCCAGTTAGAATCAGGAATTCCCCAGGGTAGATGTTTAGGCCCCTTGCTTTTAATTTCTTTAAATTAATGACATGCCACTGACTTTGAGTAAAGTCAGAATTTCTATGCATGCGGATGACTCAACACTATACACGTCAGCTACTACAGCGACAAATGACTGCAACACTCAACAAAGAGCTGCAGTCAGTTTCAGAGTGGGTGGCAAGGAAAAAGTTATCCCTAAATATTTCTGAAACTAAAAGTATTGTATTAGGAACAAAACACTCACTAAACCCTAAACCTCAACTAAATCATGTAATAAATTAGGTGGGAATTGAGCAAGTTGAGATGACTAAACTGCTTGGAGTAACCCTAGATTGTAAACTGTCATGGTCAAAACATATTGATGCAGTAGTAGCTAAAATGGGAAGAAGTCTGTCTATAATAAAACGATGCTCTGCCTTCTTAACAACACTATCAACAAGGCAGGTCCTACAGGCCCTAGTTTTGTCGCACCTTGACTACTGTTCAGTCGTGTGGTCAGGTGCCACAATAAAGGACTTAAGAAAATTGCAATTGGCTCAGAACAGGGCAGCACGGCTGGCCCTTGAAAGTACACAGAGAGCTAATATTAATAATATGCATGTCAATATCCTGGCTGAATGTGGAGGAGAGATTGACTTCATCACTACTTTTATTTAAGAGAGGTATTGACGTGTTGAATGTGCAGAGCTGTCTATCTAAACCACTGGCACACAGCTCGGACACCCATGCCCCACAAGACATGCCACAAGAGGTCTCTTCACAGTCCCCAAGTCCAGAACAGACTATGGGAGGCACACAGTACTACATAGAGCCATGACTACATGGAACTCTATTCCACATCAAGTAACTGACGCAAGCAGTCAAATTAGATTTAAAAAACAGATAAAAAAACACCTTATGGAACAGCGAGGACTGTGAAGCAACACAAACATTGGCACAGACGCATGCATACACACACACACACGCAATAACATACACACTATACATACACATGGATTTAGTCATGTAGTGGTGGAGTATGGGCCTGAGGGCACACAGTGTGTTGTGAAATCTGTGAATGTATTGTAATGTTTTAAAATTGTATAAATTGCTTTAATTTTGCTGGACCCCAGGAAGAGTAGCTGCTGCTTCGGCAGCAGCTAATGGGGGATCCATAATAAATACAAATACAAATACAGGTAGGCTGGCTCCAGGGCAGGACCACTGCAGTGGGGTACGGGCCCAGGCTCTTGCCCCAGGATACACAACCCTGACGGTCAGCTACACCCATGGCAACGTCCACCTCAGCACCAAGATCACCATTGCTGCCTACCCACCACTCAGAGTGAGTCCATGCCCTCCCTACCTGTACCTTAAGGCATGGCCTATTCACACACGTTCATTTTATATTGGTCTACTTCAACCTCTTCCCCGGTCAAAGCACAAAAGAGACTTGAGATTGAAGTCGTTTTTGTATCTTTGTGTTTTGTAAAGCTTGTTTTGAACCCCTGCACGTACACACCCTGATGAGTTGTCCTTTACCTGTGCTCTTTGTTGTGATGCGATCTAAAAATCTGCTCAGTGTTCTTCAGTCACTCTACTCTCCCAGCCAACTCTTCCCCCAGAGCAGAAAAGCCTTTCTCTTAATTGGCGGAAGATTGGGACACGCACACACTTGCGCTAAAGCCTGTCGCATGCTTCCCAGTCGGAACAGTTTGCGCCTATACTATGCCGAAATGTTGTGACTTTTTTAGATAGTTTTGGTGTTAGGCAGGGTTTTTTTTCTTAGCTGTTCGCACACCCAACATTTTCTTAAGGGAAGTCTAAGTTCAGTAGCCGAAGTAAATTTGAATACAATTTTATTAATCACATGCTAAACAACAGTTGTGGACTAACAGTAAAATAAATGCTTACTTAAGGGCCCTTCCCAACAGTGCAGAGAGAAAGAAAAGTAAAATACGAAATAATAGATTTAACTTGGCTATATACAAGGGGTACCTGTACCGAGGTGATATGCAGGGTATGAGGTAGTTGAGGTAAATATGTACCTACAACTAGCAATAAATTGACAGATAGCAGCAGCCTATGTGATGAGTCAAAAGGTGTATGCAAAAAGGGTCAATTGCAGATAGTCCGGGTAGCTATTTGGTTAACTATGTAACTAACTATTTAGCAGTCATGGCTTGGGGGTTGAAGCTGTTCAGAGTCCTGTTGGTTCCAAACTTGGCGTAGCGGTACCATTTGCCATGCAGTAGCAAGAGAGAGCAGTCTATAGCTGGAGTCTGTGACATTTTTAGGGTCTTCCTCTGACACCGCCTGGTATAGAGGTCCTGGAAGGCAGGGAGCTCGGCCCCAGTGATGTAAGCCCCTTCGTCGGTGACTGGTCAACGGTACTACTGTTGTGTTTGTCATTCACTTACTGCACCAAACATCTTAGTTGGATGTAAAATTATGCGACTCTGCAAAAACATGACAGATTTTGTTTATTTATCTTAGATTAATTCTGACTAATTTGAGGAAGTGTATACTGGGTATGTTGTTGCTATGGCGTCTCAAGAGGGACAAACAGTAATATTACCGTAATATCAGCATTTTTGGGATTATATTAAGGGATTATGCGAGTCACAGACACACACACACACTTTCGCAACACGCACACTTTTTCTCTGCGATCGGGGCAGAAGTGCAAGGATCAGCTAGTGTTAAATTACCTCCTGGGTTTCGACAGTGTTTGGTGCGTTTTAATTATGCCCCCATGCACTCAATACACTGATTTGTTTTCTCTCTTGCTGCTTTGGCTCAAGTACTTCCCTGTAATGGAATTGATGTCAACTCGGCCCATAGAATGGACAATTTATGTCAAGCAGAGAGGCATCTCCATTCCCATGCATGGGATCATTTTGTTATGCATCCTCTCTTCCTTGACCATGGGTTTTCATCCCATTAACCCAAGTGCATGGTAAGGCAGTGCTCTTTGGTACACTACCAGGAAATTGTTATTTTAGGAGGTTAAGATAAGCTTTTAATGAGTGAGCCAGACTTGTCGTTACTCTTACTCTGAGAAGGACTCTGGGAGTTTACGCTCCCTTCAAATAGCTACTGTAGCATTTACCAACCTATTACCACGTTGTCTGTCTGTCTACCTACTTGACCTAGTTTGGCTGTCTGACTTGAACACATTCATGTGTTATTTTCTTATTGAAAAACCTCCTGAAGTTGAACCATTTAGGATTAGCAGTGTCAAACCTGAGAGCTTTATCCAGAAAACATCTCACAAAAAATATGCAGTAAATGTTCATCAAATATAATTTGACTCTACAAAATACAGTATGCCACTTCTCCATTCACTAACCTGTACATGCTCTACATGTTGTCATGTGCAGGCTGTGGACCCTGCCTCTGTTGCCTTGGTGACCCTGGGCTCCTCTAAGGACATGCTTTTTGAGGGCGGGCCCAAGCCCTGGGTCCTAGAACCCTCCAAGTTCTTCCGGAACCTAAAGGCTGAGGATGAGAACAGTGTTAGCCTGGCTCTGACCGGGCCCACCTCCCGCAGCTACCTCCGACACTGGGTCAGAGCCACCTGTAGAGCCCTGGGAGAACAGGTGAGGGAATGGGCTTTTCCTTGTTTGGCACCTACTGAATATGGCCCTAGGCTTTGAAAAACGTTCTAGCTCTTTAAGATACACTAGATTAAATGCTTTGTTACAAATGGTAATACGTGTGTTATGAACAGGTAATAAGCGTGTTATAACTACCTCTCCAGGTATTGGCACTTACTGTGGGGAACCAGCCTAGTCTGACCAATCCCTATCCTGCGGTGGAGCCAGCAGTGGTGATGTTTGTGTGCGCCCCTCCGTCTCGCCTCACCTTGGTCCCTGTGTACACAAGTCCCCAACTGGACCTTACCTGCCCTCTGCTGCAGCAGAACAAACAACTGGTGAGGAAAATACAAGGACAGTGTTTACACAGCACACATACAAACACACTTGGCACAGGAGCTGGCTACACAAAAAAAGGCAGCGGCAACAGTAAACATGTCGTCCCTCACGAATGATACATTAAGTGATCTCTATGGCAAGACACATCATTCACCCAAGTGGAGTAAAAAATTGGGCCAGTGGTTGCTGAGATATCGTGTGGGTTAGCTAGACTCATATTCCTGAGTCAAATAGAAGTGATCAAATCAAGTGATCTAAACATGTGCCTGTTATAGCACCACGTGAAGTCGATATGAATATTCTTGCATATATTGAGTCTTCACTGTGTTTGCTACATGTGTACCAAATGTGGTTACAATACAAATATTCTTGACTGATTTTATATGCATTTTTGTTCCAGACCACGTAAATGTTTATTGGTCAATAGTGGCCATGTTGTTTTAGGTACTAGTCTGGAAAATGTTGACCTTTGTCCATAGATGCTACACATCAAATGTAGTGCAGATCGGTCATTCGGTGTCAGAAGAGTAGCGTGTTTTTCACAAAATTCTAAATGGTGGAAAATCCTTCATGGCAACCTTATGGGTCCCTGAGGCAAATTTTGTTCCTCGTAAGGAGAGACTTATGTGCCAAATTTCATGACTTAGGTCAAACTGGGTGAGGGGTGTGACCTTTCAAAGTTTGCTTTTTCAATCTCTTGTAATAGCGCCACCATCTGGCCAATTGGTGTCATTTTGTAAATGCCTGCTCTCTATGGCAAGACGCATCATTCACCTAAGTTTCTTCCAAATCGGGCCGGTGCTGTTTTGAGCGATCGTGTGTGACTAACGTAAGAACGAACATGCTAACGGATGGAGACAGATCCACATCCCCCTCCCCAATTTCATTGTGGGGGACAACTAAAGAAATAAGATCATGTCAAGTTTGCCGTTCTGCCTTTCTTAATTGCACCTGGGGGGGGGGGGGTAAATAAAGTTGTATTGAATGTCTTCATCCCTGTCAGTTTAATTTAGAAAGAAATAGTGCGTTGGAAGAACTGTGTGACATTATTTGTTGCAGGTGCCTGTCTCGAACTACCGCAACCCTGTGCTGGACCTGGCTGCCTTTGACCAGCAAGGCAGGAAGTTTGACAACTTCAGCTCTCTGAGTATCGTCTGGGAGTCGACCAAGGTGTCCCTGGCCAGTATCGAACCCACCATGCCAATGGAGCTGGAATTACTGCAGGACAGCAACAAACAGAAGAAACTTCATGGTATAATTTTGATATTCCTCATGATGGTATCCTTGCTTGATTTTATTTTTATTCTTTGGTTTAATACCAGATGAAACCAGGTATAATACCAGTTGTTTTTGAAGGCAATTTCAACAGTTTTGTCCAACCGAAATGTCCTCTTGTGTGTGTCAGGTCGTCAGACGGTCCTTGTCCACCACCAGTCTGGGACTGCTGCTATCACAGTAACAGCTCTGAGTTACCAGGTCCCCCACCTCAAGGATGCTAAGGTCCTCAGTCCGGTAAGACAGAAACACGACTTTTAGCCGAGAAACATCACACTTATCTTATGTACGTAGACAAGCCACCATTTTGAGAGCCATTGTGAACATTTGCGGGTTTTTCCACTTCCTGTGACTGGCAGGCAGGATGTTGTTGGCTGAGTGTGTGGTGGCCTGTGACCACAGAAAATAAACATTTCATCAGCTTAGAGGTTGCTATAGCAACACAAGACATGAGAGCCGAAAGTCAGATCTTCAAGAACTGTACAGATGTGACCCACCACCTGGATTCGGTCCTATGTAGTAAAATTTGACATTGGATGAAAGTAGAGAGACTGAGCTAGAAAACTGTATATCATACACTGCAGTTGAGGAACAATGGGGAAATAATTCTGCTTTGAAAGTTGATAAACTTGTAACCCCACTTTTGAGAAAATGGCCCGTGAATGTTTTGGTACATATACCGGAGAGCTCTAATTTGTCTACACACATTTAGCAATGTTCACACCCTCTTAAGCCTTAGCCCCACCCATCTCTTAAGGATTCACAGTGTGAAAGTAGTAGTAAAAATACATTTTATCTAGTCCTTGGCCTATATCCTAATCGGACTTTGATGCAGGTCATGTTCTTCACATTACCATCTCTGGTAAACACACACTATATCAAATAAAATCTAGGGTTATTTGTCACATTACATTTTTTACATTTTTAGTCATTTAGCAGACGCTCTTATCCAGAGCGACTTACAGTAGAGTGCATACATTTTATTACATTTACATACTGAGACAAGGATATCCCTACCGGCCTAACCCGGACGACGCTATGCCAATTGTGCGTCGCCCCACGGACCTCCCGGTTGCAGCCGGCTGCGACAGAGCCTGGGCGCGACCCCAGCCCAGCCTGGGCGGGAACCCAGAGACTCTGGTGGCGCAGCTAGCACTGCGATGCAGTGCCCTAGACCACTGCGCCACCAGGGAGGCTGGCATTCACAGTATACAGAAGGTGTAAACGGTACAGGGAAATGGTTACTTGCATAGTGGAGTCTTTTGTTTAGACATCTAGCTAGCTAAACAATGAACTATAATCTGAAATCTAATGCCGCGTTCAAACTACTGGGATATTCGAAATATCTGACTTCCGACTTCAGTGCGTTCAACTGGAACTCGGGGAAAAAACTAGCTCCGACTGGGGAAACATTTATTTGAATGGTCATCCAACTTGAAATTCCAACTCGGGACTCTTTCTAGAGCTCCGACTTTCTAACCTGAAGATCACTGAAGTGATGATTTGACCTCGTATTTTTCGTATTTCCCAGGTATTTTGAACACGCCAATACTACCATGCACGGCTCTGCAGGTAGCTAAAGCTAACCAACTAGGTTCAATGTTAGCTAGCTAGCTAACATTAGGCTTTAACTAGAAATGCAAATGGTTTCAGAGATACTATTACTACACAGATCATATACGTAACATTAGCTAGCGAGCCAGCTAGCTAACAGTATGCATTAACCTGCAATGAAAACGACTTTCTGGCAAAATTAGTAACTTCTAATATCTGAAAATGTAGCTAAACTTACCCGTCGGGATACATGGATGAACACTTCTCCCTCTCTGTTACGGATGTGAGGGTTGCCCTTAGTTTGAAGATGTAATCCGGAGACCAGTGTTTTATACAACAGTTTTCTTTCTTTTTTGACTCTCTCCGCATTTGGCAGTCGTCTCTCTGCTTCCACCGGGGCATTACACTGATTTCAAAACTCGTTCAACTTCTTCCGTGACAACGACACCGTTTCTTCCCAACCATTGTCATCAGAAGACTCGACCATGTCTGGTTCAATTCAAATGTTTTTACCTAAATCAGGGATTTCCTCATTGTCTGATTCATTTTCAGAGTCAGCATGGCACAATCATCCTCTAGAAAAGTAGTCCATAGCAACTTTTTCCCTCTGAGCTTTGTCGAGGGCACTATTACATTCAGGGCAGCAATGTTGAGGGAAGTAGAAAAACGTTTTCAGTTCTTCATGATATCTTTCAAAAGAAAGCTGCAGTAGAAAGGATTATCCACACATACTGAGCAGCTCATGTTACAGACAGAAGCGTGCTACTTGTCCAGCCCATCCATTATCTCAACCAATCATGGCTAGTGGGAAGGTTCCTGTATTTTTCCATGGCTAAACCGACCCTCGAAATGTAACAATTTCATTAATTTTTACAGATGGCATACAAGTTTGTTATTAAGGCACATGAAAGTTTACATGTTCCCGAAGGCATTTCTGCAATAACAACAACAACAAAAAACCCGTTCAAATGCCTCTCCTGTGAAGTAGTGACGTGCGACATAGGCCTAGTTTCTTGAAACGGGTCACAAATACTAAATTACAGCATTTAGTTTTACCATTGATACTAAGACTTCCCCTATGATTTCACTTGACCTTAACCACAGAACTCAACTTTTTAAGGACACCGCCATGTAGGGTAATCTCATCTTGGTGTCACTCTGACACCTGTAACCATGACACCCATCCTGTTTTTATCTCTCCCTCTTTCTGGCAGTTTGACCCGCTGACCCCTGTCTCAGCCACTCTGGAACTCCTATTGGTGGAAGACGTAACCGTTAGTCCTGAAGCTGTCACCATATACAACCACCCTGACGTGCGGGTAAGAACTGGAGCCTGTGAAATTTTCAGTAGTGTTGCAGATAGAAGTGTATGGCATAGAGCTGACAGAATACAATGTGACCCATCCTTCACTGTCGCTGTCAAAGGTAATATCTGTTCCATGTATCCCGTTTCTATGGTCCTCCAGTCTTCCTTCACTCACCACTAGCTGCCATGTAACCCCCTCATTCAGTCTCCCTCTGTATCACTGATTGCTCACAGATCCCAACTAGCTGCCATGTAACCCCCTCATTCAGTCTCCCTCTGTATCACTGACTGCTCACAGATCCCAACTACCTGATAGCACTGGATTATGATGCCTTGAAATTAGAGCTGGGACGATAAACCGAAAAATTATCGACTCCGACCACTTATTGTGGACATTTTGCTGATATAGTTCATTGTAATAAATAACCTATAAAGCCCTACTGGAGAAATGTGAAGTTTGAAATGAAATAAGTTTGCTAATATGGGTGATTGTTGGTTGGACAATTGATAGCTACAACATTGAAAGTAGTAGTAGGAGTTATTTATTTTTTTACTTTGGTGCACATTAATGTTATAAACTTATCGTTCAATTTATTGTGGTATGGATATTTTTCTATATTGCCCATCTCTACTTGAAATATTATACACAGGTGACCCACTGGCCTGGCTGATATATTACACACAGATGGCCCACTCAGCATGGCTGATAAATTCTGCTGCATGGATTCTCACTATAATTACATATTATTACTTGTGGCCATGATTTGAAAAACATGTACCTTTTCAGCTGCTATTGTGATGGGCCTTGACTGCTTCTTTGTCATCTTGTCCATTGTGGTGTCATACTTTCATCCGTGGCTTCTCCTGTTTGTGTATCCTGCAGGCTGACCTAGCCCTGAGGGAGGGCTCTGGGTATTTCTTTGTCAACACCAGCGTTGGAGGGATAGCAGATGTGGTGTACCAGGAGGCCCAGGGATCTGCTGAGGTGAGGAGAATCACGGAACACTCAGAATGACAATGCTGCTGAGCATACCACTCTCTTTTGAGTGTACTTTTTACAGGGTTAGCATACCATGGTTAAATAGATGTGTTGTATACCTGTCTTAGTTCCTACACCTCCCTTGGCCCCTTATCATCCTACTTTCGAACAATATTGTAGCTGACGTGATGCTCTGAATGCAGCATTGATGAAACATCCGTGTGCCTTGAGAAAGGTGTTGTGACATAAAATAAAAACGTCCTATAAACCCTTTTATCACGGTGGCCTCTCCATGTGCTCTAGGTGCATCCAGTCCAGCCGGGGACAGTGCAGGTGATGGTTCATGACCTCTGCCTGGCCTTCCCAGCCCCTGCTACGGCTACGGTCCACATCTCAGACATCCTGGAGGTTTATGTCCGAGTGGTTGACAAGGTCAGTGGCCAGCCTCAATACTTTATCCTGCAGGGCAGAGACCCAAAGGCTGTGTGTCACTGGTTTTCTGAAACCACAGGAAAGTATTGTTCACTATGTGAAGTATTCAAGAAATGGATATATACATACAAACAAACAGGATTAAGATGCTGTGAATGTTGGTCGATCCTCTCATGGCAATAAAGCCAACTTGAATTTGAGTGTAGCTGCTTGTATACTTAGTAAAAAGAAACACAAACAAAACACTTTTATGCAAATAACTAATGCAATTAGAGCCCAAAATAGTGCTTGTCGTGTTAAAAAAAACATGAACTGGTTTCTTGCAGGTGGAGATTGGTAAATCTGTGAAAGCCCATGTCAGGGTTCTGGATGACAACAAGAAGCCCTTTTTGGCCAAATATTTCCGCTTTTTGAATCTGAAACTCAGTGCAGCGTCCGGTATCATCTCTCTGCAGTAAGTTACTGTTACATTAATGAGTCATATAAGTATAAAGTTTTGTTCTTAGAGCAGATACTATTACATGCACACCATTGTCTGTGTCACTGGGAATGGAGAAACGGATAGGAATTACTCCTGCATGCACCTCGGCACGTATATTTTGCCTACGTTTCAGTAAAGTAGACATTGAGTTCACCATTCATGTTATGTTTTCCCCAGAGCACTTTCAGATCCTTCCGAGAAGGACACGGCAATCTTCCTGGTCAAAGGCTTAGCAATTGGACAGACGAGCGTGTCTGCTATGCTAGTAGACAAAACTGGAAGGAAGATTGCATCTGCTCCTCAGCAAATAGAGGTAGGGTGGTTTTCATGAGATTCACTGAAACATGTTGTCCAATGATGTTATATTATGCGTGTTGAAAGACGCTCATTTTTGTTTCGGTCTCCCTAGGTGTTCCCACCATTCAAACTGATTCCCAGGAAAATGACTCTGATAATCGGAGCCATGATGCAGGTACATTGGATTGTTACATTTTCAGTGTATTGTGGGAAAACTCTGGTCTCTGCCCCTGCTGTCCCCCACACTGATAAGACAGGTGGTCCTGTTTGGAGATCCTCCTTTTGTGAAGATAATTTGAATCACCATACGCTTTAAAATAGGCCTTTCCAGCTTACCCGTTGAGCAACTGCTCGTTTGTGTTCTTTGCATTTGTGAAGCTCTCCACATGCTATTTAATTGCTGAATATTAAGTAATTGTAAATACACACACCCTGTGAGTAACCTGTTGATTTAATCTCCAAATCTATCGTGTTGATTATTCTAACAGACCATGCATGATTTGATTGCCTTGAGAAATTGAAAGACCCCACATTGACAAGAGTTGAAAACGCTGTCAGTATCCTCAGGGCCAGTCACGTGGAACTGATAGTCTACCATATTTATGACACACGCAGACACCACCCTTTAACTCGTCTCCATGTTCTAGATCACATCCGAGGGCGGCCCACAGCCCCAGTCCAACATCCTCTTCTCCATGGCCAATGAGGAGATGGCATCTGTCAACGACATAGGTCATGTCAGGGGCATTGCCATTGGCAACGTCACGGTTACAGGACTGGTTCAAGCTGTCGATGCCGAGACTGGGAAGCTTGTTGTTGTCTCTCAGGTAAAATACCTGAACATCATCGGTACATCATCTCTTTTTCACCAACTGAAAGTGATGTACTTCTATTCTAATGTTTCTTATGAACAGGATCAAGTAGAGGTTGAAGTTGTGCAATTGAGGGCCATTCGCATCCGGGCCCCTATCACCAGAATGAAGACTGGGACACAGGTAACGCATGATAAATTAACTCTAATCTCAAATGGTCTCTGACAGTTTCCACAGAACATACATCACTCTAAGTGAGATGCGTTATATTGTGAATATCAAGACTTACAGACGTGTGAGCTGCTTTGAGTTGCCTCATCCTGTCCCTTCTCCTAGATGCCTGTGTATGTGATAGGGCTCACCAGCAGTCAGACCCCCTTCTCCTTTGGCAACACCCTGCCTGGCCTCACCTTCCATTGGTCCACCACCAAGAGAGACATCCTGGACCTCCAATCACGACATGCCGAGGTAGGAACCAGTTTTTGATATTGAGTTTTTCGTCTTGATGAGTGACAAAGGTTCCATTCAAGGCCACAGGCACTTTAGTTTTCAACTGATTCTATAATAAGCCATAAATAGTGTAGTGGAAAAACTATTTTGATTAATTTATAGATGAGTTGGATCTTTTGTTTCGAGCTCCTATGATCCTTTGTATCAGAGTGACTGAATTAGGACAAAATGATGCTCCACCTTCACCAGAGAAACAACATCTGACATGTCTACTGTCTCGTTTCTAACTCTATTTCTGCTTTAATTTACTGATTTTAAAATGCTATCTCTTTGTAGGCCTCTTTTCAGCTCCAGTCAGAGCATAACTTTGCTATGAGCGTAACAGGAAAGACTAAAGGAAGGACAGGGCTGAAGGTGGTGCTCAAAGTCAACGACCCAAAGGCTGGACAACTGGAGAGGAAGCTACTAGAGCTCAGTGATGAACTTCAGATCCAGGTACTATACTTATGTAGGCACCTACAGTACCAGTCAAAAGTTTGGACACACCTACTCATTCAAGGGTTTTTCCTTATTTGTACTATTTTCTACATTGTAGAATAATAGTGAAGACATCAAAACTATGAAATAACACACGTGGAATCATATAGTAACCAGAAAGTGTTAAACAAATCAAAATTTATTTTATATTTGGCATTCTTCAAAGTTGCAACCCATTGCCTTGATGACAGCTTTGCACACCCTTGGCATTCTCTCAACCAGCTTCAACTGGAATGATTTTCCAACAGTCTTGAAGGAGTTCCCACATATGCTGAGCACTTGTTGGCTGCTTCACTCTGCGATCCAACTCATCCCAAGCCATCTCAATTGGGTTGAGATCGAGTGATTGTGGAGTCCAGGTCATCTGATGCAGTACTCCATCACTCTCCTTCTTGGTCTAATAGCCTTTGCACAGCCTGGAGGTGTGTTGGGTCATTGTCCTGTTGAAAAATAAATGATGATCCCACTAAGTGCAAACCAGATGGGATGGTGTATTGCTGCAGAATGCTGTGGTAGCTATGCTGGTTAAGTGTGACTTGAATTCTAAATAAATCAGACAGTATCACCAGCAAAGCACCCACCTCCTCCATGCTTCACGGTGGGAACCACACATGCAGAGATCATCCGTTCACCTACCCTGCGTCTCACAAAGACACTGCGGTTGGAACCAAAAATCTCACATTTGGACTCCAGACCAAAGGACAGATATCCACAAGGTTAATGTCCATTGCTCATGTTTCTTGGCCCAAGCTAGTCTTTTCTTATTATTGGTGTCCTTCAGTAGTGGTTTCATTGCAGCAATTCGACCATGAAGGCCTGATTTTTATGCAGTCTCCTCTGAACAGTTGATGTTGAGATGTGTCTGTTACTTGAACTCTGTGAAGCATTTATTTTGGCTGCAGTTTCTTAGGCTGGTAAGTCTAATGAAGTTATCCTCTGCAGCAGAGGTAACTCTGGGTCTTCCTTTCCTGTGGCGGTCCTCATGAGAGCCTGTTTCATCATAGCGCTTGATGGTTTTTGCAACTTCACTTGGAGAAACTTTCAAAGTTCTTCACATTCTCCACATTGACTGACCTTCATGTCTTACAATAATGACGGACTGTCATTTGTCTTAGCTTATTTGACCTGTTCTTGCCGTAATATGGACTTGATCTTTTACCAAATATGGCTATCTTATGTATACCACCTCTACCTTGTCACAACACAACTGATTGAGTCAAACGCATTATGAAGGAAAGAAATTCCACAAATGAACTTTTAACAAGGCACACCTGTTAATTGAAATGCATTCCAGGTGACAACCTCATGAAGCTGGTTGAGAGAATGCCAATAGTTTGCAAAGCTGTCATCAAGGCAAAGGGCTATTTTGAAGAATCTCAAATATATATATATATATATATATATTGTTTTGGTTACTACATGATTTCATATGTGTTATTTCATAGTTTTGATGATAGTATTGATTATTCTACAATGTAGAAAATATTAAAAATACCTTTCGAATGAGTAAGTGTTTCCAAACTTTTGACTGGTATTGTATATGCCAGGGGAACTCATATCCCAGGTTCGCTGTTTTCATAAATTTTCTGTCTCAGAAATGTATGACACGACTACTCAGTTTATCGTGCTTATTTATGGACCTCCGCTTGTTCTCCTGTTCCCTTCCGCCTAAAACAAACTGAAAGTGAACAAACACTGCAAGAGCAAACATGCTGAGAAGTCAAATCTTTTATGTAAATGTTAAGTTATAAAAGGGTCCAGACACTTTTTTTTTGCTGTTTCACTAGTTATCTTTTTTTCCTGAACCCAACCAGCGATTCACTTCCTCTATTCTCGTTGTGCAATACGGGGTCCCCGAAAACGCCCAGATACGTTCTTTTAGAAACGGATCTCAGTATCGCGATGCAGGTCTTTCGATGTTGTATACATGAAATTGTGTCATTCCGAACTTTATCCGCATCACTATTCCATTTTGTGCGATTCGAACTGTTTCCCCTAACTAGCTGTTCCATTCTCTGTGAAGCCTGCTGCTAAAATGGACGGAGAGGTATCGCTCGATTCGCAAACACACTGGAATATAACGCAGCAGTTCGTAATGACACCGTTTCATGTGTACGACCTCTGAATACCTGCATCACTATACCGAGAGCGTTTCAGTTTGTACAAGGATGAATTTGGGTGTTTTTGGAGTCTTTGTTCACGTTTGTTCGGATCCCCCGTACTGTACAACGAGGAGGTGGAAGTGAATCTCTGGTTGGGGTACGTTTCTCAAAAACAAGTGAAATCGCAAAAATAAAAGTTTCCGGGGCCCTTCTATAACGTGCCATTTACATCAAAAATAGAGATTTGGTTGTAAAAAAGCAAACTTCTCCTTTTTAAAGTGTACCTTTTTGTAAAGTGATAAGGCAGATTGGTCTGCGACGTGACGTGTGCATCCCGCTTCAAACTGCATTAGACTATGTCGTGTCACGAAGACCCAAACATCAAAGGATTGGTAAAAAAAAAAAAACTCCAGTTAATTAGACCATCAACTCTTCCCTTTGATCAAGGTTTATGACAAGCTGCACATGCTTAATCCAGCTGTGGAGGCTGAGGAGATACTGATGGCTCCCAACTCTGGGCTCACACTCCAGACTAACCGGTAAGGGAATAGAGACCGACAGTTGAAGTCGGAAGTTTACATACACCTTAGCCAAATACATTTATACTGAGTTTTTCACAATTCCTGACATTTAATCCGAGTAAAAATTCCCTGTTTTTGGTCAGTTAGGATCACAACTTTATTTTAAGAATGTGAAATGTCAGAGTAATAGTAGAGAGAATTATTTTTTTCAGCGTTTATTTCTTTCATCACATTCTCAGTGGGTCAAAAGTTTACATACACCCAATTAATATTTGGTAGCATTGCCTTTAAATTGTTTAACTTGGGTCAAATGTTTCGGGTAGCCTTCCACAAGCTTCTCACAATAAGTTGGGTGAATTTTGGCCCATTCCTCCTGACAGAGCTGGTGTAACTGAGTCAGGTTTGTAGGCCTCCTTGCTCGCACATGATTTTTCAGTTCTGCCCACAAATTTTCTATGGGATTGAGGTCAGGGCTTTGTGATGGCCACTCCAATACCTTGACTTTGTTGCCCTTAAACCATTTTGCCACACCTTTGGAAGTATGCTTGGGGTCATTGTCCATTTGGAAGACCCATTTTCGACCAAGCTTTAACTTCCTGACTGATGTCTTGAGATGTTGCTTCAATATTTCCACATAATTTTCCTGCCTCATGATGCCATCTATTTTGTGAAGTGCATCAGTCCCTCCTGCAGCAAAGCACCCCCACAACATGATGCTGCCACCCCCGTGCTTCACGATTGGGATGGTGTTCTTCGGCTTGCAAGCCTCCCCCTTTTTCCTCCAAACATAACGATGGTCATTTTGGCCAAACAGTTCTATTTTTGTTTCATCAGACCAGAGGACATTTCTCCAAAAAGTACAATCTTTGTCCCCATGTGCAGTTGCAAACTGTAGTCTGGCTTTTTTATGGCGGTTCTGGACCAGTGCCTTCTTCCTTACTGAGCGGCCTTTCGAGTTATGTGAATATAGATACTTTTGTACCTGTGTCCTCCAGCATCTTCACAAGGTCCTTTGCTGTTGTTCTGGGATTGATTTGCACATTTCGCACCACAGTACGTTCATCTCTAGCAGACAGAACGCATCTCCCTCCTGAGCGGTATGGCGGCTGCGTGGTCCCATGGTGTTTATACTTGCGTACTATTGTTTGTACAGATGAATGTGGTACCTTTAGGCATTTGGAAATTGCTCCCAAGGATGAACCAGACCTGTGGAGGTCTACAATTTTTTTTCTGAGGTCTTGGCTGGTTTCTTTTGATTTTCCCATGATGTCAAGCAGAGGCACTGAGTTTGAAGGTAGTCCTTGAAATACATCCACAGGTACACCTCCAATTGACTCAAATGATGTCAATTAGCCTATCAGAAGCTTCTAAAGCCATGACATCATTTTCTGGAATTTTCCAAGCTGTTTAAAGGCACAGTCAACTTAGTGTATAGTAACTTCTGACCCACTGGAATTGTGATTCAGTGAAATAATCTGTCTGTAAGCGATTGTTGGAAGAATTACTGGATGTCCTAACCGACTTGCCAAAACTATAGTTTGTTAACAAGAATTTTGTGGAGTGGTTGAAAAACGAGTTTTAATGACTCCAACCTAAGTGTATGTAAACTTCCGACTTCAACTGTACCTACCTAGCTTCACACATTTGTCTCCAGCTGAGACACTTTGAAAACTCAACATTTTTCTTTGAGCACTCAGCATTGCACAGTACGTCTTCAGTTCCATCTCAAATGACAACATATCCTCTGTATAGTGCCCTACTCTTGACAGTAAAACAACCGCTTGAGTCGTCTCCAGAAAATAGAAGGCTACTAACTCTGGTGGTGTGTGTGAACAGGGACGGTGTGGTTGCTCTCTCCTACCGGGTGCTGGACTGTCCCAACCAGGCTACCATTGTCCAGGTGGATGAGAAGGGCCTCTTGTCCTCTGGCTCGCTCACTGGCTCCTCCTCCCTGCTGGTGACCTCACAGGAAACCTTCGGTGTCAATCAAACCCTGGTCCTCGCAGTGAAGGTGAAACCCTCTGCTCCTTAATTCAATTCTATTAATCTTTATTGTCCCTATGGGAATAAATACAATGTTAACACAGTACAATGAATGAGAATATGAAATCATTTCCATACAAGTTTACCGCATCTCATGCAAATGTTGCCAATAACCAAAACTTCATTACCCATACTTCCGTCTATCATCTTAATTCATGCCGTTATAAAGTAATGGCAACATGTTTTAAGACTACTAGTGAGAGACGGATTGCTTTGCAGTTGACTTCGGTCTAAGTATATTTCCTTACACTGTAGTCTATCCCTTTCTGTGGTTTCCCAGGTGGCCCCAGTGTCGTACCTGCGTTTCAGCACCAGTCCAGTTATCAACAACCCTTCCAGGGACAGCCTGTCTGCTATTCCTCTGGGCATGGTGCTTACTTTCACTGTTCACCTCCATGCGAACACTGGAGAGGTCCTTCACAGTCATAACTCCCTGCTCACGTTCACCACCAACAGGTAAGTTCACAAATGTTATTTCTGTTTAATTGTGGGGTTTGCGCAGCAAGAGCCCTATCTTAGTTATTCGATCTTCTTGTTCTTTGTTCTTGTTGTTCTAGAAACTCCCTTCAAAGTTCAAAACGTCCAGAATGGTCTCCCTCGAGTTGTTTGTATACCACTTTTTGACATGTTATACTTTTCCGTTATTAAACTTATAGTCGATTTCTTTTTGGCCTAAATCCGCTTTTCATCGAGATTATAATGATCCCCATTGTGACATCACTTCCAACTGCCATTCTCTAAGTAAAATCCTGCAACTTTTGACACACATCATCTAATTATTCCACTTTGCAACAACTTAGACAAAGTCTACTTCTGTGCTACTCAAATCTGGAGTTCAGACAAAAAATTATATTCGGATAAAAAGTTACAACAGTTTAAGTAACTGCATCAACAACATTTTCTGTAACGTTTTTGCAAACAACTGCCGTTTTGACCACTACCCCAACAAGTTAGACAAAGTCAGAGTCGATGGGATATTTGTCTACTCTACTATTCATATCTGTTCGCAGAATCAAAATATTCACTACAGAACTTACGGTACAGCTGTTTTAGGTGCATTACCATATGTTCTTCCAACGTTTCCCAAACAACTGCCGTTTTGACCACCAACGGAACGAGTTAGACATTTTTTCTAAGGTAGAAATCTTCACCTACTTCTCTGCTTGTCAAATCCGCAATCGTAATTGTGCGTACCAATCTGTAACTAGAGCCATTTTAGTAAACCATCTCCGGTCTCTTTCTAGCTGCTATAAATCATGTCAGAAGCAAGCAGATTCATTATTTTACAAACAACTACCGTTTTCACCACTGACCCAACAAGTTAGACAAAAATTTGAAATATTCCCCTACTTCTCTGCTTTTGAAATCGGGAAGCGGATTTGGAATCGTGTGTAACAATCTCTAGATAGAGCAGTTTTAGGAACCTGCGCCTGCTCTTTTCTAACAGCAGCTCTCTGTGTCAGTATTGAGTTTCCAAAACGGAACTTTTGCTAGGATACTCACTGGCACTGAGGGCCAAAATTATGAGGAGAGAGAAGTGACCACAATTACTGACCACAACACAAATATTGACCACACAACTGAGACAAAAAGTTAAAGCATTTACGTATTCATCTAATTCTCTGCTGGCGTTTGAACCAAAAATATTTTGATAAAAAGTGACAGCAATTAAGTACTGTAACCGCATTAACAACATTTTGACCGGTTTGACCACTACCCCAACAAGTTAGACAAAGTTGCAGCGTAAGGAATATTTGTCTACTTCACTGCTATTCATATCTGTTCGCGGAATCAAAATATTCACTACAGAACTTACGGTGCAGCTGTTTTAAAAACTGCATTACCACATCTTCAACTTTTCTGATTATACAGATAGCAGGCAGAACACACACGGATCCCCTACCAAATCAAACCCACCCCAAAACCAGACTTAACTTCTCTAGGGTAGGGGGCAGCATTTGGAATTTTGGATGAAAAGCATGCCCAAATTAAACTGCCTGCTTCTCGGGCCCAGAATATATGATATGCATATAACTGGTAGATTTGGATAGAAAACACTAAAGTTTCCAAAACTGTTAAAATAGTGTCTGTGAGTATAACAGAACTGAAAATCGAAAATCCATTCGGGAAGTAGTTTTTTGGGGGGTTTTGTAGTTTTCTATTCAATGCCATTACAGTATCCATTGACTTAGGACTCAAATTGCAGTTCCTATGCCTTCCACTAGATGTCAACAGTCTTTAGAAATTGTTTCAGGCTTGTATTCTGAAAAATGAGGAAGTAAGAGCAGTCTGAATGAGTGGACCCTAAAGTGTTACAGAGCTTTTTCATGCGCACGATCGAGAGTGCCTTTCTTGTTTACCTTTTTATATTGACAACGTTATTGTCCGGTTGAAATATTATCGATTATTTAGGCCAAATACAACCTGAGGATTGAATATAAACATCGTTTGACATGTTTCTATGAACTTTACGGATCCAATTTGGATTTTTTGTCTGCCTGTTTTGACTGCGTTTGAGCCTGTGGATTACTGAAGAAAACGCGCAAACAAAACTGAGGTTTTTGGATATAAAGACTTTATCGAACAAAAGGAACATTTATTGAGTAAATGAATGTCTGCTGAGTGCAACCATATGAAGATCATCAAAGGTAAGGGATTCATTTTATCTCTATTTCTGACTTGTGTAACTCTTCTACTTGGCTGGTTACTGTTTGTAATGATTTGTCTGCTGGGCTATGTTCTCAAATAATCGTAAGGTATGCTGTCGCCGTAAAGCATTTTTTAAATCTGACTCCGTGGTTGGATTCACACGAAGTTCATCTTTAAACCTATGTAAAATAGGTTTTGTTTTCTGAATTTTTATAATGAGTATTTCTGTATTTGAATTTGGCGCCCAGCAGTTTCACTGGTTTTTGAAGAGGTGGGACGCTAACGTCTCACATACCCAAGAGAGGTTAAACAGGCATGATATATAATCAAATAGTATTTATTTTATTTTATAGAAAGATATTATAAAACAAAGTAAAAAATAGTGAAAATAATTATACAGTCGTGTCCAAAAGTTTTGAGAATGACACATTAATTTCCACAAAGTTTGCTGCTTCAGTGTCTTTAGATATTTTTGTCAGATGTTACTATGGAATACTGAAGTATAATTACAGGCACTTCATAAGTGTCAAGGGCTTTTATTGACAATTTCCTGAAGTTGATGCAAAGAGTCAATATTTGCAGTGTTGGCCTTTTTTCAAGACCTCTGCAATCAGCGCTGGCATGCTGTCAATTAACTTCTGGGCCACATCCTGACTGATGGCAGCCCATTCTTGCATAATCAATGCTTGGAGTTTGTCAGAATATGTGGGGTTTTGTTTGTCCACCCGCCTCTTGAGGATTGACCACAAGTTCTCAATGAAATTAAGGTCTGGGGAGTTTCCTGGCCATGGACCCAAAATATCGATGTTTTGTTCCCTGAGCCACTTAGTTATCACTTTTCCCTTATGGCAAGGTGCTCCATCATGCTGGAAAAGGCATTGTTTGTCACCAAACTGTTCCTGGATGGTTGGGAGAAATTGCTCTCAGAGGATGTGTTGGTACCATTCTTTATTCATGGCTGTGTTCTTAAACAAAAATTTTGAGTGAGCCCACTCCCTTGGCTGAGAAGCAACCCCACACATGACACACTTTACTGTTGGCATGACACAGGACTGATGTTAGCGCTCACCTTGTATTCTCCGGACAAGGTTTTTTCCGGATGCCCCAAACAATCGGAAAGGGGATTCATCAGAGAAAATGACTTTACCCCAGTCCTCAGCAGTCCGATCCCTGTACCTTTTGCAGAATATCAGTCTGTCCCTGATGTTTTTCCTGGAGAGAAGTGGCTTCTTTGCTGCCCTTCTTGACACCAGGCCATCCTCCAAAAGTCTTCGCCTCACTGTGCGTGCAAATGCACTCACACCTGCCTGCTGCCATTCCTGAGCAAGCTCTGTACTGGTGGTGCCCCGATCCCGCAGCTGAATCAACTTTAGGAGACTGTCCTGGCGCTTGCTGGACTTTCTTGGGCACCCTGAAGCCTTCTTCGCAACAATTGAACCGCTCTCCTTGAAGTTCTTGATGATCCGATAAATGGTTGATTTAGGTGCAATCTTACTGGAAGCAATATCCTTGCCTGTGAAGCCCTTTTTGTGCAAAGCAATGATGACGGCACGTGTTTCCTTGCAGGAAACCATGGTTGACAGAGGAAGAACAATGATTCCACCCTCCTTTTGAAGCTCCTTTTGAAGCTTCCAGTCTGTTATTCGAACTCAATCAGCATGACAGAGTGATCTCCAGCCTTGTCCTCGTCAACACTCACACCTGTGTTAACGAGAGAATCACTGACATGTCAGCTGGTCCTTTTGTGGCAGGGCTGAAATGCAGTGGACATGTTTTTGGGGGGATTCAGTTCATTTGTATGGCAAAGAGGGACTTTGCAATTAATTGCAATTCATCTGATCACTCTTCATAACATTCTGGAGTATATGCAAATTGCCATCATACAAACTGAGGCAGCAGACTTTGTGAAAATTAATATTTGTGTCACTCTCAAAACTTTTGGCCACGACTGTACATTCTAATTTGGGTTGGTTTATGGAGTTGTGAAATTAGCTGGGTCCATGTTTTCTACAAAGGAAAGGTTTCCAGATATTATAACATGTAACTACAGATCCCCTAACGGAGTAGGGTATTTTCTTTAGCTTGAGATATTGCATAACTTCCTTTATCCAATGGTTAAAAATAGGAGGCAACCGATCCTTCCACTTAAATAGTATAAGACGTCTAGCTAGAAGAGTAGTAAAATGCCAGCCTGTTGCCATAGAACTGTTTAGAAGGGCCTTCTGTGGTGTAAATAATCCCAATCCACCCGATCAAATGTTTTCTCAGCATCAAGTGATAATATCTCTGGAGTGTCAGATGAATAGGGATTGTAAAGTATATTATAAAGACGTCTGATGTTGAAAAAAGAGTGACCATTTTTTATGAAACCAGTTTGATCTGTAGAGATAAGGACTCAAAACGGCAGGCAATCATCTTAAACTCAGCAAAAAAAGAAATGTTCTCTCACTGTCAACTGCATTTATTTTCAGCAAACTTAACATGTTTAAATATTTGTATAAACATAAGACTCAACAACTGAGACATAAACTGAACAAGTTCTATAGACATGTGACTAACAGAAATGTAATAATGTGTCCCTGAAAAGGGGGGGATCAAAATGAAAAGGAACAGTCAGTATCTGGTGTGGCCACCAGCTGCATTAAGTACTGCAGTGCATCTCCTCCTCATGGACTGCACCAGATTTACCAGTTCTTGCTGTGAGATGTTACCCCACTCTTACACTCTTCCACCAAGGCACCTGCAAGTTCCCGGACATTTCTGGGGGGAATGGCCCTAGCCCTCACCCTCCGATCCAACAGGTCCCAGACATGCTCAATGGGATTGAGATCCGGGCTCTTCGCTGGCCATGGCAGAACACTGACATTCCTGTCTTGCAGGAAATCACGCACAGAACGAGCAGTATGGCTGGTGGCATTGTCATGCTGGAGGGTCATGTCAGGATGAGCCTGCAGGAAGGGTACCACATGAGGGAGGAGGATGTCTTCCCTGTAACGCACAGCGTTGAGATTGCCTGCAATGACAACAAGCTCAGTCCGATGATGCTGTGACACACCGCCCTAGACCATGACGGACCCTCCACCTACAAATCGATCCCGCTCCAGAGTACAGTACCATCTCCCGGGTGGCGCAGTGGTCTAGGGCACTGCATCGCAGTGCTAGCTGCGCCACCAGAGTCTCTGGGTTCGCGCCCAGGCTGGGCTGGGTTCGCGCCCAGGCTCTGTCGCAGCCGGCCGCAACCGGGAGATCCGTGGGGCGACGCACAATTGGCATAGCGTCGTCCGGGTTAGGGAGGGTTTGGCCGGTAGGGAGGGTTTGGCCGGTAGGGATATCCTTGTCTCAGTATGTAAAAATGTAATAAAATGTATGCACTCTACTGTAAGTCGCTCTGGATAAGAGCGTCTGCTCTTGGCCGGTAGGGATATCCTTGTCTCAGTATGTAAAAAAAAAAAAAAAAAAATGTAATAAAATGTATGCACTCTACTGTAAGTCGCTCTGGATAAGAGCGTCTGCTAAATGACTAAAATGTAATGTACAGGCCTCGGTGTAACGCTCATTCCTTCGACGATAAACACAAATCTGACCATCACCCCTGGTGAGACAAAACCGCGACTCGTCAGTGAAGAGCACTTTTTGCCAGGCTTGTCTGGTCCAATCGACGGAGGGTTTGTGCCCATAGGCGATGTTGTTGCCGGTGATGTCTGGTGAGGACCTGCCTTACAACAGGCCTACAAGCCCTCAGTCCAGCCTCTCTCAACCTATTGCGGACAGTCTGAGCACTGATGGAGGGATTGTGCGTTCCTGGTGTAACTCGGGCAGTTGCCAAAATATGAACAAATTCTTATTTTCAGTGACGGCCTAGGAACAGTGCCTTGTTCAGGGGCAGAACGACAGATTTTTACCTTGTCTGCTCGGGGATTCGATCTTGCAACTTTTCGGTTACTAGTCCAACGCTCTAACCGCCATACCGAACGTCGGACCGTCCGCGGAGCAGACTCTTGACATCATTGAAAGCGGCATGGTCACGAGCAACGCTGGGGGCATAGTCTGGGAAGATGGAGATGGGTGCCCGTTGCATCGAAGTGGGCCAAATTCTCTGGCACGCCGAAAAACATCAATACAATCCTGATAATAGTGTAGTTTAGCCGCAACGATGCAAGGTTTTCCACCAGGCTTTCTTGCTTGAGAGCCCCGACTTGAGTGGTCTACAAGGATGTCTTTATCCATTTTGAGGGCTTCCTTCAATACCTTTGAGACCGATGAAGTAGAACTTTAGCCCGGGTCCTCAGCTACCGAGCAAGAATCTCTTAAATTCCTCAGAGTAAATATTTTTTGCCGTGCCGAGGGGTGGAGCAGCTCAGCTCCCACTTGTTGAAGAACTCACTGACAAAATAACTTTCTCTTGTCAGTGACTCCGCTGGACTTAAACTTTTGCAGGTTATGTGCCATTTACGCATTAAAACTAAAATTAAAAGTTGAACAAGGTAAAGCACGTAACATAATTTTTTAAAATGTCACTACCACCATTTTTCTTTAAAGAGCTTTAGCAAGCCGCACAACTTTACTTGTAAAGTTACCATCTAGTGATGGTTGCTTTCTGTGAATTTCCTTAAAGGTATTCATTTTCAATTTACAAAGAACCCCACAATTATACTATTTTGGTGCAGACTTGAAAGTCAAATGAAGGGCAACTTGTACTTGAGATACTGTTTTGAAGCAGTGTTTGCTGCTGAGGGGAGGGCGGATCTTAATAATGTCTGGAATTTAGTGTAATGGAGTTTATGGAATCTTATCAAACATATGAATTTTGAGCCGTTTTACTCCCCTCTGCAGCCTCCACTGGTATGAAGGTGTACACATTGGGGAAGAAAATATTAATAGGAAAGGTGAAAGCAGCAAGGTAGACTATTGAGATGGGGTGGTAGGGTTTAAGAGATGGCTGTTGGCTATGTGGACCAAGGCTGCTGGAAATATTGTGCCATCTCTTCTCTCTGAGTGCTTTTTTAGTTTGAGGAAGCCTGGAAGAGCTTGCACTAATGTACGACACTCCAATTTCTTAGGAAAAAATTGCTTAAAGAGAGTTAGACAGGAGATGACAGCACTCCAAACGGTTCTGCCTTTACCAGTGGAACAGAAAATTGAATTTGGCAGTTAAATCTCTCAGAATGCATTTATTCAATCAGGTCTTGTAGCCTTCGCAGCAAAGTTAACATTGTATATAACATAGCAACACCATCCCTGGTATGCATTTTCTGAATTACATTTAAATGTTTATTTATTTATGTATTTAACTAGGCAAGTCAGTTAAGAACAAATTCTTATTTACAATGACGGCCAACTGCGGGTGGGTCAACTGCCTTGTTCAAGGGCAGAACGACAGATTTTTACCTTGTCAGCTCGGGGATTCGACCTGGCAACCTTTCGGTTACTGGCCAAACGCTATAACCACTAGGCTACCTGCCGCCCCTGAATGCATTGTATGTGGTGTATTTCTTTAAATATACAATGACTTAGGAAAGTATTCAGACCCCTTGACTGTTTCCACATTTTGTTACGTTACAGCCTTATTCTAAAATTGATTAAATTAAGAAAATAAAAATCCTCAGCAATCAACACACAATACCCCCTAATGACAAAACCAAAACAGGTTTTTAGACATTTTTGCAAATCTATTTAAAATAAAAAACAGATACCTTATTTACATAAGTATTCAGACCCTTTGCTATGAGGCTTGAAATTGAGCTCATGTGCATCCTGTTTCCATTGATCATTCTTGAGATGTTTCTAAAACTTGATTAGTGTCCACCGGTGGTAAATTCAATTGATTGGACATGATTTGGAAAGTCACACACCTGTCTATGTAAGGTCCCACAGTTGACAGTGCATGTCAGAGCAAAAACCAAGCCATGAGGTCAAAGGAATTGTCCGTAGAGCTCAGAGACAGGATTGTGTCGAGGCACAGATTTGGGGAAGGGTACCAAAAAATTTATGCATCATTGAAGGTCCCCAAGAACACAGTGGTCTCCATCACTCTTAAGTGGAAGAAGTTTGGAACCACCAAGACTCTTCTTAGAGCTGGCCGCCTGGCCAAACTGAGCAATTGGTGGAAAAGGGCCTTGGTCAGGGAGGTGACCAAGAACCCAATGGGCAGAGTTCTACAGTTCCTTTGTGGAGATGGGAGAACCTTCCAGAAGCACAACCATCTCTGCAGCTCTCCACCAATCAGGCCTTTCTGGTAGAGTGGCCAGACGGAAGCCAGTCCTCAGTAAAAGGCACATGACAGCCCGCTTGGAGTTTGCCAAAAGGCACCTGAAGACAGACCATGAGAAACAAGATTCTCTGGTCTGATGAAACCAAGATTGAACTCTGGCCTAGAATGCCAACCGTCATGTCTGGAGGAAACCTGGCACCATTCCTAGGATGAAGGATGGTGGTGGCAGCATCATGCTTTGGGGATGTTTTTCAGCGGCAGGGACTGGGAGACCAGTCAGGATCGAGGGAAAGATGAACAGAGCAAAGTACAGAGATCCTTGATGAAATCCTGCTCCAGAGCGCTCATGACCTCAGACTGAAGCGAAGGTTAACAGGACAAAGACCCTAAGCACACAGCCAAGACAACGCAGGAGTGGCTTCGGGACAAGTCTCTGAATGTCCTTGAGTTGCCCAGCGAGAGCCCAGACTTGAACCCGATCAAACATCTCTGGAGAGACCTGAAAATATCTGTGCAACAACGCTCCCCATCCAACCTGACAGAGCTTGAGAGTATCTGCAGAGAAGAATGGGAGAAACTCCCCAAATACAGGTTTTCCAAGCTTGTAGCATCATACCCAAGGCGACTCTATGCTGTAATCGCTGCCAAAGATGCTTCAACAAAGTTCTGAGTAAATAGTCTGAATACTTATGTCAATTTGATATTTCAGTTTATTGTTAACAAATTAGCAAACATTTCAGAACCTGTTTTTGCCTTGACATTATGGGGTACTGTGTGTAGATTGAGGGTTTTGAGTAAGGTCTGAGTACTTTCCGAAGGCACTGTATATTGGCACGTACAAGATCGGTACTTGACATTGAGATATGTAGAAGTGAAAGCGCTGTTTTTCTGCTGTGTTTTGCTGTGAGAGTGCAACACAAAGTGTGCGTATGTGTGAACGTTGCACAGCCCAAGTCTGTTTATCCGGATGCTGCTGCAGTCCAACTACAGTTAATGAGTGCACCGTGGCGGTGTTTAAAGCCAGCATGTCTCTCCCAAGGTGCCCAACATTAATTTAGACTGCTTTTCGTTCCTCCCCATTCAGAGTGAGTAGTTTCCACCTGAGTGAGCTAAATTAATGGGAGTGTGTGAAGAAGGGAGACAGCACTGCTCAGCCCGGCTGGGGACTCCCTCATTGGCCTGCACAATAAATTGATTCCATTACTTTATTCTCAAGGTGCTGACAGACTACTTTAGGAGAGACCTGTCCAAATAAGAGTAAGGAAGGGGCTGATGGTGGGTTACTAAGGGGTTCTGAATGTGATTGGGCCACAGGAGTGTCACTTTGTCTTGTGCCCAGACAGAGGTAGTTGATTACTGATTATGCAAGGAAAGCCATTGGTTATGCATACCAACCTACATGTTGACCATTTCCTATCCTGTCTGTCTGTAGGGATGACCTGGTGCAGATGGGCCGGGGCCCGGGTAACAACACCCTGACGGTGCGGACAGTCAACGTGGGCCTCACCCTGCTGGCGGTGTGGGACGAGGAGCAGGCAGGCATGGCTGACTACCTGGCGCTGCCCGTTCAGCACGCCATCCACCCCGAGGAGGCCACGAGGCTGGTGGTGGGAGACGTGGTCTGCTTCAGCGCCCAACTCCTCAGCCCCCAAGGTGAGAGGTCAAAGAGGGGTTCATGTGGTGTTGTAAAATAACAGGTACGCTGTCACTGGTAGTACTACCGAGGTGCATGAAATTCAGATGAGGCTTATCTGCAAAGATGTTGAGACAATATTTGGAGCAAAATGGACGTTTCGTTGGATTGATGCAGTTTCACATGGGTCTCTGGGATGTTGCGTCTTTAATATGCGATATCAATGGAGGCTGGTGGGAGGAGCTATACGAGGAGGGGTTCATTGGAATGGAATTGATGGTATCAAACGCATGGAAACCACATTTTTGACTCCGTTCCATTTATTCCATTCTAGCCATTACAATGAGCCCATCCTCCTATGGCTCTTCCCACCAGCCCCCACTGTGTGATATTGATGTCTTTTGCAATATCCGTGTTTGTTTTCATCTACTTCGGAATGGAGTATATTTTTCTGCTGATTATTTAAACATTACCATTGTCAGCCCTGCGGGAAGGAGTGTGGCGGATGAGACAGTCTTACAGTAAATGATGTGTGAAAATTCAAGATGAGTGTTGAACCAAGGGGAGTTTCTCAGCTCTACTCTTTTCCCTACAGGTGTCCCGGGTACCTGGAGCTCCTCATCCACTGGCGTGCTGCAGGTAGACTCTAAAATGGGCGTGGCCGTGGCAAGAGACGCAGGCACCACCACTGTCTACTATGAGATCCCTGGGCTGCTGAAGACCTACAGAGAGGTACTGTAACGACAACCTTGCTACCAGAGGACATTTGTGTGTCAGAGAGGGAATGAAAGTATGTTGTGCAACAACAAATGGTTTAATCATGATTATCCAAACCGTATACACTACCCCGGTTTCTAGAGAGGTGGACAACACTGCCCACTGGGCACACACTGGTTGAATCAACGTTGTTTCACGTAAATGACGTTGAACCAACGTGGAATAGACGGTGAATTGACGTCTGAGGGGGTGCAGCAGTCTAAGGCAGTGCTAGAGGCGTCACTAGAGATCCGTGTTCGATCCCGGGCTGTGTCGCAGCCGGCCTCGACCGGGAGATCCATGAGGCGGCGCACAATTGGCCCAGCGTCGTCCGGGTTAGGTGAGGGTTTGGTGTTTCCGCCGACATATTGGTGCGTCTGACTTCCGGGTTAAGTGAGCAGTGCGCCTTGGCAGGATCGTGTTTCGGAGGACGCATGGCTCTCGACCTTCGCCTCTCCCGAGTCCGTACGGGAGTCAACAGCGATGGGACAAGACTGTAACTACCAATTTGGACATCACGAAATTGGGGATAAAAAAATAATACAAATAGAATTGACGTCTGTGCCAGGGGGTACCTAGTTGCTTCTCCTAGAACAAACCTGAAGTCTTAGGGTAGAGTTCTACACAGTAAACATCTGACACTATAAAGATGCTTATAAGACCATCATCATGATCAGTACCAGATGATCATGGCTGTCTCAGTGTAACGTGTGTGACGGCCCTCCCCTCCCACCCCCTGCTGTGGGTCTGAAGTCTCCACAAAGAGACACGCAGGCAGCATGGAGAAGATTAATTAGCCCAGCCTTCCTCTTTGAGATGGAGCACTCTCTCTCTCTCTCTCTCTCTCAAAGAACATCTCTCACCGCCTCTCATGTCTGTCTGTCTCTTCTAGTCAGCTCCCTCTTTCCGGCTGCTACAGGCTTCTATGTGTTCCTGTTTTTACATATGAATCTTTCCCAATTAGCTGGGAGTGAGTGACTGAGGAGAATCAGTGTGGAGTGGATTAGATAGATGCTATCAGGACCAGTAGCTAACACTCCGACAGGAACAACACATCTTAAAGGAGAAGGCTCTGAATGGAGATGTTAACCGGTACCGTGTTGCTGTACTGAACACTGAAGTGAATAGGCCCAGCTGTTCACTTCAATTTGCACATACATAGGATTTAAATCACAGGACAGGTGAATGCAATGTGGAGGCTAGCCGGCTAGCTAGCTGTTTTTACCAGTCCCTGTAACTTTTATATCAGTGCAGATGAAGGAAAGTAGACAATGAGCTGAGACTTCGTTATAGACTTGAGATTCACCCCAAGTAATACCAGTGTTATGACTCACTGTGTTGGTTTGTCCCAGGTGGTGGTGGAGGGGGCCACCAGGACAGCGGTGATGGCTCACCCTGCAGCGGTGAGGGGGGACAGGGACACCAGGATACTGCTCACCACCAGAGAGACGGGAACCAACCTCATAGGCTCCTGCTCCGCTGCCCAGACCGCCTCCATCGCCCTGCTGCACCCAGAGACCTCCGTCAGCTGCCGTCTGAGCTTCACCAGCGACGCCGTCAACTTCTCCGCCCATGACGTCTACCTCACACACATCAGCTTCGACCCCAGCACCGGTAAGACCTGTTCTCGGGCTCAAGGAAGTTGAGGTGGTGAATGTTGGGCAGTATGTTTACTGAATGGTCTTTTCTCCAACCTTCAGTTTACTTGTGCATAATGGATTTGACCTTCACATCATTAATCACCCATTAGACATGCGTGCAGCAGGAGGGATTTACTAAACCCACAGTGGGTCAGCTGGTGCGGTGCAGTGCACCAGGGGCTGCTCTGGCAAAGAGGGCAAGGAAGTTCTGTTTACAAGGGAATCATTTACTGGAGGCCATAAACGGTGTTGGGGTGATATATTCAGCAGAATGGGTCTAATTGTTTTGGGGAGTTTGGGGCTCCTCTCCTGCCCCGGCCCAGTGCAGGCTTGTGGTGGGGGGGGGGACGACGACGACGACTAATGTATGTGAGATGACTCTGGAGTAGGGTTGGAGGGGAAGGTAAACTGACTAAACACCAGCACAGGTTGGGAAAGATTCTCCCTCCACTGTTGCTACATAAGGGATTAGAATTGAGTGGGTTCTAATCATGTTTTAAATGGAATTCTCATGGCTATTGCGTTTGTGCCTTTTTTAAATAATGTTCTAGTGAAGAGGCTTCTAATGGGGGAAATCACGTTTTAAGCATCTGCGACCGTGTGGTTGTGGAAGACCAGCATCGTCTTTTAAGAAGTAGATTCTTAGAAGCATCCATAAACATGAACAACTTGAAATAAGACCAATTTTGACGTCACCTTTCTCATTAGAAACACCGACACCTATTGTTACCTCTCTACCTCCGCCCTCTCTCCCTCTCCCTCCCAGGCTTCTACTCCTGCTCTCTGACCCTGCAGTCTCTGAGTGACCAGCAGACACGGGTGCTGAGCCTGTCCATGACCAGCCTGTTGGTGAGGGCTGGGGTGGAGGGCAGTGCCTTCTCTGGGGAGCAGGTCAGTGCCAGGCTGCCCGTGGAGACAGGCCTGTATTCTGACCAGACAGAGCTGCTGCTCAGCAACCTGCAGCCCGACGCAGAGCTCACTGTCTACGGCCCTACCGCAGCACTCGGCAGCCTGGAGGTACGTCTGTCTGTCAACTTTATCAACTTTATTTGAAAGTGCTTTTTGACGTGGGTCTCATACCTTCCAGAAGCTGTTAAAAATGGAAAAGGGAAATGAATGATGAGGACAATGAGGGAGGTATAACATTTGGCACTGGATGTCACTTCTCCATAACCCCAGTGTTTCACCCACCATTTACTCCTGTCCGTTAGGTGTCGTCCAGCTCTCCGTCCATCTCGATCCAGGAGAGAGAAGTGTTCCACGGCTTCCCCAGTTACTCTAAGTACACGGTCAGTGTGGTGGACCCCCAGGCTGCAGCCTCAGCCTCCGTGTCCATAACCAGCTCATCCACTGGCCAGATCCTCGTCATCCCAGTCACCGTCATCCACGTGACTGATCCCAGCACCACAATGCAAGGTCAGCTAGCCATCTCTGAGTGGAACAGGGTTGACGATATGGTAGATGTGATAACTCTGATGGTGCAGAATACAAGATATACTGTAAAAGGGGGATACTTTCAACATCCTAATTATAGCAGTGTTGGGACACTTTCCTTGAAAATATTCAGGTCAGTCATTTTATCTGAGAGCGGTATTATTATAGCAACAGTAGGAAAGTAGCAGACTGCAGTGTGAAGCCTGCATCCTCTGACCAGCCATCCATAAAGCCATTAGTTGTTCATGGGCTTGAGAAATGGAGCACGTTAGGATTTCGCTGAAGTGTCAACTAGCATCACCCCATTGTCGTTGCAGTATCAGAACATTCAACTGTGAATTATTATTATTATTTTTTACATTTGTACAAGGTAGCGCGCTTATAATTGTTCAAAAGAAGCACTGAGCAGTGCCATGTCCTAGTCTCACCCGTCCCTTTTGTCCTCTCCAGCTGCTGCTTCCGTGGTTGCCATGGAGGGATCCCATTTCCTGCAGGCCTTCATCGACTCTTACCAGATGATGTTCTTCACCATCTTCGCGCTACTGGCTGGCACCGCCATCATCATCATCGGTGAGTAGCCACATCCCCCAACTAAGATTGTGTTTGTCGCAGGAAACCCGTCGTCACTTTACCTTGTTAGCAGGTCCGCGTGATGACTCGATATAATTAAAAAACCAAGTGGGTTGGATAGTGAAGGTTTTGATGTTGATACTGCAATGCTTCAGGGACCATGAAGACATTTGACCATTCTAACAGGTAACATTTAATGTTCTCTTCCTACCCAGTGTGCCATGCACTGTTCTCTCAGAGGGACTTAGCGCCTCACCCAGCCTTCATTCAGAGGACACCGTCCCCTTCAGGTAGAGACCTGTCATTGTTTACATTATGTTCCCTTTTAAATAGTGTTGACTTCAGCTTGCCCCTTTCTAATAGGCTTTATACCTCTGCAACACAATCGAATTGAAAGAGGTAACTGCGGTAAATTGGTATTTTACTTCAGCTGTGTTTGGCAAAATGTTTTTTTTCTCATTTGCTTAGTAGACATTTGTTGAATAGCTGTTTGGAGACATTGATCAGAGCTGTTTATTGCTCATATACTCTGCTCCGTTGAGGGTGCTTGAGTTTCAGTGCTGTTCCGTTTGTTTAGCCTGCTGTGCCTCACTCCCACCTCTGATTCAGGTTTTGCCTCACCCGTCTCAAACTCCTTCACCAACAACATGACCTCCCCGGACACAAGGAGCAGCCACAAACTACGACTCTTCTCCCCAGACTACAACTCCCGGTAGGGATCCCTACAGTACCTACCCCAGCTTCTGACAACGCCCCAGGCCTGAACTCTACATGGGATTGGGCAGTGGTGCCTTTGTCACTCAGAGGAGAATGGCAGAGAATCTTACCGCTTAATTCGGTCATATGTCATATACTGTATTCAAAAGTATGTGAAGTTTGTTTTAAAGAGGGGGCAAACTCTTACGAAGTTGCATTTTCATTTAGTCATGCATTGATGTCAATGGGAGACTAAGTGAACGTTTGACTTAAATGGAAGTTATGATTTGCCCCAAAATGTGCACTTCAATTAGGACTGAAAACAGACTTTAAGCAATATGAAGTCAACAGGGCTATCTTTGTGTGTGCGCGCGTTCTCAATTGGGTAAAAGTCTGTCCTCTCCTCGACGACTCCTCTCCAACATGACTCGGAAACCAATAAGTGGTCGCCATATGTAGGAGGGTGTAAATTCGTGAACTGAGAAGTTTGATCGTCTCCTTGATACGCTACTTATCTGTTGTCTGGCACAACCAGCAACATTTATTTTTACCACATAACACATATTTTGGTATTCCTCCTCTGCAAATGTAATTTGCCTTATGATGCGCAAGTGGATAAGTCTCATTTCATACAAGCACATTTGTTTGCAAGTTTCCTGGAGTCCCTTTGACCATTTTCAAAAAGAGGAGAGGATGGAGGAAAGGATGCTAGGAGTCGAGCAACACCAATTGAGAATCTCCCGGTGTGTATGTGAAGCACTGCACAAACCATCCCTGCCCCAACTGCAACAAGATTTGTAGGTCACGGATTGGCCTGATCAGCCATCTCCGGACCCATGACCAGTCAGACCATGTGTGAATCATGGTGTGTGTTTTTGTGTGTGAAGCATGGTACATTTAAACTAGTTTGCTTTTTTGTTTTTGTACTCTGTTTTCAGTATTTGTAGTTATACCGTGTTATGTTTGATTTCATACCAATACTTAACTGTTGCAGCCTCTTAAAATTAACTAATTTATACTCCCATTTTGCTTTTCACATTTAATAGTTTTGCTTTTCAGAAATGTACTTCTAAGCTTGAAGATATGTTTTGTTGATCAAGAATTGTTGCTTTGAAACTCAGGAATTTGACAAACTACTCTCCTGGATGGCCTAGTTGTCAGCAGCAAGTGATAACATGAAGATGCTGATTTCAGGTTATGTTTAAATGTTATTTTGGGGAAATGTAGCATATTGATTTTGTGAAGTATAACCACTGAATCCGTCCATTTTGTTAGTGTGCATATTAAGGACATATCACCTATGTTCAAAAGCAGGATATGGTCAGTCATTGTGTTCACTTTGATGACGTTTTTGTTTTGAAACTCGGTTGTATTTAACCATTTTTAAATGCTTTGGTCAGTACAGTGCTAATTGAGCCTAAAGAAAGGCAGCTCTTCTGTCAATCACCAATGTGAAATAGTTTGGAAATGTGAACCATGTTTCAGTTTTTCATTATATACTGAACAAAAATATAAACACAACATGCAACAATTTCAAAGATTCTACTGAGTTACAGTTCATGTAAGGAGATCAGTCAATTTAAATAAATTCATTAGGCCCTAATCTATGGATTTCACATGACTGGGAATACAGATATCCATCTCTCGGTCAAAGATGCCTTACAAAAGATGGGCCTCAGGATCTCGTCCCGGTATTTCTGTGCGTTCAAATTGCCATCGATAAAATGCAGCTTATGCCTGCCCATACCATAACCCCACCGCCACCATGGGCACTCTGTCCACAACGTTCACATCAGCAAACCGCTCGCCCACAAGACGCCATACACGTGGTCTGCGGTTGTGAGGCCGGTTGGACGTACTGCCAAATTCTCTAAAACGACGTTGGAAGCAGTTTATGGTAGAGAAATTAACATTCAATTCTCTAGCAACAACTCTGGTGGACATTCCTGCAGTCAGCATGCCAATTGCACGCTCCCTCAACTTGAGATATCTGTGGCATTGTGTTGTGACAACTGCACATTTTGAAGTGGCCTTTTATTGTCCCCAGCACACGGTGCACCTGTGTAACGATCATGCTGTTTAATCAGCCTCTTGATATGCCACACCTGTCAGATGGATGGATTATCTTGGCAAAGGAGAAATGCTCACTAACAGGGATGTAAACACATTTGTGCACATTTTGAGAAATAAGCTTTTTGTGCATATGGAAAATTTCTGCGATCTTTTTTTCAGCTCATGAAACATGGGACCAACCACTTTACATGTTGCGTTTATATTTTTGTTCAGTGTACAATCCCTTCAGTATCTTATCAACCGAAGTGAACTAGCAATGTTGTAAATTACCTATGTATTACGAGGCATATGTTCATGTACTGTATGTATGTGCCGAAGGCCTTGAAGCAAGCTCTGATAAGTTATCTGATAAGGCCTTTTGAGACTGCACTGCAATTTTTTGGAAGAATAATCACTATTTTGGTATTTGGCGAAGGAAAGCTGTGAAACTTTCAAGGTGATTTATGTTGAATGCTTTCAGTTTTAATGTGCAGACAGTGTATTATTCCCCTGCTTTCCTTGTGTTTTAAGCGTCTTGCCTTACTCATCTCACAGCAGTGCTATGCAGCGAAGTGGAAATACTAGAATTACCGTCCGGCTTGAGTGTTTGTGAGATCATTGCTGAATAATAAACATTTTACTTTTCAAATGCCGTTGCCTCTATGAATAACCTGTGTTTATGGCTTCCTGTTTCTTGATTGGCACCCTGCAGGAAGAAAGGAACACACATTCACATTGGAGTGAAGGGGCGTGTCCTTAGCTGGAACAATCACATTGATTGGAACAGAGGCTACTGTGTATTTAAGGCATCCAACAATTGCAGCACACCATTTCCTAAGCCTCTGTGGTAGTGTCGGGGGAAAATTAATAGCATATCCCTGCCATGTGATACACAAGTTTGTCCCCCTTCATATCCCTCCCGTGTTTGAGCTGTAGGAGCAGGTCCTCTGCATCACAGCTAACTGATTTCCCATCTGTCCCTAAGCCCAGTGATGGTGTCACACACCACGCTTCCTCCGTCTGCCCTGCCACAGACAGAGGAGATGTAGTGAGTGTCATCATTCCAGGGTCTCTGGAGATGTGTTAAAGGTCTGAAATCGCTGATCAAACACCTCGTCCCCTTGCTTGCGTCAGTGGCCTGGCCTAGTGGGACTCAGTCGGTTGCACATAGCTCATCTGTATGCCTGCTCTGGCACCGCGGATGCCAATAACTGCTCGGCAGCCTTAAGTGGGTGTGGAGAAGTGCATGATGGGAAGCAGGATAAGGTGAGCCAAATTGGCCAGCTGTGGCGTGCCCATGAATGAGTTCTTAAATCTGTGAGATGCTAATGTGTTATTTTAGTTGATAGCGTTACATATACGTTGAGCGCTTGAATGTCACAGTCTGTATAGTACGCAGATTAATTAAGGCGCAGGTATACCAATTAAAATGGGACTGGAGGAAAAATGTACACAAAAACACCAGAGATATGTAAACACACATGCATACACCTCCTCCAATGATTGGGATGTGCATTACCGGTCCTTGGTGTTTGACAATATATTTCACTCAGTTGTAAACAGATGCTGTAAAGAAAGAGCCTCTGCCCTTGCTTGAATGTTGTGTGGCTTTTGAAAAGAAAGCCAGTTGCTTAGCTCAGGCCATGGTCAACACCGTGTGGTTCATGGGCGCATTTTAGAGCAAGACCTGCTTATACAGTAAATAGAGGAGAAAATAATACTAACACGAGGAATGAAATGCACAAGAATTAAGCTACATACAGGGCTAAGCAGTACCAGATCAATATGCAGAGGTAGATATATGTACACGAAGGCAGGGTAAAGCAACTAGGCATTAGGATAGATAATTAGAGTAAGAATAAAAAACAGTAGCAGCAGCATATGATGAGTGAAAGTGTGTGGGTTTTGTGTGAGAGTGTCAGCGTAGTGTGTGAACACACGCACAATCGTTTTTAGTTATATTGTTTGTATATCGTTGTATATAACATTTGTGTGACTGTCCTTGTCCATCAGTGTTTTGTTACTTTTTGTGGAACCCAGGAAGATGACATTAGCTGCAGCTTCGGCAAAAGCTAACGGGGGATCCAAATAAAAAATAGACAAAACAGCATAGAGTCAGTGCAGACAGTCCGTGTAACCATTTAATTAACCATTTAGCAGTCTAATGGATTGGGGATAGAAGCTGTCTCGGAGCCTGTTGGTCCCAGAGCCGATACTCCGGTACCGTTTGCCTGACGGTAGCAGAGTGAACAGTCTATGGCTTGGGTGGCTGAAGTCTTTGGCAACTTTTTGGGCCTTCCTCTGTCACCGGCTGACATAGAGGTCCTAGATAGCAGGGAGCTAAGCCCCAGAGATGTACTGGGCCATCCGCAGCACCCTCTGTAGCGCTTTGCGGTCGAGGATGGTGCATTTGCCATACCAAGCAGTGATGCAGCCAGTCAAGATGTTCTCGATGGTGCAGCTGTAGAACTTTTTGAGGATCCAAGGACCCATGACAAATCTTCTTGAGGGGGAAGAGGCACTGTCATGTGTGTGGACCATGTTTAAGTCCTTAGTGATGTGGACGCCAAGGAATTTGAATCTCTCGACCCGCTCCACTACAGCCCCGTTGCTCTGGATGGGGGCGCACTCTCCCCTTTGTCGTGTAGTCGTTGATCAGCTCCTTGGTCTGACTGATGTTGAGGGAGAGGTTGTTGTTCTGGCACCACACTGCCAAGTCTCTGACCTCCCTGTAGGCTGTCTCATCGCTGTCGGTGATCAGGCCTACCTCCGCCATGTCGTCAGCAAACTTGATTTTGTACAAGGGTTAATTAAAGTGAGATTGTAATCAAGACTGTTTTTTATTTTTTATTATAGACTTGTCATTGTTTGCAGAATACCACATGCACTGTGCATACAGACATCATACAAGCAGGACTGAGGTCAATCATGCACGCTAAACTAAAGTAGACAGTCAATTTATTTTCCCCCATTTAAGTGTGTGAGAGTTGTGAAAAAACCTACCTGTCTACCTAAAAGCTGTCTTGGTCACCACATGTGTTCCAGATGGGTTAATGTACTGACAGGGGAGGAAATCAATGAGACCCTGGGTTGTGAAGGAGACCTGAGAGGAATATCAAGGCTGGCTATCCCCTCTCCCTGAACGATCCGGACCAGAGCAAAGATTTCCTATCGACCACCGTCTGGAAGCCACAGTGGTTATAGATGATGAGAAAGATTATGAGCCAAACGGAAGCCGTTAAGATGTGACATTATCCACAGAGCTCAGCTAGTTTATGGAATACAATAGCTACGGTACGGTATATTACACCTGAGATTGTGTTGTTTTTGTGAAGCCATGCAGGATGAATGGGCTCCAAGATGAATAGGTTGAAAGTGTATGTGCAATCTCAATCTCCTGTTCCTCTTAAATTCCTACAGCTTTGATTTATAGTGATTTGTGATGAAATACCTGACATACGTAATGCCTTTCATTACATAGGACTTTTCTGAAATGTAGCCCTATAGCCCACCAGAATTCTGTACATGCGATATTTTCTTCAATGGTGTGCCCACTGCCCACTCACATCCATCACACAAGTACTGCATGCTGCATGGACTCCTATATCTTCATGAAGAATTGGGCTTTGTAGAGCTGAGCACAGGGTACTAGGCTGCCGGAGTTCTTGGCATTCTCTGTCAAAACTCTTTCCACACTGCTTGCTTAATGATAGGGCCTCCTTTTCCATCACAGAGCGGGTCAATGCTTTGTGAAGCTGAACTCTGAGAGAGCCTCGAAATGGCTTTGCCTCAGCGGAATATATGAGTGGTTTCACACTGGAAATCTACAGGGCGGGCACACGTTTCACTGGCACCAAGCACAGAACTGACCGGTCATCCAGAGGAAGGAAGAAGAGTGCAGAGAGAACCAGAATAATAACAATGTCTTTCAGAGTGCTTTACATCTTGTGGGTGGTGACTTCCCTCATCCACAACTAATGTGTTGTACCCTGGAAGGTGATGCACATTTTTCACTCCTGGTTAGACTTTCAAAACTAGCGTCCTGTCCAAAGGGTGTACTGGTACATGAAGTTGCCTCACGCTACAGAAACAGGAGATGAGCTGTTCCAGCTCGCTCAAGCCAAGGCTACTTAGTTATTTATTACTCCTGGTGCCGGAGAGGTGAGAGGTTGATTACCGGCAACTTGGAGCAGAGGGATAGACTGGGAAGCAGCAGACCGCTATGTACACAACTGAAGGGGATACTTGACGTTGGTGAAGGTTGAATGCTGCGTGTCAGACTGGGTGGTATGTCATTTGACACCGGGGACAAATGCTGGACCCGAAATGGAAGCCACTGGGGTAAGGCATCTGGTAACACACGTCTGGTAGCATCTGCAAGGGCACATAGCTCCGATACCAGCTACTGGTGAATGCTGCACTGCATGCCCATCTGGATACCATGTGTCCGAGCCTGGGTTAACTCAGGCATCAGCAGGCCAGGCCCGCTCACTGCCATGGGGATTAGGGAACTGCAGCAAAAACCCTTATACACTACATCTGCACTGGCCTGTCACTCACACTTGGCTTTCTGCTGCATAGCCCTACTGTCTACTTTTATCAGTGAATAACTAACTTCCAGTACTGTAGCTAGTGTACAATCCTTCCTGGCTCCTTCTGGACGTACAGTGGAAGTGAAGCAATCCCCTCTGGTTTACGAACATAATGTTCATCCAAATGCAGTGTAACAGCATCCAGGATTACAGCACCTCGCTTGTTCGTTGAAATATTGATCAAAGGGAAAAAGAGTGTGGAGAAAAACAAGACTGAAAAGAGAGATTGGGAAGGGAAATGTGTCTGAACATGGTTGTGTGTTTCTGTAGACTAGCAGGAGCTGTGTGCATCTCTCTCTCTATCACCTCCCCATTGGCTTTGATAACAGAGCCACTAACAGGGAGAAGATGATCACAGCCAGTAGAGTGAATAATGCACTACTCCGGTACCATTCCTCAGTCTCATTTAATGCATAATGTACTTCCAAACCTCTCGAGGATGAAAGTGATATTATGAGATATCATGGAGATGGCTTCTTAAGGCAGGCGTCAGGGCGGTGTCGTGGTGAAAGAGCAGAGCTGTCTTTCTGAGGGTTGCTTTCATCTGATGGATTTGTTGTTTTTGAGGTAACATTTCTCAAAACAACAAGTTTCTCTCTCCATGATGTAGTAGTAATGGTATACACACAGTATGATTCCAAACAGGTTTCTAATGTTTACTGCCAACACTGCCAATCCTCATTTCAGTGTAAATACATGTGATACCCTGTTGGTCAATAAATCTGAATAGATCAGCAGACCTGTGCAAACACACAGTCACACACACATGCACATCAATGTAAGTCGGAGAATGATCACCTGTCTCATAACCTCTTTTGAGGCCAGTCACGCCACCCATGGACAGCCCTCTCTTTCCCAGTGTCATTTAGCATAGGGGGCTGCTCCAGGCCCTTGGGGACTGGCTCTGTGGAAAGATGCTACCTGCAGCCACGCATACCAATGTGCTGAATCGTTACAGATAAGTCCTTCCTGACACAAGCACTGTCACATGCAATTCCCGCCACACCAGCACAGAGGCCAGTGACACAGTTGCTGTTTTTGTGGAATGTATTTTGGGGACATTCACCATGTGACGGCTCCAATATACTACACATCGGAACTGATCCGTTGTAAAATAGATTGACACGGATGTCGCGCTCCTTGCTTAGCGAGTACCATTTCCTCCTGATTCGGCTCACACTGAGGCTCGAACACAGGACCATTTCCTTACTAGCCCACGTGGCCGCCCTACTGAAGCATCTTACCGGTCAGCGGCGCAAATGGCGACACTCCAGGCTGAGGAGTACATTTCACACATCCTCATGTGCTACACTGGCATTTATGGCCAGTAAACGCTTTTTTAGATGGATTTACTATTGAACAACAAGGTTCCATCACAGAGGGTTAAGAACAACTGACATTTGGGGGGCGGGTGACATTTTGTTACATGGGTTTGGGCCACGCCCGTAATAAAAAAATATTTTAAATGCTCATTTCTAGTGACTTTTGCGAAAAGGATACCGACAAATATTAACTTACAAATGAGCAAATTTACAAGGTTAAATTGACATGCAGTGGCCATGTATTGGGCCTTGGCCAGTCATACTGTACTGAATACCAGTGAGACTGTTAATGTGGATATATTCAATTAAACAACCATTTTGTACTCTTTCTCTGCTATTGTATGATTTCTTTACTAGTATTTTTCTCACTTAAGATAATGATTTTTATTGTCACATACACCAGATAGGTGCAGTGAAATGTGTTGTTTTACAGGGTCAGCCATAGTAGTACACTAAATTAGGGTTAAGGGCCTTGCTCAAGGACACATCGACAGATTTTTCATCTTGACGTCTCAGGTATTCAAACCAGCACACTTTCGGTTACTGGTCCAACGCTGTATGGTTTGAAACTTAACGTAATATTTTCAACTTATAATACAGTTATTATGCTGTAATAATAACCAGTAACATAACACAGTTAAAAACTGTTTTAATTTCAAAAAGGGTAGTCATAAAAGGTCAAACTGAAATTAATCAATCTCCACTCTACAAAAGTATTATTATTTTTAAATATTATCATGGCTGCCTCTCTCCTACACAAAGTTAACACATGTAATATACCCTCTAGACGAGGGATGAGCAAAAAAAAAATTGTTGCCCACTTGACAACAGAGAGAAAAAATTGAAGTTTTAGACCTGCCATGTTTTTTTTCGGGGCATTACTGAATTATTCAATGTAACAAATCAAACATTAAACCTCGTAAACAATACATGGTAATTCATGGTAACCTTGTAAACAATTAATTTAGACCTGGTGTCTATTTGAAACAGCTGTTTATTTGCTGAAATGTGTGCCGTTGCCCAGCTATTAAAAGGGACAGGCAGCTATTTGAGACTTGCCTGCTTTAACCTGCTTCTAACATTGGGGGTCCCCCCTGACCACCCTCGCTCCGTCATATGTCTCTAATGCGCTATTAGCACAGGACTCGTGTTTACTGAACGTTGGTTATGTAATTATAGCCCCAGAATGTCTGTTATTCCAATGGACAATTCAGGAGAAAAAAAAATCCAAACTGTATTTCTTATATTTTTTCCCAATAAATTATGATGGAAGCCTAGACGGGTTTTTTTTCTAGGCGTGAAGATATAAGTCCAGGTGATAACAGGCTACACTGAGAACTCGAGCTTTGTTCCCAAGTTTCTAAACCATACCAAACCATCTTTGGTATATTGTCGCCATAATATTTGAATTGAGGAAGTGTGATCATAATCAGTGGTGACCCGTCATGCAGGGCAGATTGGGCACATTTTTGCAACAACGTAAAAACATAATAATAATTGAGTTAATAAAGCCTCCCTACAAACATGGTCTTTTTTTTCCCTTTCTTGAGTAAGGCAGTTGCAAAATGCAGGTTTTTCAGCCTAGCTCAGTGCTTTCTGTGGTGGTGGGACAGCCAGCGGAAAATACGGAGCGTAGGGGTTGGTAATGTTCTCTAGTTGCGCCGTGATTGGATCAGTGTTCTGTCACTCATGGGGACACGACGTCACTACCAAATCTAAGGGTAGAGCCTGAAAATTCAAGCCCCTTGGGTGCTGCCATAGAGTTACATTAGATGTGCTCATCCAAGAAGGCTCAAATGACGTCAAATCACTTTATATCTCCAGTAGCTTTAACTGGACTGAATATCCAAGCCTCACAGAAGACGGCAAGCATGCTAGCTAGCTACGATGAGAACCAGAGAAGCATGGATACACAAGATGCTGCGAGCTCAAGCAAGAGAAAGAACAAGATGGACCAGGACAAGATCCTTGCAACCTCTTTACCTCATACCCCAATTAAAAATCCACCAGAGAAAAAAGTGAGAGTACATTTCCATGTCTGAACTTTTCTCTGCAATCCAGACCCTGACTACTAAACAAAATACCACATTCTCCAAAGGGTCTATCATAGAGCGGGCTACTGAAGAAACAAAGGAAATGGATAATTTGTCAGAGACTGTCCGTCAGCTTCACACAGTTGTGAGCGAGAACACGAAAAATAAAACGTTCCTTGAGAACAAGCAGAAGATACTGCAATCCCAAAATAATGAGCTGTCTGAGAATGTAGCTGAACTTCAACAGTACTCTCGCAGGTGGAATCTGAAAATTCAAGGTGTAAGAGAGGTAGAGGGAGAGGACATTGGGGAAGTAGTCATCAATATCCTGGGAAAGGTTGTTCCATGCATCAAAGACAAGCTAAGAGACGTGATCGACGTGGTACATCGACTTGGGAAACAAAGATCTGATGGACCCCCTCGCAATGTCATCCTGAGCTTCACTATTCACCACTACAGGGACATCATCTGGAAAATGGCCAAGGGGAACAAGTTTCTGGATGGGAAGAAGCTTTGCATCAAAGAGGCTCTGATACCGCAGGATCATACTGCCAGGGAGAAACTGTGGCCGCTTATACAGAAGGCACGACAAGACGGAAAGAAGGCTGGGTTCAAAGGCCTATACATGTTCATCAAAGGAAGAAAGATTGCTGGTTAACTCTGATGACATGAACCACACTTGAACTGTGAGTACTGCCAATAGTACGTTTACTGTACTGAAACGAGTACATTTACCATTCAAACTACAATTTATGAACACTTGCCAAACAAAAAAGGGAAAAAAGGGATTTGTTATACTGTTAACCACTGCTACCTCAACTGAGCGTGGTTTTCCGTCGGAGTAACCCTCTCAAGCTTTGCTGTTTGTTTTATTGTTCACATTACTACATCTGTTGTCTAGTTTGTCTCTTTCTTTTTTAATGCATGAGTTTGTTTTCAACTCACTTAATATTGGTAGCCTGAATGCAAAAAGGAAAGTATTTTTTTATATTGTAAATGCGGTAAAGAAGATGTTGTCCTTCTTCAGGAAACTCATTCATGTGAAAGTGACTTGAAATTTTGGAAGTCACAATGGGGAGACATGGCTTATTTCTGTCATGGATCAAACCATTCTGCTGGTGTTTTGACACTTTTCCACAATTTTAAAGGCGACATTCTAGAATCCACATCTTCACAGGATGGGAGATGGGTCCGAGTAACTGTTAAACTTGACAATGCTATTTTCATCATCTGTAATGTGTATGGATGTTGCGTAATCGTACTGAAGGTAGGTAAGGAGTCAGGCGCAGCAGAGCAGAGATGTCAATGTAGCGTCTTTAATAGGCAAGTCCCAAAACGGTGTCCATAAACGCCCAAGACAAAATAGAACCCACAGTTATTCACGGAAGGGGGAAAACAACGCTCCTTACTATACTAAACACACGGTACACGTGAATAAACTGAGGAACAAACCTCCACGAGCAACACAAAAATAACCCCTCACAAACCTAAGCGGGGGGAACAGGGGTAAATATACACACAGAAATTAAAGCAAATGAAAACCAGGTGTGAATGAACCAAAGACAAAACCAACGGAAAAGGACAAATGGATTGGTGATGGCTAGTAGGCCGACCGCCAAGCACCGCCCGAACAAGGAGAGGAATCACCGTCGGTGGGAGTCGTGACAGTACCCCCCCCCCCCCCCCCCCGGCGCGCCGACGCCGGCCTCGAGGACGACCCGGAGGACGAGGTGCAGGGCGATCCGGATGGAGGCGGTGAAACTCCCTCAGCATCGATGGGTCTAATACGTCCTCCACCGGCACCCAGCATCTCTCCTCCGGGCCGTACCCCTCCCAATCCACGAGGTACTGAAGGCCCCTCACCCGACGCCTCGAGTCCAGTACGACGGACCGAACTGCATACGCCGTGGCCCGCTCGATGTCCAGAGGGGCCGGAGGAACCTCCCGCACCTCAGCTTCTTGACCAGCCACAACCGGCCTGAGGAGTGACACATGAAACGAGGGGTTAATACGGTAATCGGGGGGGAGCTGTAACCTGTAACACACCTCGTTTATTCTCCTCAGGACTTTAAATGGCACCACAAACCGCGGACCCAGCTTCCGGCAGGGCAGGAGGAGGGGCAGGTTTCGGGTCGAGAGCCAGACCCGGTCCCCCGGTGCGAACACCGGGGCCTCGCTGCGGTGACGGTCAGCCGCTCGCCTTCTGCCGCCCTTAGGCCCGTTTCAGGTACCCGTGGGCAGCCTCCCAGGTCTCCTTTGAGCGCCTCACCCATTCGTCCACCACAGGAGCCTCGGTCTGGCTCGGATGCCACGGTACCAGAACCGGCTGAAACCCTAACACACACTGGAAGGGCGATAGGTTAGTAGAGGAGTGGCGGAGTGAGTTCTGGGCCATCTCTGCCCATGGAAGGAACGTCGCCCGGTCCTGGCAATACGACCGCAGAAACCTACCCACATCCTGGTTTACTCTCCACCTGCCCATTACTCTCGGGGTGAAAACCTGTGGTAAGGCTGACCGAGACCCCCAGATGCTCCATGAACGCCTTCCAAACCCTGGGCGTGAACTGTGGACCCCGATCAGAAACTATGTCCTCAGGCACCCCGTAGTGCTGGAAGACGTGTGTAAACAGGGCCTCCACAGTCTGTAGGGCCGTAGGGAGACCGGGCAAAGGGAGGAGACGACAGGACTTAGAAAACCGATCCACAATGACCAGGATCGTGGTGTTGCCCTGTGACGGCGGAAGATCGGTCAGGAAGTCCACCGACAGGTGTGACCAAGGCCGCTGTGGAATGGGAAGGGGTTGTAATTTCCCTCTGGGCAGGTTCCTAGGAGCCTTGCACTGAGCGCACACCGAGCAGGAGGAAACATAAACCCTCACGTCCTTGGCCAAAGTGGACCACCAGTACTTCCCACTAAGACTTCCTACTGTCCTACCGATGCCCGGATGACCAGAGTAGGGTGGCGTGTGAGCCCACCAGATCAATCTGTCGCGAACATCGAACGGAACGTACACCCGTCCAGCTGGACACTGATGTGGAGTAGGCTCTGAACGTGACACCCGCTCGATGTCCGCGTCCACCTCCCATACCACCGGTGCCACCAGACAAGAGGCCGGAAGTATGGGAGTGGGATCGATGGACCGCTCCTCCGTATCATACAGTTTTGACAGTGCGTCTGCTTTAGTGTTCTGGGAACCTGGTCTATATGACATCGTAAACCAAAACCGGGTGTAAAACATAGCCCACCTTGCCTGGCGAGGGTTCAGTCTCCTCACCGCCTGGATGTACTCCAGATAACGGTGGTCAGTCCAGATGAGAAAAGGGTGTTTAGCCCCCTCAAGCCAATGTCTCCACACCTTCAGGGCCCTGACGACAGCCAACAACTCCCGGTCCCCCACGTCATAGTTTCGCTCCGCCGGGCTGAGCTTCCTCGAAAAGAAAGCACAGGGGCGGAGCTTCGGTGGCGTACCCGAGCTCTGTGAGAGCACGGCTCCAATCCCAGCCTCGGACGCGTCCACCTCCACTATGAATGAAAAAGAGGGATCCGGATGCGCCAGCACGGGAGCCGAGGTAAACAGAGCCTTCAGGCGACCAAAAGCTCTGTCCGCCTACGCCGACCACCGCAGACGCACCGGTCCCCCCTTCAGCAGTGAGGTAATGGGAGCAGCCACCTGCCCAAAACCCCGGATAATCCTCCGGTAGTAGTTGGCAAACCCTAAAAACCGCTACACCTCCTTTACCGTGGTGGGAGTCGGCCAATTACGCACGGCTGAAATGCGGTCACACTCCATCACCAACTCTGATGTGGAAATGCGATATCCTAGGAAGGAGACGGCCTGTTTGAAGAACAAGCATTTCTCAGCCTTGACGTACAGGTCATGCTCCAACAGTCGCCCAAGTACTCTGCGCACCAGAGACACATGCGCGGCACGTGTAGCGGAGTATATCAGAATGTCATCGATTTGAACCACCACACCCTGCCCGTGCAGGTCCCTGAGAATCTCGTCTACAAAGGATTGGAAGACTGCTGGAGTATTCTTCAACCCGTACGGCATGACGAGGTACTCATAATGGCCGGATGTGGTACTAAACGCTGTCTTCCACTCATCTCCCTCCCGGATATGCACCAAGTTATACGCGCTCCTGAGATCCAGTTTTGTGAAGAAGCGTGCCCTGTGAAATGACTCAATCGCCGCGGCGATGAGAGGTAGCGGGTAACTGTATCCCACTGTAATGGAATTTAGACCTCTATTGTCAATGCACGGACGCAGACCTCCCTCCTTCTTCACAAAAAAGAAACTCGAGGAGGCAGGTGACGTGGAGGGCCGAATGTACCCCTGCCCCAGAGATTCAGAGACATGTCTCCATAGCCACCGTCTCCTTCTGTGACACGTGACTCCTGGGAAGTGCGGCGTCTACCAGGAGATTTATCGCACAATCCCCTCGTCGATGAGGTGGTAATTGAGTCTCCTTTTTACAGAAGGCGATAACCAAATCGGCATATTCTGAGGGAATGCGCACCGTCGTTGCACCGATGGAAACTCCTACACACCTGCCTGAGCACTCCTCTGACCACCCCTTCAGAGCCCTCTGTTGCCACAATCTTAGGGTTGTGACAGGCCAACCAGGGTATCCCCAGCACCACGGGAAACGCAGGAGAATCAATAAGGAAGAGACTAATTCTCTCCCCATGACCCTCCTGTGTAACCATGTCCAGTGGAGCCGTGGCTTCCCTGATTAGCCCTGACCCTAATGGTCGACTATCTAACGCCTGCACTGGGAAGGGCTTATCAATCTGCACAAGGGGGATCCCTAAACTAAACGCAAAACCACGGTCAATAAAATTCCCCGCTGCGCCTCAATCTACTAGTGCCTTATGAAGGGCAAACTCAGGGAAAGAAATCAACACATACATGTGAGCAACAGGGGACTCTGGGTGAGCCTGGTGCCTACTCACCTGGGGTGACCGAACAGTTCCCTGCCTGTCGTCTCGACTCCCAGAAGAGCTCCTCCAGCACCGGTCAGCAGTGTGCACTCTACGACCACATCTGGTACAGGAAAGGGCTCCTCCTCCGGTTGACCTCGCTGCAGCACCTCCTATCTCCATGGGCGTCGGAGCGGAGGTGCTGGGGGATGAAATTGACACAGCCCGATCCGGACCACCGCGGGTAGCCAGCAAATTGTCCAGCCGAATGGACATGTCCACCAGCTGGTCCAAGGTGAGGGTGGTATCTCTACAGGCTAGCTCCCGGCGGACGTCGTCGCGCAAACTGCACCTATAGTGATCGATCAGGACCCTGTCGTTCCATCCCGCGCCGGCGGCGAAGGTCCAGAACTCCAGTGCGAAGTTCTGCGCGCTCCTCGTCTCCTGCCTCAGATGGAACAGACGTTCACCCGCTTCTCGGCCCTCAGGTGGGTGGTCGAACACTGCCCGAAAGCGGCAGGTGAACTCTGGGTAGTGGTCCCTCGCCGAGTCGGCCTCATTCCACACCGCATTGGCCCACTCCAGGGCTTTGCCTGAGAGGCAGGATACGAGGGTGTTCACGCTCTCACGTCCCGAAGGAGCCGGGTGAACGGTTGCCAGGTAGAGCTCCAGCTGGAGTAGGAACCCCTGGCACCCGGCAGCCGTCCCATCGTACTCCCTCGGGAGCGCGAGTCGAATACCACTGGAACCAGGCGACGAATGAGAGGGTTGTGGGGGTGGTTGTAGTGTGGCTGGTGGAGGTGTAGGAAGGCCACCTCTCTCCCACCTGTCCATCGTCGCCATCACCTGATCGATCGCTGTTCCCAGACGTTGCAGTACTGCCGTGTGTTGTTGAACGCGCTCCTCCATAGATATCGGGTGAGCGTCTGCTCCTGCTGACTCCATAAACTGGTGCGGGGTTCTGTTGCGTAATTGTACTGAAGGTAGGTAAGGAGTCAGGCGCAGGAGAGCAGAGATGTCAATGTAGCGTCTTTAATAGGCAAGTCCAAAAACGGTACAGGTACACTGTCCATAAACGCCCAAGACAAAATAGAACCCACAGTTATTCACGGAAGGAGGAAAACAACGCTCCTTACTATACTAAACACACGGTACACGGTACACATGTGAATAAACTGAGGAACAAACCTCCACGAGCAACACAAAACTAACCCCGCACAAACCTAAGTGGGGGGAACAGGGGTAAATATACACACAGAAATTAAAGCAAATGAAAACCAGGTGTGAATGAACCAAAGACAAAACCAACGGAAAAGGACAAATGGATCGGTGATGGGTAGTATGCCGGCGACGCCGACCGCCGAGCACCGCCCGAACAAGGAGAGGAATCACCTTCGGTGGGAGTCGTGACATTTACATTTACATTTAAGTCATTTAGCAGACGCTCTTATCCAGAGCGACTTACAAATTGGTGCATTCACCTTATGATATCCAGTGGAACAACCACTTTACAATAGTGCATCTAACTCTTTTAAGGGGGGGGGGGGTTAGAAGGATTACTTTATCCTATCCTAGGTATTCCTTAAAGAGGTGGGGTTTCAGGTGTCTCCGGAAGGTGGTGATTGACTCCGCTGACCTGGCGTCGTGAGGGAGTTTGTTCCACCATTGGGGTGCCAGAGCAGCGAACAGTTTTGACTGGGCTGAGCGGGAACTGTACTTCCTCAGAGGTAGGGAGGCGAGCAGGCCAGAGGTGGATGAACGCAGTGCCCTTGTTTGGGTGTAGGGCCTGATCAGAGCCTGAAGGTACGGAGGTGCCGTTCCCCTCACAGCTCCGTAGGCAAGCACCATGGTCTTGTAGCGGATGCGAGCTTCAACTGGAAGCCAGTGGAGAGAGCGGAGGAGCGGGGTGACGTGAGAGAACTTGGGAAAGTTGAACACCAGACGGGCTGCGGCGTTCTGGATGAGTTGTAGGGGTTTAATGGCACAGGCAGGGAGCCCAGCCAACAGCGAGTTGCAGTAATCCAGACGGGAGATGACAAGTGCCTGGATTAGGACCTGCGCCGCTTCCTGCGTGAGGCAGGGTCGTACTCTGCGAATGTTGTAGAGCATGAACCTACAGGAACGGGTCACCGCCTTGATGTTAGTTGAGAACGACAGGGTGTTGTCCAGGATCACGCCAAGGTTCTTAGCACTCTGGGAGGAGGACACAATGGAGTTGTCAACCGTGATGGCGAGATCATGGGACGGGCAGTCCTTCCCCGGGAGGAAGAGCAGCTCCGTCTTGCCGAGGTTCAGCTTGAGGTGGTGATCCGTCATCCACACTGATATGTCTGCCAGACATGCAGAGATGCGATTCACCACCTGGTTATCAGAGGGGGGAAAGGAGAAGATTAATTGTGTGTCGTCTGCATAGCAATGATAGGAGAGACCATGTGAGGATATGACAGAGCCAAGTGACTTGGTGTATAGCGAGAATAGGAGAGGGCCTAGAACAGAGCCCTGGGGGACACCAGTGGTGAGAGCACGTGGTGCGGAGACAGATTCTCGCCACGCCACCTGGTAGGAGCGACCTGTCAGGTAGGACGCAATCCAAGCGTGGGCCGCGCCGGAGATGCCCAGCTCGGAGAGGGTGGAGAGGAGGATCTGATGGTTCACAGTATCAAAGGCAGCCGATAGGTCTAGAAGGATGAGAGCAGAGGAGAGAGAGTTAGCTTTAGCAGTGCGGAGCGCCTCCGTGACACAGAGAAGAGCAGTCTCAGTTGAATGACTAGTCTTGAAACCTGACTGATTTGGATCAAGAAGGTCATTCTGAGAGAGAGTTTTGGAGAGAAAAGAAAGAAGGGATACTGGTCTGTAGTTGTTGACATCGGAGGGATCGAGTGTAGGTTTTTTCAGAAGGGGTGCAACTCTCGCTCTCTTGAAGACGGAAGGGACGTAGCCAGCGGTCAAGGATGAGTTGATGAGCGAGGTGAGGTAAGGGAGAAGGTCTCCGGAAATGGTCTGGAGAAGAGAGGAGGGGATAGGGTCAAGCGGGCAGGTTGTTGGGCGGCCGGCCATCACAAGACGCGAGATTTCATCTGGAGAGAGAGGGGAGAAAGAGGTCAAAGCACAGGGTAGGGCAGTGTGAGCAGAACCAGCGGTGTCGTTTGACTTAGCAAACGAGGATCGGATGTCGTCGACCTTCTTTTCAAAATGGTTGACGAAGTCATCAGCAGAGAGGGAGGAGGGGGGAGGAGGGGGAGGAGGATTCAGGAGGGAGGAGAAGGTGGCAAAGAGCTTCCTAGGGTTAGAGGCAGATGCTTGGAATTTAGAGTGGTAGAAATTGGCTTTAGCAGCAGAGACAGAAGAGGAGAATGTAGAGAGGAGGGAGTGAAAGGATGCCAGGTCCGCAGGGAGGCGAGTTTTCCTCCATTTCCGCTCGGCTGCCCGGAGCCCTGTTCTGTGAGCTCGCAATGAGTCGTCGAGCCACGGAGCAGGAGGGGAGGACCGAGCCGGCCTGGAGGATAGGGGACATAGAGAGTCAAAGGATGCAGAAAGGGAGGAGAGGAGGGTTGAGGAGGCAGAATCAGGAGATAGGTTGGAGAAGGTTTGAGCAGAGCGAAGAGATGATAGGATGGAAGAGGAGAGAGTAGCGGGGGAGAGAGAGCGAAGGTTGGGACGGCGCGATACCATCCGAGTAGGGGCAGTGTGGGAAGTGTTGGATGAGAGCGAGAGGGAAAAGGATACAAGGTAGTGGTCGGAGACTTGGAGGGGAGTTGCAATGAGATTAGTGGAAGAACAGCATCTAGTAAAGATGAGGTCAAGCGTATTGCCTGCCTTGTGAGTAGGGGGGGAAGGTGAGAGGGTGAGGTCAAAAGAGGAGAGGAGTGGAAAGAAGGAGGCAGAGAGGAATGAGTCAAAGGTAGACGTGGGGAGGTTAAAGTCACCCAGAACTGTGAGAGGTGAGCCATCCTCAGGAAAGGAACTTATCAGGGCGTCAAGCTCATTGATGAACTCTCCAAGGGAACCTGGAGGGCGATAAATGATAATGTGACAATGGACATAGCTCCAAATAAGACCCTTTTTGCCCAATTTACCAGGAAATGACAAGATTTACACAACAAATACTTTTGCTTTTCTAATTCTCTCAGGGGATTTTAACGAAACATATTTTATATTTGAGATTCTTAAAATAGCCACCCTTTGCCTTGATGACAGCTTTGCACACTCTTGGCATTCTCTCAACCAGCTTCATGAGGTAGTCACCTGGAATGCATTTCAATTAACAGGTTTGCCTTCTTAAAAGTTGTGGAATTTATTTCCTTCATAATGCATTTGAGCCAATCAATTGTGTTGTGACAAGGTAGGGGGGTATACAGAAGATAGCCCTATTTGGTAAAAGACCAAGTCCATATTATGGCAAGAACAGCTCAAATAAGCAAAGAGAAAGGACAGTCCAACATTATTTTAAGACATGAAGGTCAGTCAATATGGAAAATGTCAAGAACTTTGAAAGTTTCTTCAAGTGAAGTTGCAAAAACCATCAAGTGCTATGATGAAACTGGCTCTCGTCAGGACCGCCACAGGAATGGAAGACCCAGAGTTACCTCTGCTGCAGAGGATAAGTTCAATAGAGTTACCAGCCTCAGAAATTGCAGACCAAATATATGCTTCACAGAGTTCAAGTAACAGACACATCTCAACCTCAAATGTTCAGAGGAGACTGTGTGAATCAGGCCTGCATGGTTGAATTGCTGCAAAGAAACCACTACTAAAAGATATCAATAAGAAGAAGAGACTTGCTTGGGCCAAGAAACAAGAGCAAAGGATATTAGACCGGTGGAAATTTGTCCTTTGGTCTGGAGATTTTTGGTTCCAACCGCTGTGTCTTTGTGAGACGCTGTGTTGGTGAACGGATGATCTCCGCATGTGTATTTCCCACCGTAAAGCATGAATGAGGAGGTGTTATAGTGTGGGCGTGCTTTTCTGGTGACACTGTCTGTGATTTATTTAGAAATCAAGGCACACTTAACCAGCATGGCTAATACATCATTCTGCAGCGACACGCCATCCCGTCTGGTTTGCACTTAGTGGGACTCATTTGTTTTTCAACAGGACAATGACACAACACAAATCCAGGCTGTGAAAAGGCTATTTTATACAGAAGGAGAGTGATGGAGCGCTGCATCAGATGACCTGGCCTACACAATCCCCCGACCTCAACCAAATTGAGATGTTCTGGGATGAGTCGGACCGCAGAGTGAAGGAAAAGCAACCAACCAGTGCTCAGCTTATGTGGAAACTCCTTTAAGACTGTTGGACAAGCATTCCAGATGAAGCTAGCTGAGAGAATGCCAAGAGTGTGCAAAGCTGTCAGCAAGGCAAAGGGTGGCTACTTGAAGAATCTCAAATATAAAATGTATTTGATTTATTTAACACTTTTGGGTTACAACATAGTTCCATATGTGTTATAAAAAAAATTGAAAATCTGACTCACTTGTTCTATGAATGTAAATCTGTGATAGATTTTTGGAAAAACCTTGCAGAATACTTATCCTTTTTGAACAATACCCATGGTTTTGACATGAAGGATGTAATATTGTTACTATTGCAATGATAGCAAGACCATTTAATTTTTATTTTATTTTTTTATTCTTGTTGCCAAATCCTTTATACACAAAAAAAATTCCAGAATTCTATACCAAAATTACAAATATTTTTGATTGAATTTAATCATCTTGTTAAGGCATTATCCATAGTGACTAGCAAAAAAAAAAACTTCTTCCTGAATCATAATGAGATTTTTTCAGAGTGACTACAATTGTACTAGAATTGTCATATTTTTGTAATATAGTTTTTTAATATTTTTTTTAATGTTTATATATATATATACTGTATATTGTATGTATTTCATATTTTCTTGTTTATACCTGTGTTTTGTTAGACATGTTTGATGTAAGTTGTTGATGAATTTTGTATAATGAATATAAAAAATACAACATGGAAAAACTAAAAATAGAAACAAATAATAAAATCAGGAATCAAGTCAACATTCTACTGGCAAATCCCTTTTAATTCTTATCATATGAAGAGAAATAATGAAGAGAAATTATAGATAAAACGTATCGGTGCTCATCGGCCATTGGAGATAAACAAGAAGTAAGAAATCGCAAATTCAACAATGAGTGGTTTGGAAGGAATCAGTGGCCAACTGCAACCATTGCAAAGCTATCACTAGCCTGCTATTCAGTGGAGTGGGTGTGTGGTCCCAATTCTCCGTTTATCGGTCTCCTTACAGAGTTTAGAATTATAAACATTCAACAAACATTCAACAAGATGAGTCCAAAAATGTATTGTATGCTGCTGCATAAATTATGTCGTGCCAGGGAGATATGTATACTGTAGCTAAGAAAGTAATACTAAGTGTATGTTGTGTAGTAAGCTGTTAGTAGCTCATGTGCTTCACCCTAATAATTTGGTCTATTTTCCTCTCTTAATTTCGCCTACAATTCGGACTTGGTGGTGTACATGTAGCCTATAACCTGCTTTAGATAGATGTATTCATTGAATATTGTAAGAGCTTTCATTGTCTGCTTATATGGCCCCTTTATTTATCCTATGGTTCTGACTTGGTGTACAGGGAGAACACTAAGAACGGGCCATGTACATTTCAAAAGTGCTGAACAAATTCCATCCCAACTCGCTCATTAATGTCTTAATCGAAATTACGGATTGCCTCTTATCCGTTTGTCGTCTCCTTATGCCATAGTTTGTACATCTAAATTGTAGAAACCGAATGTTTAAGAAAGTCAGCCATATCAGCTGTTTTTTAAAAAGGCAGTAAATGAGGCTGGCTGAATGAACTGTTTCGCTGCCAGACAAGGCTCTGCTGATAGCCAGGTGTAGCAGTGGTAAGGTGTTGGGACTGCTGTTGGGACAGCTTTGTGTAGGCCCTAACAGTTTGTGGGCACCGTAGCAGCGCACTTGCACTTTATATGGCTATGGATGAAAAGGTGAATTTGTCATTTCCAAACGTTTAGGTCAGTTTTATACCGCTTTGCAATCTATTAACGGCAAGGGTTGCGTTAAATAGGCGCAATCTTTTTTTTTAATGCATTTGGTGAAGTTCAATTCATTCACACAAAACGTAGGTATAAACATAAGCATTCACTGTGAAAGTTAATAGACTACATAAACCCTTCATATATAGGCTATGCGCAGCACTTCGTTCAATTTATCGAATCGGTTATTGTTTCTTGCGCAAACCGGAAGCAACACCTGTCAAACGCAGACATTTATCTCAAAACACAGGGATGTCGATTCGCACCGAACCAGTATTAGAGGACTTTGGAGTTTTCCAAAAAACAGTAGGTTATTCTGTCTGGAATTGTTACTCTCCTGCCATGTCAAAATTACTGACATGGCAGATTCAGACGGGACTAAAATGACAGATCCTCCCCCAGTAAAACTAATCCCGTCCCAGATTAATCCCGGATTAGTTTTGCTGGGGGAGGTCGGGGAATGTTATTATGTGCACGAGCACAAAACACAAGATCTGTACATTTAGTCACGTCCGAATCTGCCATTATTTTTTGACATGGCAGGAGAGTTACAATATCAAACATAATAACCTACTCTTGGCAAACTCCAAAATCCTAGTCTCGTGCGAATCGACATCCCCTGTGTTTTGAGATAAATGTCTGAGTTTGACAGGTGTTACTCGCGGTTTGAGCAAGAAACAATAACTGATTCGATAAATTAAACAAAGTGCTGCTCATAGCCTTTTATATGAAGGGCCTACATATATCAACTTTCACAGTGAATGCTTTTGTTTACGTTATGTGCGAATTAATTGAAGATATAAAATATTGCGGGGGGGGGGGGGTCATTTAGGACGTCTTCTACTGCGGATCGCTCAAATATCCTAATGATTATGATCACACTTCCTCAATGAAAATATTATGGCGACACTATACCAAAGATAGTTTGTTATGGTTTAGAAATTTGGGAAGCAAGCTCGAGTTGTCAGTGTACCCTGCTATTGCCCGGACTTGTTGAAATATCTTCACGCCAAGAAAAAAAAAACTCCAGGCTTCCGTTATATCTGTCAATTTATATAAAAAAAATTACATTTAAAAAAGCAAGAAATACAGGGGTCAGTTTGGAAAAAACGAATCCCGTCCGAATCGTTCTCTGGAATAACGTACATTATGGGGTCATACCGACATAACCAACGTTCTCTAGTAATATTAGTCCCGTGCGAATAGGGTTTTATTAAACCTCAATTTTGCACCAAACAGATTCTTAAAACTTGAAAACCCCGCCTACTTGACAACCACCATCTGTTTACGAAAAGTCACGGGTACAACGTGGACCCGAGGATGATAAGGAGACATTTTACGGTGGTTTGGAACGGTAGCCTACAAGGGATTAATTTCAGATAGTATATGTTTCGTATATGTTTCGAATAAATTGGCAAACTAAAGGGATATGAAGGATATGACACAGCTGGTTCGACGTTCTTTTAAGGGTTAAATGTGTTTTCTTCCCTAACTGGAGTGGTTTTCGGAGATTAGTTGTAGCCGTTGGAACGCGCTTTGCACTGGGCACATTTCATTCTCGCTCTTTCAAACACTACATGGAAACAATGGCGAGGCGCAAAAAGGCACATCGGGTTGGAATTTAACTGCGCGTAGCCATAACGTAGGTTGAAAACGGGCTTCGAGAAAACTGAGATCGGGGGGACAACCGGAGTCGGAGCGAGATGGAAAGCCCGACCGAGAACCCAACCAGGGCTGCGGAGTATCTGAAGGAGCTTAATAACATTATCGAGACCCAACAGGAGTTACTGGAGATGCACAAGACTAGGATAGAGGAGCTGGAGCTGCAGGTGTCCGACTTGTGTTCGGAAAACGCCTGCTTGAAAGACCAGTACCAGCGGCACCTGGCTACATGTAGGCTGCTGCAACAGGGCAACAGCCACGCAACGTTAGGTGCTATAAAGGAAAACATCACCCAAGAAAAGTAAGAATTTATTGCACTCACTGCACTATTGAAAAACATTTGATAGATGTCGCAATTAATGTCCCATATTTTACTAAGTCCTCGGCAGGAATCTGCTCTTTAAACCCCAGATAAACGCACACCAACTAACGTACACTTTTGTATAATGTTATAGATAAAAAAAAGTCTCTATAGACGTATAGCTAATAACATAGACTAAAGTAAGGGATTGCATCGAAAGTTATTTTCGAATAAATCAAATTGGACACTGGCATTCTATTTCAGCCAAGCCAGTAGGCTTGAAACGCCACAATATAATTGAACAATAATAGGCCCTGCATAGGTCAGTGGCAAGGCCCCCAAAATGAAAAAAGTGCAGAATAATACCTGGCTGGAGGGGGGTGTGCAACACAACCTCATGTAACCCAGTTTTTTAATTTTTTAATTCACCTTTATTTAACCAGGTAGGCTAGTTGAGAACAAGTTCTCATTTACAACTGCGACCTGGCCAAGATAAAGCACAGCAGATTGACACATACATCAACAGAGATACACATGGAATTAACAAACATACAGTAGAAAAAAAGTATATATACAGTGTGTACAAATGAGGTAAGATAAGGGAGGTAAGGCAATAAATAGGCCATGGTGGCAAAGTAATTACAATATAGAAATTAAACACTGGAATGGTAGATGTGCAGAAAATGACTGTGCAAGTAGAGATACTGGGGTGAAAAGGAGCAAGATGAATGAATAAATACACTATGGGGATGAGGTAGTTGGATGGGGTATTTACAGATGGGCTATGTACAGGTGCAGTGATCTGTGAGCTGCTCTGACAGCTGGTGCTTAAAGCTAGTGAGGGAGATGTAAGGCTTCAGTGATTTTTGCAGTTTGTTCCAGTCATTGGCAGCAGAGAACTGGAAGGAGAGGCGGCCAAAGGAGGAATTGGCTTTGGGGGTGACCAGTGAGATATACCTGCTGGAGTGCGTGCTACGGGTGGGTGCTGCTATGGTGACCAGTGAGCTGAGATAAGGCGGGGCTTTACCTAGCAGAGACTTGTAGATGACCTGGAGCCAGTGGGTTTGGCGACGGGTATGAGGGCAGTGAAGTATGGGGGCAGTGAAGCAAACCTAGCTATATGAGCCACGTTACAATTCCCAGCAAGCGGATTAACCCTATTGCCACTATGTGTAGATTTGTTTTGTCTTTCACACCAGCGACCGTTTGCTACAATACCAAAAGGCTAAAATATATTGGTGAGGTTGCTACGTGTTGTAAAAGGTTGTTTAGTATTATTACAAGCAGTGCAACTTGTATTTATTTTAATGATGATTTAAAAAAATATATTCTTTGGAGGCTCACCTCACTTTTCAACAAAATAAATCAGTTATACAGTTAATACAATTTGTATGGCCTTAGGGACAACACCATTTCCTACCTCGACTAGCCTACAGTGCCACAATGCAACGGATATTTGCATAGTTGTTTTAAAGTCCGTACAATTGAGTTAAATTCTACTCTAGGCTGTAAACAGCAGTGAAAATGTCATTTGAATAATGGATGTAAAAACCCTGTTATTTGAATGTTTCATTCCATTTGGATCAGTTGCAGGTCTACTCTGGACCGATTTTATAAGGTCTAGAAAGGCACAGGAGAGTCTGGCTGTATTTTTACTTCTGATGCGCTGTTTGTTGCCAATCATCATTTTCACAGGTCATCCTATAGAGTCTAGCCACATAGGCCTGTGCTTCCAGCAGGCCCAGTTATTTCGGAAAGCTCAACACACGTTTAGCCTCCTTTCCGATCCGAGTCACTATTTATGACCTAGAACCTAACGCTTCAATATAGCCTAAATATTTGTCCATTTAACTTTTTTAAATGTATTACCTTTTTATGTGTGGGATGAACATAACCTGTCACAAATACTCCGATTAGGCTACTTCAAAAGTCTCTTGTCGGCTACCTGCGCACATTCATCCGTTCCGCTCGAATATAATTCCAGCATTCAAACTGTGCCCCGGCCATTTGAAGAATGGAAAGAGGCATCCGTTACAAACCAGCAAAAAGTTTAATGACATTCGTAGATTGTCAAGCCAGGCGTTTGATACTGAGTAGGGAGGGATGCATTTTCTGTTTGTCGAGAGAGAGTGTGTCAATTTGATTGTGGTGTTGAAACCGCAAACTATGATGATAAGCGCTCGATGTCAGTAATTGCTATGCAGTTATGCGTTGCTTATTGGTTGCGTGGCGCTTTGGCACAGAAACCTGTTGGTGAACATTTCCCCCTTAGCTGATCATTGTATGTAGGCAGCAGCCTCTCTGAGTCAGTGATTGCTGTTTAACAGTCTGATGGCCTTGAGATAGAAGCTGTTTTTCAGTCTCTCGGTCCCAGCTTTGATGCACGTGTACTGATCTCACCTTCTGGATGGTGGTGGGGTGAACAGGCTGTGGCTTGGGTTGTTGTCCTTGATTATATTTTTGGCCTTCCTGTGACATTGGGTGTTGTAGGTGTCCTGGAGGGCAGGTAGTTTGGCCCCGGTGATGCGTTGTGCAGACCGCACCACCCTCTGGAGAGCCTTGCGGTTGAGGGTGGTGCAGTTGCCGTATCAGGCGGTGATACAGCCCGACAGGATGCTGTCAATTGTGCATCTGTAAAAGTTTGAGGGTTTTAGGTGACAAGACACATTTCTTCAGCCTCCTGAGATTGGAGTGGCGCTGTTGTGCCTTTTTCATCACACTGTTTGTGTGGGTGGACCATTTCAGTTTGTCTGTCATGTATACGCCGAGTAACTTAAAGCTTTCCACCTTCTCCACTACTGTCCCGTCGATGTGGATAGGTGGATGCTCCCTCTGCCGTTTCCTGAAGTCCACGATCATCTCCTTTTTGTTTTGTTTTGTTGATGTTGAGTGAGAGGTTGTTTTCCTGACACCACACTCCGAGTGCCCTCACCTCCTCCCTGTATGCTGTCTCGTCGTTGTTGGTAATCAAGCCTACTACTGTTGTCTTGTCTGCAAACTTGATGATTGAGTTGGAGGCGTGCATGGCCACGCAGTCATGGGTGAACAGGGAGTACAGGAGGGGGCTGAGCATGCACCCTTGTGGGGCCCCAGTGTTGAGGATCAGCGGGGTGGAGATGTTGTTTCCTACCTTCACCACCTGGAAGGCCCGTCAGGAAGTCCAGGACACAATTGCACAGGGCGGGGTTGAGACCCAGGGCCCCAAGCCTAATGATGAGCTTGGAGGGTACTATGGTGTTGAATGCTGAGCTGTAGTCAATGATTGTAGTGTAATGAGACAGGCAAGGAGAGTTGTGTTGGTTGGCGAACCCTCAACCCATCGACTGTGCCACAAAACCATGCTGAAGTGGTCAAGTTGATATCCATGTTTATAAACACCAGGTTGCTAGAGTTATTGTTATATGTGGTGGTAATCCTTATGTTTTAGTATGTTTTAGTAATCCTTATGTTTTAGTACAAGGGGAGGGTCATGTGAAACTGTCCGTAATAGAACTGTCCATCAATAGGCTACCTACCGCGTTCTCCCTGTGGGTCTGAGCTGCTGGGCACATTAAATGGAAGCTTTATGCACAGTTTGATCTCATAGAAGTTTTGCCATACAGAGCTTGGAATATGACCTTATTTGGAAACCTTTGAGGCACTGTGCATTTCATTCAAGCACCTGGGAGTTATTGTGTGGAGCAATTCGTTTTCAATAGGGTTTCCAACATTTCAAATGAATGAAATGTCCTTGAAATCATTCTAAGCTATTTTTTTTTTCTTCATTTGAGTGCATTTTATTCCTTTGCTCCTGACTTGATGGGCTTTGTTATCATTACATCTGTTTTGTGGTAACCATGTTTACAAAGTAGTGGGCTATTATGTAATCTAATTGTGTAAATCAAGTTTTATCTTGCATCCGGTTGGCGGGCATTAGACTCAAAAATAGATTTGCAGTATGACTGTCTGAGGGTCATATTATTTGTTTTGTCATCAATACAAAACACTGCCATGTCTTTCCCATGGTTTCATCATCATCTCAACCTCTCTCCGTCCTGGTCACTCATCCCAGAGACCAGACTGAGCCTCCAGGCTGTCAGGTTCACTAGTGTCATGGAGTCTGTCTGCTCCCTGTTTGGTAACCTCAGTTGGCTGAGGACTCTCCCATGCCAGGCTAGCTTAGACTCGGTGTGCTAGTCTTTTAAGTGGATTTCATGTGTGGGGCAGGGACATAAATCCAGGATATTTATGGAATGCGGTACAAGCTCTGGGATAGATCAATTATGCAATTACTTCCATGTTTCATTTTTATGTAGGAGGGCAGTCTGGGTGGCTCTTGTCTGGGGATGATAGGAGGTTTAGCCGCCGAGGGCAAGGCAGGGCGGGATAGGTTAGGGTAATGGAGCATATATCACAGACCGAGTGATACACAAGCTGTCAGGATTACCCTCCTCAATTTAGCACTGTTTAAAGTCCATTCAAAAAAAATGTGTCACATGCGTCAAATGTCACAGGTGTAGAACCGTGAAATGCTTACTTAAAAGCCCTTAACCAGCAATGCAGTTAAGAAAATATTTACTAAATTAACTAAAGTAGAAAAATAAGAGTAACAACAATGAGGCTATATACAGGGGGTACCGAGTCAATGTGTGGGAGTACAGGTTTGTCGATGTAATTGAGGTTATATGTACACTACCGGTCAAAAGTTTGGACACACCTACTCATTCAAGGGTTTTAATAGTGAAGACATCAAAACGATGAAATTACACATGTAGAATCATGTAGTAACCATCACCAAATTCCCTGAGAACATTATATAGGATGAAGAAATGATACTCTAAGCCGCAGTTCCATACTACTTGTCAGACATAGAGAACTGATACTGTGTACTTGTTGGGTTGGGATTGGCGTGGGGTGTTGGGGCTCCGTTGGTGGCTTTTTACCATTTCGTTGGATGCTTCATGTCTGACTCATTGTTAGAAAAAAGTTTCTTCCAAATTGGATGTTGGGTATTATATTTATTGAATATTATATGACTCCTATTAATTAAAATGGCCTATTCTGGGTCCAATCAATTAACTTAATTTCTCTGAGATTATATTATAAACAATAATGTTGCGGGAATGCTTATCTGTTTCTAGCTACCAAAAATGATTTCAGAACAATCTGAGATGGTGGGTGTCATGGCTTGCTGAAATGACATGGAACGACACAGCTATCAATTGTCCCATCAACAATCACCCATATTAGCAAACTTATTTCAAACTTCACATTTCTCTAGTTGGGCCCTATAGGTTATTTATCATAATGAACGACATCTGCAAAATGTCCACAATAAGTGGTTGGTGTCAACAAGTTTCGGTATATCGTCCCGGCTCTAGTTTATATAAACTGAGTGTACAAAACATTAAGAACACCTTCCTAATATTGAGTTTTTCCATGTCTCAAGGCTTACAACTCCTTTAACTTGTCTCCTCTCCTTAATCTACACTGATTTGAAGTGGATTTAACAAATTATATCAATAAGGGAACATAGCTTTTACCTTGTCAGTCTATGTCATGGAAAAAGCAGGTGTTCATAATATTTTGTACACTCAGTGTTCATCATTGGTTGGGTGATAGCCAATGATGTATATAAACCCTGGATGACTGACGGGGCGACGTATTGAACCACCGCACAGCCATTTTGCTACTCCTCCGTTGAATAAAATATGTATTCATTATTTATTAATGTCTACATTCATATAGTTTTATTTTTTACATTTACCTCTTTTCCTCCCCAATTTTGTGATATCCAATTGGTAGTTACAGTCGATTGCTGCAACTCCCGTATGGACTCGGGAGAGGCGAAGGTCGAGAGCCATGCGTCCTTCAAAACACGACCCTGCCAAGCCACACTGCTTCTTGACACACTGCTCGCTTAACCTGGAAGCCAGCCGCACCAATGTGTCGGAGGAAACACTGTACAGCTGGCGAGCGAAGTCAGTTTGCAGGAGCCCGGCAAGCCACAAGGAGTCGCTAGAGCGTGATGGGACAAGGACATCCCAGCTGGCCAAACCCTCCCCTAACCTGGACGACGCTGGGCCAATTGTGCTCATGGGTCTCCCGGTCACGGCCGGGATCAAACTCAGGGCTGTAGTGATGCCTCAAGCACTGCGATGTGCTGCGATAGACTGTGCTGCGATAGACTGTGCCTTAGACCGCTGCGCCACTCGGGAGAACGTCTACATTAGTTTTTGACAAGTCAATTCTATTACAGACACCTTAATGCATACTTTTAAATTATATTATGTGAACTGAACATAATTTAAAATATAACCTATTCCTTAAAGTATATTTTTAGAAAGTATTAGTGATAATGTCCCCACTTTAACAAAGAAATGCACATCATTTTGTCCTGTAGAATTCCATTATTTCCTGTGGAGGACTGCTGCTTCTGGGGAGTACCAATATGGCGTACGGTAGCTTTTAAAGCCTCTAATTGGACAATACATAGCATCAGCCTTCCAGGGTTTACATTATAGGTGATGGCACTGAGAGATAGTACTGGAGGCCTAGGCTATGTGATGCTGGTTACTTAGCAGTCTGTGCTCTTCCTCTATGATCCTGATTAAATATGACAGAGATTATGAATGTTAAGTGGGTTTTATACAGGTTCCAGAGTTGTGTGGTGAATTTATTTTTTTATCTCGGCATGTAGTTTCTCCTGACCTGGTAACCTAAACAGGTACAACTCTGGGTATTGTACCACATGACTTGATTTATCTGTTGTAAAAAGGTTTAATATGGGCTAGGATGAGACCAGAGTTCTAATCAGGTCACATGGCTTTAAAAAACTCCTCCTTGGGGAAGATGAAAATCCTGTGAAACAGCAGCGACCTTGTACCTGTTAATATTATATTTTAAAAGACTCGGCGGGTTTCCTATACACAGACTCAGAGAAAGCAACATGACTGGACAGTAAAACTCACACGGCGGAGCTTGCTTTATACAGGTTTGCATCGTTTAGTCCTGCCCACTGTAGGCCTAATAAAAAATGTACTCACAGTCTATGTCAGCCATTGTGTTTTAATGAACAATTCAAGTTAATAATTTTGGATTGAAAAAGTTTAGGTAGCCAAGTCAACCCAGGTTTGAATATAAAACAAATGTTATCCCATTGAAATTTTCTCACAAACAAATGGGCTATAAATGCACAACATTACCACTTTGTTTACCCTGACCAGAGGAACAGGGCATATAGTACGCTAGACTTGAAACAGAATCCAAAGGAGATTTACCATGTTCAACGTCTACTGTAAAGCCAGATTTTGGTTCAGGCTAGACTATGCAGGCAGCTGCTGCTGTTAGTAACCCTACAGTTGATCAGAGTGAAAAATAGTCTTGTGTCGATATATTTTATTAAACTGAATCATAAGCGGTGTAGTGCTGCCACACTCGATTGAAAAGTTCTGTGGCAAATGCCGCCTTGCCACACGTTTTCCGCCAGTCCTGGTTTTCTCGCTGGTTACTGAATCCTAAATGGCATATAAATGTGTTGTCTCCTTATAAATAGCAGGACTGCCTGACATCTGTAAAGGTAATTTCAGCTGAAGGAAAATGTAATTAAAATGGAATGTGTACATGACACTTACACTGAGACTGATCATTATCTAAATCATTATATAGAGATTGGCAGAAAACAATAAAGTTCGGGACCATATTCGGTAATTCAGGTCTTCTCACGTGCTGCTCTTTGTCCTTTTTTTCATGCCTATTGAATTTCTTACTGCGTGCTTTTTAAAGCAGTGTGGAAAGCATAGGCCTTCCGTCATATCATCAGACACTAGATAATCATCAGCCTTTCGTGTCATTGAGGCAGCGCAGTCTTGAATCGCAAAACGAAACCTCTCTTATCTTGAGTTTAGGTATTCTCAAGGACATAGAACTTGAAAGTTTGCTTATTTCTAGCCTACTATTTTGGCTCAAACCACCTTAATGATTTTATTTTAGTCTTGTTGTTATTTTTATCCCCTCGGGTCTATTTATACCAGGGGCAGAAAAAAGAACATCCTGTCAACTGCTGGATGAGACGTCTCTTGTTAAACTGACATTTATCTTGGGTCCTGCGCATGATTAGCTCTCTCTTTCCCTACATCTCCTTGTCAAATCACAGACCAGTGGAGAGAGTCGAAGCGACACCTGGCCTTGTGTTGCTAAGTAAACACGTTTCTCCCTGGGTGTTTCTGCACAGTGAGGCGAGCCCCTGGGAAGCGCTGTATGTCATGTTCTGAGAGAGGGGAGAGGGCCACTGCACATGTATTTGAAATAGTTTTTATCCTAGCCCCCAGGTTAGGGTGATTAGGCAGGGGTTGATTTGATTTCACCGCCTATATAGGCTTGAATTCCCAAGCTGGTTCCAACTGGAGTAGAGCTGGATCAGGTTGAGTAAAAGCCAATTTATGCTTGATCCCAAATGTGGTCAGAGGCTTCGTATGGAGGGTGTGACGCAATTGCGGTGCCTCCAGAGACACGCAGAGGCCAATTCTAGCTTCGTACAGCGTCACCGTGTGCCTCCCAAATTTTGTAACAATGCGGAGGGCGCTGTATAACTGCGGGTTGACATGATTGGCTGATGGTCTGGGGGGGTCCTGTAAAAACACAAACTCATTTCCTTGACAACTTCCTTCGCAACAGCTCTGCTCTGCTACACAAAGCGTAAGAAGTATGAATGCCCTGACGTCTGCAGAGGCCGTATCACAGTAAACGCTGTGTGGCCACTGTAGATAACGGATTGACCATGAAGAGCCTTTAAAGCTGGTTAAATCTCACTGCAGCCTGCTATCCAGTTCTTTGTTTTACCCTACCACACACACACACACACACACACACACACACACACACACACACACACACACACACACACACACACACACACACACACACGTTCATACCACACACACTCAATTCTTGGAAATAAAGGAAGGTGAGGGAGCAGTTAGTTTCAGAGTCAGCCGGGGAGAGGAGACAGGCGGGGAGAGGGCCTCATGCTCTTCTTAATGTTTCCTAAACAGTCTGCCTTGTCAGCTCTCTGTTGTCTAAGTATTTGTGCTGACCATATGCAGCTTCTATAATCAGCTCTTGTAAAGGACAGACGTCCACAGCTGCATCTTCCCGAGACCATTTAAGAGTCTCTGGATGACAGACGGGACAAATGTACAGTACATTATTCAGTTGTTGTGTAAGTGTACGTCAGGCCAGGAGGTGCAATAAGTAAATAGGAAATAAGGTTAGGCTTCGTCCTCATTGTTAAACAGTATAGCATGGCTTAGTTTAATCCTGTCACCTGAATGCCAAAATACAGACTGGAACAAAGTCACTTGTACTTACTTAAGGCTAGCTGGCCACAAATCTCCAGTTGTACTCAGTAAAACATAACCTGAGCAAACTAAAAAAGTCTGTCATTGAGCAGAATGGGTATATGTAGCATGGTATTTACTGTGGCCTGGTCCAGTCTTCTTCTTGCGTGATGCATTAGAAGGCTGCAGGAGGTTTAATAAGAGTGGCTCCTCTCTGATCCCAACAGGTCCTCTGGGGCCTGGGAATGAATGGGGTTTTGCAAGCACTTTCATTTCTTATCTCGCCAGATACATCTGCAAGCTCTCATTTAGCATTCTAGCTCAGTTCCCAGCCCTGAATGGCCAACATGCCGTAAACAATATTTGGGATGCTGACCCGATCTTTGCAGAGATAGTTTCTCGAACCGCAAGATGTCAAAGAAGTGAAGTAACCAAAAGCATTTATTTTATAAGTAAAATTCCAGGAAATATAAACAATTTATTCAAACCAGGTCCTTGGTTTAAAGATGTTTTAAAGAAACCAACTGAGGCATCTGCAACAAAGCACTTGGATAATTAAGTGATGTTATGCATAAAACAGTTGGATCCCTCAGTGGGCTTTTGACTAAGTGGAGCATAGCCATGGGCCTCTCTCTGGCGAAAAGCCCACTTGTCTGCTTTAATACTTAGTGCTATGCTTACGTTTATTTATAAGTCACTACTTTTGACCAAGAGTGCACTATATAGGGAAGAGTTTGTATTCGACCTATGGTCTATGACAGGGTTCCCCAACTGGGTGATTAAAAAAAAAAAAAAATCCTGTGGCTTAATACAGTTGATGGTCCCTGGTATATGAGTTAGAGGCTGGGGTGGTATTAAATGTGAGTGTACAGTGCATTCGGAAAGTATTCAGATCCATTGACTTTTTTCCACATTTTGTTACGTTACATTTTAATCAATTTTAGAATAAGGATGTGTTTTCCTTCTACAATCTACACACAATACCCCATAATGACGAAGCAAAAACAGGTTTGTAGATTTTTTTTGCACAAAAAAAAAAGATTTCAAAAGGTATTCGCACATCAGAGCTATCTGTTTTGAAGATGCATGATAACAGTTGAATAAGATGAGAAAAAATAAGAAATTTCTACCTTTTTTATTTTATTTTGTGGCATAAAGAAAGTTAACACATCAGACAGGGGAATAAATAATACTCTGAGCAAAAGATAATGTTTTGGAATTTTAGCCCTCCAAACGTTATTTCTTGACGTTCTTGACGATGAAATGTTATGTTGTAAATGTGAACAATAATTAATGCCACCATTTCAGATTACTTTGACGTTTTTCTTGCGTTGTACCCAATGATTTATGAACACTTGCTTGATGGGTGGATGTCCTCATTGTGGTTTTACAGACGTGTTTAATACGTTTTATGTACACACTATTAGAATATTTATGAAATGCACATTGTTATATTTGGTAAGACTTACTTATTTTCCCTCGACTCCAACCCCATTCGATGCATTGAACGGATGTGGGTGGAGCTATGTCTACATAAGGGTGCTAATTAAAAAGAAATCACAAAAGCTCTGACGTAGGCCTTGAGTCCGATACGTAAAGCTTATTAAAGAGCAGTAATACTAGCAAGAGCAGTGTGCGGGTTTCTTTTTTCGTAAAAAAAGTATATGCAGACATTTACATAAGTATTCAGACACTTTACTCAGTACTTTGAAGCACCTTTGGTAGCGATTTACAGCTGCGAGTCTTCTTGAGTAAGATGCTACAAGCTTGGCACACCTGTATTTGGGGAGTTTCTCCCATTTTTCTCTGCAGATCATCTCAAGCTCTGTCAGGTTGGATGGGGAGCGACGCTGCACAGCTATTTTCGGGTCTCTCCAGAGATGTTCAAGTCCAGGCTCTGGTTGGGCCATTCAAGGACATTGAGACTTGTCCCGAAGCTGCTCCTGCGTTGTCTTGGCTGTGTGCTTAGGGTCATTGTCATGTTGGAAGGTGAAACTTCTCCCCAGCCTGAAATCCTGAGCGCTCAGGAGCAGGTTTTCATCAAGGATCTTTCTGTGCTCTGCTCCGTTCATCTTTCCCTCAATCCTAACTAGTCTCCCAGTTCCTGCCGCTGAAAAGCATCCCCACAACATGCTTCACCGTAGGGATGGTGCCAGGTTTCCTCCTGAAGTGACGCTTGGCATTCAGGCCAAAAGAGTTCAATCTTGTTTTCATCAGACCAGAGAATCTTGTTTCTCATTGTCGGAGTCCTTTAGGTGCCGTTTGGGCTGTCATATGCCTTTAACTGAGGAGTGGCTTCTGTCTGGTCACTCTACCATAAAGGCCTGATTGTTGGAGTGCTGCAGAGATGGTTGTCCTTCTGGAAGGTTCTCCCATCTCCACAGAGGAACTCTGACAGCTCTGGAGCTCTGTCAGAGTGACCATCGGGTGCTTTTGCCTTTTCAAATCATGTCCGATCAATTGAATATACCACAGGTGGACTCCAATCAAGTTGTAGAAACCTCTCATGGATGATCAATGGAAACAGGATGCACCTGAGCTCAATTTAGAGTCTCTTAGCAAAGGTTTAAATACTTATGTAAATAAGGCATTTGGAAAAAATGTCTAAACCTGTTTTTGGTAGAATAAGGCTGTAACTTTACAAAATCTGGAAAACGTGAAGGGGTCTGAATACTTTACAAATGCACTGTACGTGCGTCACCAACTATTGCTCCAGCAGGACCCTGGGGTGGCCATGTCAGGCTGCCACTTGAATGCATCATGAAACGTAGCCTAGAGTAAACAAACATGAAAAGCATTCTTGCCTGATGAAATATTGATGGACAGTGTGACAAATCAGGCCCAGCTCTAAAGCGCCCCTCATATTCGGGGCGGCAATGGAGCTCGTGAACATCAGTCAGAACTGATCGAAGGGCCGAGAGAGAATCGGACCTTTCTGTTGTTGGTACTGTAGTGTACAGTAAGTAAAGGATCAGTGCCAGAACAGGCATGTTCTACCACTTTGACTTGGTTGTAATAATTTGTACTATGGGGACATTCAAAAAAAATTAAAAAATAATCTAGTTTCCACTGAAATGAAATATGTCCTCTACGGGGTAGATTCATAGGGTCTATTGCACAGTTAATAATCATGTTTTATATCAAATTAATATTGCTTAATTACCCAATATATCTGAAGGTTATATGTTCATATATTGGCGTTTAGAAATGGCTGTGTTTGGCAGCTCTCTGAAAAGATTTGTAAATGTTGGTTAATAATTTCAATGTATGTTCAACTTTAATTGGAACATTAATATGTTATGGAAACAATGTTCGGTTCTGATTTTTTTTAAACATTTTTATAAATTGCCCCTTACTAACTTGGCTTTGAACTAATGCGTTGATGATGGTCTTATGTCATTTTATTCAGGGACACACACTGTGTGTACAATGAGGACGTATTAAAGGATCCACTAAGCAGGGTGTCTGCAGACTAAGCAATCTTTAGATCATCTGAACGGGCCAGCCAAGTAAACAACCCACTTAAGTGTTTATCCAGGTGATAAACAGGTCAGGAGAATTTGCATAGTGCGTTGACATTTTGAAATGTCCTTATTTAGGCTGTTCATTTTGGCGAAAAAGCTTTTCCAGATAGAACTCTAATCAGTCAGTTTTCATATAGCACTTTGTATCCCCGTCTTTACTGTAATTAGTTACAAAACTATCTGCGTCGCAGCCTAGCCCTTTCTGAAGGAACTACTGCAGGCTGCAGATTGTCCTAACAGTGTTAGCATGTGTTTTGGGACCCCTCTGTAGGAAATTAAAGCATGATCTAGCAAGCTGCTTCCTGTGGCTGCTCGTGTATAGTCATTCACCCGCCGATTCTGCTGAACAATCAGTGTGCCACGCCAAATTTACGAGCGCCTGAACTCCCTTTCTCTGGCGAAAACCCTTAATGAAATCCCCCTTCTAGATTAATGTCTACGCAGGGATGATTTGCATTCAGACCCACTTATAAATCTCTGGCAATGGCCAGACAATTTGCTTCTGGGGCTCACACACACACACACACACACACACACACACACACACAGATTCCCCCAGAGCAGCCTTCATCCTTTAATGAAGTGCAGTTCTCCAAACACTCTGAGAATCACGCCCCAACATTTCTCAGTGGCCCGAGTCGTGCTGCTGGAGGGAAGCCAGGCTGTGCTGACCTCTGCTCGCTCCAATCAGGGCTATTAAGATGGACTTAAGGTTTGGTTTGTGTCCTGTGATGTAGCCAGGGCCCGCCCCCATGAGGATGGCTAATGATGGCTTTAATGAGAGCTCTTAGCTGTATCTGATGGTGGTTCTCGTAAAGGCCACTCCAAGGGGGGTGGGACGGTGGTGGGAGGGAGCACACACACACTACCATGGGGCCTGAGTCTAGTCTAGCCACGAGCTTCCCTTTTAATTTGATTTCCAACCGAGAGGGGTGCTGGAAATGCCCTCTTCATTCCCTGTGTCATTTGATAACACTCTTTTTTTTAAATACATTGCAGGCTTAGATGTGCGGTGTATCATGTGACTTCATTTCACGCATCTATTTCAAAGATCATTGATCTTCTGATTTGAATCTCTCGTAGATAGACTTGTCTGGTAGTCACAATGGAAACGGGTCTGAGGACCAGGCCTTTAGACCTTCCTCATATGTATTCTGGCTGCGTCCTGTGTGGAAATGAAATGCTTCTCCAGCCTCCCTCCCAGTCTCTGCCCACTGGGCACAGACATCAGTTCAACTTCTAGTTTTTGATTTATACTGAACAAAAATGACAAATACAACATGTGAAGTGTTGGTTTCATGAGCTGAAATAAAAGATTGCAGAAAATGTTCCATAGCGACAAAAAGCTTGTTTCTCTCAAAAGTTGTGCACATATTTTGTTTTCGTCCCTGTTAGTCAGCATTTCTCCTTTGCCAGGTTAATCCATCAACCTGACAGGTGTGGCATATCAAGAAGCTGACTAAACAGCATGATCGTTACACAGGTGCACCCTGTGCTGGGGACAATAAAAGGCCACTCTAAAATGTGTAGTTTTGTCACACAACACAATGCTACAGATGTCTCAAGTTTTGAGCGAGCTTGCAAATGGCATGCTGACTGCAGGAATGTCCACCAAAGCTGTTGCCAGAGAATTTAATGTTAATGTCTCTACCATAAGCTGCCTCCAACCATTGTTTTAGAGAAATTGGCAGTACGTCCAACTGGCCGTACAACCGCAGAGCATGTGTAACCACGCCAGACCAGGACCTCCACATCTGGCTTCTTCACCTGCGGGATCGTCTGAGACCACCCACGCGGACAGCTAATGAAACTGGGGAGTATTTCTCTGTGTTAAACGCCTCTGCCCAGTCATGTGAAATCCATAGAATAGGACCTAACGAATTTATTTCAATTGACTGATTTCCTTATATGAACTGTAAGTCAGTAAAATGTTTGACATTTTTGCATGTTGCTTTTATATATTTGTTCAGTATACATTTGGTTGAGTTTTCAACTAGCGTGAATTCAACATGAACTCCAACCAAAAAATGTCACCCTGTCATTGGATTTAGGTTAAAAGTTGGGTGAAAAACGTTGATTCAACGTGAATACATTACATTTTCTGGTCGAAATGACGTGGAAACAACATTGATTCAACCAGTTTTTGCCCAGTGGGTGCTGACTGACAGGTACCTTTTTTCATAAAATGATGAGCTTGATTCTCATTATGGAGCGTTTAATAATGCACAATTTAATTGGACTCTGATTGGGATTTGTTCCCTCTCATATCTCTGCTCAACTATTGGCAGAATGGTGATTCTCAGAAACTTCCACCATGAGAAAGCATTTTGCTCCATTGCTCAGGGTCACGATAGAATGATAATCACACCATTACCAGATATAGTTTTTATTACTTTCCGATTGAAAATGTGTTTCTTTCACAACAACTAGCTAACAATAAGAAAGACATGGGGGGTGGGGGGGGGGGACAAGGAAGCTCATATGTCATCACTCTACTACTCAGAGGTCCCTTGGCATAGAGTACGACAGTTCTACTGTCAACTTCTCCATCGGTCCAAGGTTGTCGACAAATATACAAATGCGCCCGAATCTCTACCAGTAGCCGTCTGTATCAGGATATAACATGGTTACTTTTTGGAGCACTTGCACTACGTTAGTTGAACTATTCAGCATAATGCACAAAACTAACTGCATCCACTTGGTTTGACATTTTTGCTGTTGACAAATATGTTTCCATAAAATCCTGTGATCCCGTGTCTGGCAGAGAGAGAATGCATCATCCGAATGTTATTTTTTACCTCCGTTTGTCTTTAGTTTCCTCCCAATCTATCCCATTAAGCCTCTCCCGACTGATGCAGCCGATTTCCTACGTTTTACGTAATACTTGTAGGAGGTTGGCCGTTTTAACCTTTGCCACTCTTGCTGTTGCCAAGTGTGAATGTGATGTGTGTGGGTCTTGGCTGTGTCGGTGAAGCCTGAGTAAACGGCTAAATATAGCCCCAGGAACCAGCCGCTATACAGCCTTGGTCATCAGAGGAAGAGGTGGTCTCAAAGAGCACTAGAGGGTGTCTGGGATCCTGAAAAGCGCTGGCACAATTACCGTGTAACCGATAGTTATGGATGAAGACTGTCATGAAAAAATAACCTTTTATAACCGTTATAAAAAAAAAAATCGAATGACTGAATACTGGACGGCTGGGGAATTTGAGGTTGAGTCCGTTTCTGCTCTATTATGGACTCTACAACGTGATGAAACGTTGTTGCATAGGCAACGCCCCCCCCTCCCTGCAGAAGCAGCACATGCAGTCAGGAGCAGAGGAGAGTAGAAAATGTGCGGCCACAAAATAATAATACAAAGAAGCTCTTCGAACGGTTATGACAGCGACCACGTCATTTGACTGACCAATAAACGTAAATCGTAAATCGTAAATTTCTTCAACAGATGATCAGGTCTATATCATTATCAAACGTACATTAGTAATGGAAATGAAACGCACTCTTTGTTTTAAGTATTACAATTCTCCTTTAGTAATACAATTGTAGACAGACGTTGGTACAGAGTGCAGTATATGATGGCTCTTCCCAGGTTCTGCAACATGTCTAAGACATCCTGTAACTCATATAGCCTCCCAGTCCTCCTTGTGTGAGTTTCCCTGGCAACAACATTTTAATAAATCTAACCTTCCCCTGACAGCAGCAACCATCTTGTCAGCAATTAAAAGCTTAGAAGTGGGTTTGACCGAAACTTGACCTTTCATCACAAGTACAGGGTCATAACCAGGTGAACAAGTCCAAGCATCTTCTGACAGGTGGCTGTTTTCATCAGGCCTGCGGCACCCTTGTGTTCTCAGACAACCAGTCGTATTCTCAGAACCTCAGACAGCCACGGTGGGGCCCAGACAGGAGGAGTATGAGCGTAGGCGGTTTCCGCCTTCTGATAGTGTCTGAAGGGCACAACACACTAAACAGGTGTTAATACACACACAGAGGTCTCCTAGAAGAGGAGACCTTACGGTTTATCATAAAACAATTTATTAACCCTTTAAAAGGTACGAGGCCTTGGTTTAACCCCTTAAATATATAAACCACTTCCCATCCTAAAAATTAGGACTAAACAAAGGCTTTTATTTATTTTCCCCCCAAATGAAAGCCCCCCCCCCCCCAAAAAAAAATACCGACCTCATCCAGTGTCCAGAAAAGTGGATTGGCAGTATAGTCTCTCATTTGCATATTTTGTTACAATATTTCAGAAAAGTAATAAAAAAAGAAATATTATATTTGTGTCTCCATTCAAATGGTAAAGGTACATTTTTATTTATATATCAAGTTAAATAGAAATGCAATGTTAGGTTGTGGTGCCTGGCCTTGTATATTATTCAGGCTACCTCTAATTATGCAATAATTATGTACTATGCCTTTTGCTGACCTATTTTTTTTAAACATTCCAAATGACAACAAATGTGCTATGATAGATTTTGATAAAGGAATATTTAGGATGTGAATGTCTATTTCTGACTCTAACATCCATAACGGTTTCTACTCTCTAAAGTAATAATGGAAATGACCATCTTTTTAAAATTATAGTTTTTGTTTTGACCGAAGACTCCCCCCCCCCCCCTATTATTTTCAGTCTACCCAAAAAGCTTGTCCATTTCCTATAACATCCATAACGCATCTTATTTGCTTTATTTCAGCATCATGCCAATATTTAGAATTCCGCTTTCATTGTAATGAAACGGGTAGGAAGCGCGGCTCGAACCCTCAACCCAGCGTGCCTTCACAAGACTCGATAGGCGCGCTTATAAACCCAGGGTCGCTACGCAACCCCTACTTTCAAAGAGCGCGTTCTTGTGCTAGCCCATGGCACAACGTCTTACAGGAACACGCTCACCAGCCAAACCCGAGGTCCAATCACTTCTCCCCACAAGGGGTACTATAGACACACATCAAAAGTTTAATTTAATTTTTGTTTCTCCGTTTTGTGAGATTAAAGGTGTGATTTTTGCATGCGATTGTAACGTCTATATCGCTGGAATCGCCCAATGTCTACCCTTCAGCCAGCAGTCTGTAAATACCTGGTAGTGTGATAGATTGAAAGATTTCAGTTCACTATCTGCCAGTGCATGCTATGCCTTCTGGTTCGCCTTGGCCTTTACTAAAGATTACTAAGGCTGTTCAAAATCCAAGCAATATATTCTGGAATGCAGTTGGAATTAAATTGCAATATGAGTTTCTGTGTATTCAGCCATCTTTTGTGGGATCGGTGCTAGTCTTCAGTTTCTGTTGGGAGAGGAGAAATCGGGCTCTCTGTACAGACAGTCTACACATGCCAACCTATAAAATCACTGATGCCAACAGTCTAGGATTTGATTTTGGGAGAGAAATAGAGACATTTATTTGACTATCTTTAGTTTTAACATTTTGTTGTTTGAAAAATGCAGATCGGTGATCAATATGTATTCTGAGTCTCAGTTGTAGCTGGTAGACACCAGGCCACATTTCTACTTAGCTTGTGCTGTAGCGTGGAGCTGAGAGGCAGATGAAACATCTTTCAGCCAGTCCGTCAATAAAGGCATGGCAGCTCGCTTGACAACTATACTGGTGACTGACGGCGCGTATCATTCCTTAAAGGTCCGCTCCACTCATGCCATCCACCGATTGCTTAAATAACTTATTGACCACTGTTGTGCAATCACTGGAAATAGATAGATAGAAATGATAGAAATGGAATGTGGATGATTGAGGCACATCTCATCCGTGTGCATGTTTTTGATGTCTGCATGTGACTTGTGCAAGTGTGATGTGTGCACTTTTGACAGTTTACACAAGCGTGCGTGTGCGTTTGCACACATCTGTTCAGTGCTGAACTACCAGGAGAAGGACTGGAAAGGGGTATCCAATCAGCTGCTGTGGACGGAGATGGACCATTGGCTAGCTTCATGAGAACATAACACACCAGAGGATCAGACAGACTCATAACTGCTGAGCCAGACACTTCTCTCTGTAATTAGGAGTTGACAGATCATTTGGATTTCAGTAATGGGGTAACTAGACACCATAACTGTGTGGTGCAATGGGTCTCCTTTATGATGAATGGTCTTCATTTACTCTGAAGATTGAGGAGCAGGAGCACGGAGCAGGAGCACATGAAGAGTTTCATTCCAAAATGCTCTATATCCATTTTCAGAATGAGCTTTTATTGTTTAAAGACATTATGAGAGATTTGTGTTTTTTTGACCATCTTCTGCAGAGTGACTTACAATTAGCTCATTCCGTTCATCTTAAGATAGCTAATGAGACAACCACATATCACAGGCAAATATACAGTATACGAACATTCCATTCCCAGCTAAACAATGGATATATAGCGTTTAGAGAAAAAAAAAATTTCAATACACATCTCAAATCTATTCACAACAAAATCTGAGAACAGTGATATTTTACACAAACATGAAGGTACCCATAAGCAATCATTTCTGGGGGGGAAAAAACTAATGTGCAAAATAGGTGGATATAGCGTTTTGGAACGAACCATGTACATGCTTCACATGTAAACACATGCAAACAAACACACACACCATATCATAAACATTCTGCTGAAAGGCTGCCTTCTGCTGCTTGGGCAGTGTTTCTGTACATAGATGTTTGGTACTTAGAAGTCTTAGAAAACTGGATAAGGATCATGTTTGCTTTCAGGACACCCAATTTGAGTGAGCTGCCGTTGCTGAACGGGCATTCGTGTCGTCGATCGTTTGGTGACATTGTTGTGATGTAAAGCAACAACCACAAAATTGGGAAAGTGCCTCTCTGTTTTCTATAAAAAAGTTCTGTAAATCCCACATGGTTTTTTGACACGATGACATCATTTTTCATTCGAGCTTGCAGGAATTTGTTTCATACCTGTCTGTTTTTGCACCAAACAATCTGAAAATGTCAACAATTTTGATGCTTATTTTTTGAACAACATCAATACTGTTTGCAAGTAGGTCCATAAAGGCTGGTTTGATGCTCATAGTCACACGCACATACAGTACTTAAAATAACCATCTTCCTGGGGGGAAAAATCACCTAAAAGCACCTTGGACAAACTGTAATTAGTCATGCTTTCCATACCCAGAGAGAAAGAGGAAATAGCCACACGTACACTTCCTCTTTCATCTCAGCTTTTCCCCTTTTTATAATGTTGGCATTATCTAAAGGTTATCTAACAAAAAGCTGCAAGGCATGTTTGGCCTTTAGGCTTAACCTCAGTAAATAATTGACTGTGTGGAAATAACAAATAATGCAAGCAATTACTGTGGGTCAGGTCATTCCTAAAACAAGACAAGGAAGAAGAAATGGCTTTGGTGATCATTTCCTCTTAGCCAGATATTATTAGGATCATTTCGATGTAAAAGCACCTATGAGCACCAACACCTGAAGTTCATAGGAGCAAATCTGGTGTCAAATGAAAGCTAAGAGTCAATTTTTTAAAAATTGAAGCGTATAATCTATTATTTGGTCCTGAGTCGCTCAGATGGTAGAGCTTGGCGCTTGCAATGCCAAGGTTGTGAGTTTGATTCCCACGGGGGACTAGTATGAAGAAACAAATGGTATGCACTTTCTACTGTAAGTCGCTCTGGATAAGAGCATCTGCTAAATTACTGAAATGTAAAATATACATTTTTCAACCATTTTCGTTTCATAAATATTAGGAATAAGCAAAGGCTTTGGTTTCTGGTCAAACAGATGTAAAAGGGCTCTAAACATATACTAGAAAGTCTTTAAAATGTATTAGGAAGGCATCAAAACACAATAATGTTGAAGTAAAGACTCCTGCCATGTACACTTATAATCTCCACCCGGCACAGCCAGAAGATGACTGGCCACCCCTCAGAGCCTGGTTCCTCTCTAGGTTTCTTCTTAGGTTCCAGCCTTTCTCGAGAGTTTATCCTAGCCACTGTGCTTCGACATCTGCATTGCTTGATCTCTGGGGTTTTACGCTCGGTTTCTGTATAAGCACTTTGTGACAACTGCTGATGTAAAACGGGCTTTAGAAATAAATGTGCTTGATTGCCAACTAATATCAACACGTATATTTAGTTTTGGAGAAATCATTTTTGCGGTGTGACATAATATGGAGGTCCCGGCAAGCCAGCCTATTCCCTATAATGTAAACTCAAACCAAAATTAACATCAAATTAAACCACATCGTTTCCCCTCGTGACTACTAGTTTCAATTTCATTTTCAGCCAACATACAAGCAAATACTTCCTGAATTTATTGTTACAAATCAGCTTGCAAGGTTGCTAGCCTGCTAACGTTAGCCCTACTAGCCTGCTAACGTTATGCGACTACATGAGTCACAGTTGCTATCAACACGTAGCTTACAGCTACATTAAAGTAAACCAGAGTTTTGGAAATACCTTACGCTATCGAACTAGTTATCAAATAATGCTAACGGCATATGCAGCTATCTTGGCAAGCCAGCCAGCTAAAGTTAGTTATTTTAGCCCCCTAGCTAGCCTAGCCAGCTAATCCAAAAGTGATACACAGAGAGTTTCCAAAGGCAATAATCCAGAGGTGGCATTGGGTACAGGAGACGAGGGGCAGAGTCAACAATTAGACGGCAATCGGAGGAAGGCTCCAGCAGATGGCTGTGCTGTTGTGATCATGTGCCATCTTTTAGCCCGCTAGTACTAAGCCAAGGTTGAAAAACAACGGTAGCCTACTTCATGGAGAACAGGTCAAACAGTTGACCAAACAAATTGGAGGACAGAAAACAAACAATGAACAGACGAGGTACTGAACAATTAGAGTAGGCGTGATTTTCCACTTTCCTTTTGAGCCAGAGGCAAGCCTGCTGGTGGTGCAGGACAAGTCCGAGCTGCCTGGACTGGAACAGCCGAGCAGGATCATGTTGTTAACATCACACCTCGTAATTGGTGGATTGTAGCTCACTACTGCCAACATTTGGTCTGCATGGCTAGTAGCTGAACTGGCTAACACGGAGTATATTCTCCATATGATATTGAAAAAGAGTGTATTATGGGTCGTTTTTAGAAGATATCAGGAAATAAGTTAATAAATGCATGTAAAACTTAACTGAAACGCTGAGTCTCATAGCTGCCCATCCCCTTTTTATAGCCAGCAATGGCACACATTTCAGAAAATGAACACCTGTTTCAAATAAACACTAGGTCTAAATGAATTGTTTGAGATTACCATGAATTGTTTACGAGGTTTAATGTTTGACCAAAGAAAGGCCCAGTGCAGTCAAAAACATGATTTGTCTTGTGGTTTGTATATATTTTTTACACTGAGATATTGTGAACACGACGATAATGCCCTTTTAGTGTAAGAGCTGTTTGAAAAGACCTTCAGAAATGTTGGGGTCAGGAGACCCAATATGAGTGAGCTACTGTTGCTGAACAGGAGGTCATGCCATTGATCATTTGGTGACATTGTTTTGATGTAAAGCAACAACCACAAAATTGGAAAAGTGCCTCGCTGTTTTCTATAAAAAGTTCTGAAAATCCCACATTGTTTTTGACACGATTACATAATTTTCATTCGAGCTTGCAGGAATTTGTTTAATATCTCTCTGTCTGTTTCTGCACCAAACAATCTGAAAATTAAACCAGTTTGATGAATCAAGATATTGGAGGGCTTACCTTTTGAATAACAACATTTATACTGTTTCCAAGTACAGTGGGAAGAAAAAGTATGTGAACCCTTTAGAATTACCTGGATTTCTGCATAAATTGGTCATAAAATGTCATCTGATCTTCATCTAAGTCACAACAATAGAGAAACACAGTCTGCTTAAACTAATAACACTCCAAACAATTAAAATGTTTCATGTTTTATTGAACACACCGTGAAACATTCACAGTGTAGGTTGGAAAAAAGTATGTGAACCCTTGGATTTAATAACTGGTTGACCCTCCTTTGGCAGCAATAACCTCAACCAAACGTTTTTTTGTAGTTGCGGATCAGACCTGCACAACGGTCAGGAGGAATTTTGGACCATTCCTCTTTTCAAAACTCTTTAAATTCCACAATATTCTTGGGATGTCTGATGTGAACCGCTCTCTTGAGGTCATGCCACAGCATCTCAATCGGATTGAGGTCAGGACTGACTGGGCCACTCCAGCAGGTGTATCTTGTAATGTTCAAGCCATTCTATTGTTGATTTACTTCTGTGTTTTGGGTTGCTGTCCTGTTGCATCATCTAACTTCTGTTGAGCTTCAATTGGTGGACAGATAGCCTAACATTCTCCTGCAAAATGTCTTGATAAACTTGGGAATTTATTTTTCCGTCAATGATGGCAAGCTGCCCAGGCCCTGAGGCAGCAAAGCAGCCCCAAACCGTGATGCTCCCTCCACCACACTTTACAGTTGGGATGAGGTTTTGATGTTGGTGCGCTGTGCCTTTTTTTCTCCACACATAGTGTTGTGTGTTCCTTCCGAACAACACAACTTTAGTTTCATCTGTCCACATAATATTTTGCTAGTAGCGCTGTGGAACATCCAGATGCTCTTTTGCGAACTTCAGATATGCAGCAATGTTTTTTTTTGGACAGCAGTGGCTTCTCCCGTAGTGTCCTCCCATGAACACCATTCTTGCTTAGTGTTTTACGTATTGTCGACTCGTCAACGGAGATGTTGTCGACTCGTCAACGCATGTTCCAGAGATTTCTGTAAGTCTTTAGCTGACACTCTAGGATTCTTCTTAACCTCATTCAGCATTCTGCGCTGTGCTCTTGCAGTCATCTTTGCAGGACGGCCACTCCTAGGGAAAGTAGCAACAGTGCTGAAATTTCTCCATTTATAGACAATTTGTATTACCATGGACTAAGTTTTAGAGACACTTTTGTAACCCTTTCCAGCTTCATGGAAGTCAACAATTCGGTCTTCTGAGATCTCTTTTGTTCGAGGCATGGTTCACATCAGGCAATGCTTCACATCAGGCAATGCTTCTTGTGAATAGCAAACTCAAATTTTGTGATTTTTTTTTTTGTTTTTTTTTGTTTAATGGGGCAGGGCAGCTCTCAGCAAAATCTCCAATCTCGTCTCATTGATTGAACTCCAGGTTAGCAGACTCCTGACTCCAATTCGCTTTTGGAGAAGTCATTAGCCTAGGGGTTCACATACTTTCCCCAACCTACACTGTGAATGTTTAAATGATGTATTCAGTATAGACCAGAAAAATACAATTTGTGTTATTAGTTTAAGTACACTGTTGGTCTATTGTTGTGACTTAGATGAGATCAAATTTCAGAAATCCAGGTAATTCCAAAGGGTTCACATACATTTTCTTGCCACTGTAGATCTATAAAAAGGCTGGTTTGATGCTCATAGTAGTTTGATGCTCATACTGTATGGCACAGTCACACGCACATACAGTACTTAAAATAACCATCTTCCTGGGAAAACAAATCACCTAAAAGCACCTTGGCCAAACTGTAATTAGTCATGCTTTTCATACCCAGAGAGAAAGAGGAAATAGCCACACGTACACTTCCTCTTTCATCTCAGCTTTTCCCCTTTTTATAATGTTGGCATTATCGAAAGGTTGGCATTATCGAAAGGTTATCTAACAAAAATCGGCAAGGTATGTTTGGCCTTTAGGCTTAACCTCAGTAAATAATTGACTGTGTGGAAATAACAAATAATGCAAGCAATTACTGTAGGCCAGGTCATCCCTAAAACAAGCGAAGAAAGAAGAAATGGCTTTGGTGATCATTTCCTCTTAGCCAGATATTATTAGGGTCGTTTCCATGTGAAAGGACCCATATGGAAGCGAGGAGTCTGTATTTTTGAGAAATGAAAGCGTATAATGCATTGTTTGGTCGTGTGTGTGGCTCAGTTGGTAGAGCATGGTGCTTGCAATGCCAAGGTTGTGGGTTTGAGTCCCACGGGGGACTAGAATGAAAAAAGTCAAATCTATACATTTTTCCAACATTTTCTTTTCGTAAATATTAGGAATAAGCAAAGGCTTTGATTTCTGGACAAACAGGTGTAAAAGGGGTCTAAACATTTTCTAGAAAGTTTTTAAAAAGGTATAGCCAGAAGATGACTGGCCACCCCTCAGAGCCTGGTTCCTCTCTAGGTTTCTTCTTAGGTTCCAGCCTTTCTCGAGAGTTTATCCTAGCCACTGTGCTTCTACATCTGCATTGCTTGCTCTCTGGGTTTTTACGCTCGGTTTCTGTATAAGCACTTTGTGACAACTGCTGATGTTAAAAGGGCTTTAGAAATAAATGTGCTTGATTGCCAACTAATATTAACACTTATGTTTAGTTTTGGAGAAATTATTTTTGCGGTGTGTGACAATATGGAGGAGCCTGCAAGCTAGTCTATTCCCTATAATGTGAACTCCAAACCAAATAACTTCAAATTAAACCAAATTGTTTGGACTCACGACTACTGGTTTCAATTTCATTTTCAGCCAACATACAAGCAAATACTTCCTGAATGTATTGTTACAATTCAGCTTGCAAGGTTGCTAGCCAAGCAGGATCATGTTAACATCACACCTTGTAATTGGTGGATGGTAGCTCATAACTGCCAACACTCGGTCTGCCTGGCTAGTAGGTAACGTTAGCACAGTCAGAGGAGAATAATTATAAAGACGTACTGGGACAAAAGAAACGTGACACAGTGTGTAAATGATTACACATTAGTTCAGGAATTGAAGAAATGTATTAAAATTGCAAGTTATCGTTACTCATTGTGTATATATTATTACTTTTATCAAATAGAGTAAAGTACAGTTTACCTATTTAGGATACATCACCATGAATGACACACACATCCATATTTATGCATTTCTGTGTAGAACAGATCAGGGATCCATGATTAAATTCTGTTAATGCAATTCTGTTACCGGGTGTAAATCAACTTCACTTACTGTAGTTCAATAACCAAAAGGTGTCATGTCATAGCTGACAGACCAATCCTTCTGCAGACATGTTTGAATCTTAATTCAGAGTTTTTAGAAAACGTGGTCACAAAAAACTGAGGGAGATTTGACTGGAATTCTGTTATCAGACTTTGCATCTGCACAGTTCATCCAGTAAATGTTTATTGTCTGTGTATTTTTTTTAAAATATTGTCCTTGTGAATAGAGTTGTATGGTTTGTTAAACTTTTAAATCAATGGTTTTTGTTTGGGATACATTTCTAAGTTAAGTATCTTAGTCTGAACGCAATTCCGTTACTGTGGAATTACCGTTAGGTTTGTTTTGAAGTCATTCAGTTCAATTAAAAGATGTCAGTCTATTTTTTTAATGTATTTTTTATTTTATTGATTTCTATCACAAATGATGATTTCATTGTTGTATTGTGAGAGGTGGATCAGGGGTCTGTGGTGGATGTGCAGCACATAAACGGCTGCAGGTAGCCTAGCATTGGGCCAGTAACCACAAGGTTGCAAGTTCGAATCCCCGAGCCGACTAGGTCAAATCTGCCGATCTGCCCTTGAGCAAGGCATTTAACTCGAATTGCTCTGGGGTCGCTGTCAATGGTCCCTGGCTGTGGCCCCACACTCCACGCACTTGTACAGGTTACACATTTGTACATGTGTGATGCAGGACAAATATAAGCACCCCCTATTTGACCTTTATAGACAGCGTCCCAATATAAGTAAATTAAGCAAAGCAGGGAGCCATTATCAAAAGAGCCGTCCGGTGCACTTCTGCAGTCGTGTCCAGTTGCGCTTACTGATGCAGAAATGCAGATTTGATAAAGGTTGAGTCAGCAGTTTGAGCCCTGTGGTGGTGTGCTCCCTTCTGTTCTGTCCTCCCTTACCCTGACTCTCTAAGGAAGTAGAGAGTCTCCTGGCCGGCTTGGACCTAGCCAGGGCAGAGGAGAGGAAGCTGAGAGAGCGCAAGGGTGTGCGGGCGCGCGGGTGCAAGGGTCTGCGGATGCAAGGGTGTGCGAGCGCAAGGGTGTGCGCGAGCGAGATTAAGACAGAGAGAGTAGTGATAGGGAGATGAGGTTTCAAAGAAGCAGCCTGATTGAAATCTTCCCCATGCCACAGGAGATTTGGACTCTTAATGAGAAGGGATAGGGCGGCCACCAATCAGGGAGCCTGTAAAGGTCGTCATGTAGAATGATAGCTCCAATGGGATCTGGCACTTCATCAATTATTGAATTGGGTGCTGGAATGACCCTCTGCAACTGTTGTAAGGCCTAATGCAGAAGGAAAGAGTGTAAATCGCATTCCGTAGTAAAGTGCCAGCCCGATTCACCATACTCCTAAAACCATGATAGATTCGGCTTTCGTTCCAAACCTTCCTGTGATGAATGTATTAGCCTGGTATAGAACAATTTTACACTGCAATCATAAAGATGAATCCTCATGCTTTCTGTCCCCATTTCCACCTTTTTTGTATGCATAATAGATTTTTCTTTATTTGGCTGCATGTTATAGTGGCCATAGTTGAGGCACTATTGACATGGACGATTTCGTAGTATGGATATGCTGTGGCACTGTATGTGTGCATTTAAATCACACTGGCCAATTGGGTATTTTAAAGTTCACTCTTGTAAAAATGCGTCATAATAATTTTGTGCTTTGGATTACATTTATTTTCATAAATGCAGTATTAAAAATGTATATCTGTATTATCAGAGGTGCATGCGTTTCACCACTGTCTTCGGAAGAGGTCTATAAACTGACAATTGAATCATGTATTATTGGAGATATTCCAAAGCACTTGCATATTGTTTGCTATAGTCTCGAGGCCTGTAAAATTGTCAGCTACCCCTCCACCCAGACAAGTATATAAAGCAATATAATTCAGTTAGAATATAAATGGATGATGTTGTAACACACAGTACAAAGTACTGCACTTTCCATCGCTCTTCCATTAAATGTACCATTCTGGCAGACTTCCTTTAAGTGTCCTTGTTATTGCCTAGGCCTTGTCTGCAGCCTTCCCTTTGAAAGGGTTTTAGAGCATTACGTTAAGTGACCTGTCTCGGTGAGAAAGGAGCTATCCAGGGTTCTGACAACTCATACAGCCCAGTCTCTGTCTGAAGAGAGACCGACTTAGTTTGTTCTCAACTCTGAGCCTGTCAGACACGATTGGGGTCTCTAGGAAATGGCATTTCTCATAGGGATGGGCATTTGAAATTATTTCAATATTCGAATAATATATTTTGTTGGATATCTAGGTAGTAGAAATACATGTTTTAAAGAAAATATACAGTACCAGTCAAAAGTTTGGACACACCTACTCATTCAAGGGTTATTCTTTATTTGTCCTATTTTCTACATTGTAGAATAATAGTGAAGACATGAAAACTATGAAAACACTTATTTAATCATGTAGTAACCAAAAAAGTGTTAAATCTAAATATATTTTTGATTCTTAAAAGTAGCCACCCTTTGCCTTGATGGCAGCTTTGCACACTCTTGGCATTCTCTCAACCAGCTTCACCTGGAATGCTTTTCCAACAGTCTTGAAGGAGTTCCCACATATGCTGAGCACTTGTTGGCTGCTTTTCCTTCACTCTGCGGTCCAACTCATCCTAAACCATTTCAATTGGTTTGAGGTTGGGTGATTGTGGAGTCCAGGTCATCTGATGCAGCACTCCATCACTCTCCTTCTTGGTAAATAGCCCTTACACAGTCTGGAGGTGTGTCAGGTCATTCTCCTGTTGAAAAACTGCAGAATGCTGTGGTAGCCATGCTGGTTAAGTGTGTCCTGAATTCTAAATAAATCACTGACATTGTCACCAGCAAAGCACCATCACACATCCTCCTCCATGCTTTACAGTGGGAACCACACGTGCGGAGATCCATTTACCTACTCTGCGTCTCACAAAGACACAGCGGTTGGAACCAAAAATCTCAAATTTGGACTCATCAGACATAAGGACAGATTTCCACCAGTCTAATGTCCATTGCTGGTGTTTATTGGCCCAATTAAGTCTCTTCTTCTTATTGGTGTCCTTTACCAGTGGTTTCTTTGCAGTAATTTGACCATGAAGGCCTGATTCACGCAGTCTCCTCTGAACAGTTGATGTTGAGATGTGTTTGTTACTTGAACTCTGTGAAGCATATTTGGGCTGCAATTTCTGAGGCTGGTAATTCTATTTAACTTATCCTCTGCAGCAGAGGTAACTCTGGGTCTTCCATTCCTGTGGTGGTCCTCATGAGAGCCTGTTTCATCATAGCGACTGCACTTGAAGAAACTTTCAAAGTTCTTAATTTTCCGAATTGACTGACCGTCATGTCTTAAAATAATGATGGACTGTCATTTCTCTTTGCTTATTTGAGCTGTTCTTGCCATAATATGGACTTGAGCCGTTTGGTAAAAGATATCTTCTGTATACCATCCCTACCTTGTCACAACACAACTGATTGGCTCAAACGCATTAAGAAGGAAATTCCACAAATTAACTTTTAACAAGGCACACCTGTTAATTGAAATAGACTTGCATGGTGAGTGAGTGACTTGTTTCAGCAGATGGGTGGGGGTGGGGCAAGAGAGGAGCAGGGGCCGTTGTGTGTGGCATGCAGGGGAGGAGAGAGAAAGTAGTCAATCCGACTTGCTCTAGTTAACCTATGGTGGCAACAAGTTTGTCTATCATACCATCTGATTAAGAAGCTAGCTACAGTAGCCAGCTAGCTAGCTAAAGTAGCAAGGCTAATTGAAGCTACTGTATTTAGCTGTGCTTCCCTCCAATTGCTACAACAACTCCATTCACATGAAACAACACCCTATCTGTTGGTTGATCATTGTAGCCTACTCCTCATTTAGCCAACTTAATTACATAATTTTAATTCCCTTTTGCATTGATTCATAATCTCCCACTTCTCTCCGGGTTTGGCCTTGGGGCTTTCCTCGGCCTATTGCGCTCTAGCGACTCCTTGTGGCGGGTCGGGCGCCTGCATGCTGACTTCAGTCGTCAGTTGAACGGTGTTTCCGCCGACACATTGGTGCGGCTTCCGGGTTTAGCGAGCAGGTGTTAAGAAGCAGCGTGGCTTGGCGGGTCATGTTTCGGAGGACGCATGACTCAACCTTTGCCTCTTCCGAGCCCGTTGTGGAGTTGCAGTGATGAGACAAGATCGTAACTATCACGAAATTGGGTAGAAAAGGTGGGTACATTCTCTGACTGTATAGCGCCACTTTGATTGACCAACAATAACAAGCTACACATGTGAAACGTCTTTTTAAAGGGGAACACTCATAAAGAATGTCATAAAACTGTTTAGAATGTAATGGTGTATCCTTTTAGGCTATGTTGCAATGTCACAGATAATTGCATTTAATTTTAGAAAAAGCCTGAAAAAAACTCCCAAGTAATCGAATAGTAGTAACGTCCATAAGGATATTCAAATATGAGAATAACCGTGTCCATCCCTAATTTCTCATTCCACAAGGTATTTAGGGGTTCATAGTTCAATAACCTCTTGGTTATTCAGTGATGTTTGCATGCCTATCATGCTGCACTGGTACAGGGTTAGTATGAACACCAATCACTATGTGTGTCAATGAATCTCAGCACATCATATTGACCCAATGTCACTGCTCTGCTCCGGTCGAACAGGTTCAATGGTGAATGTGATGGGGATTTGCCCTAATGCAGTGGTTCCCAAACTTTTATAGTCCCGTACCACTTCAAACATTCAACCTCCAGCAGCGTACCCCCTCTAGCACCAGGGTCAGCGCACTCTCAAATGTTGTTTTTTGCCATCATTGTAAGCCTGCCACACACACGTTATACGATACATTTATTAAACATAAGAATGAGTGTGAGTTTTTGTCACAACCCGGGTCGTGGGAAGTGACAAAGAGCTCTTATAGGACCAGGGCACAACTAATAATAATCAATCATTTTGCTCTTTATTTAACCATCTTACATATAAAACCTTATTTGTTAATCGAAAATTGTGAATTACTCACCACAGGTTATTGAGAAGGGTGTGCTTGAAAGGATGCTCATAATTCTGCAGTGTTGGGTTGTATTGGAGAGAGTCTCTGTCTTAAATCATTTTCCACACACAGTCTGTGCCTATATTTACTTTTCATGCTAGTGAGTGCCGAAAATCCACTCTCACATAGGTACGTTGCAAAGGGCATCAGTGTCTTAACAGCGAGATTTGCCAAGGCAGGATACTCTGAGCGCAGCCCAATCTAGATATCTGGCAGTGGCTTCTGATTTAAATGACATTTTCACAGAGCCGCTTGTTGCAATTTCGATGAGGCTCTCTTGTTCAGATATCGGTAAGTGGACTGGAGGCAGGGCATGAAAGGGATAACGAATCCAGTTGTTTGTGTTGTCCGTTTGCGCACCCAGCTCACTCAGGTGCTTCGCTATATCACATTTGACATTGTCCGTAAGCTTGAGTTCATTAGCACACAAAAAAGCATACAATGATGGAAAGACGTGTGTTGTCCTTGCAGACAGAGAAGAGCTCCAACTTCTTAATCATACCCTCAATTTTGTCCCTACATTGAATATAGTTGCGGAGAATCCCTGTAATCCTAGATTCAGATCATTCAGGCGAGAAAAAACATCACCCAGATAGGCCAGTCGTGTGAGAAACTCGTCATCATGTAAGCGGTCAGACAAGTGAAAATGATGGTCAGTGAAGAAAACTTTAAGCTCGTCTCTCAATTTAAAAAAACGTGTCAATACTTTGCCCCTTGATAACCAGCGCACTTCTGTATGTTGTAAAAGCATTACATGGTTGCTGCCCATATCATTGCGTAGTGCAGAAAATACACGAGTTCAGGGGCCTTGCTTAAACAACGTTAAATGTCTTTCAAGCTGTCAGGCATTCCCTTGGCAGCAAGAGCCCCTCGGTGGATGCTGCAGTGTACCCAAGTGGTGTCGGGAGCAACTGCTTGCACGCGTGTTACCACTCCACTATGTCTCCCTGTCATGGCTTTTGCGTCATCAGTACAGATACCAACACATCTTGACCACCAAAGTCCATTTGATGTCACAAAGCTGTCCAGTACTTTCCAGTGGTTTGCGGAAGAGGATGTCTTCCTTAATTGACCCCCCATAAACGTAACGGACATATAAAAGGAGCTGTGCCAGGCCCGCCACGTCTGTTGACACATCCAGCTGTAACGCATAGAATTCACTGGCTTGTATGCGAAGCAGTAATTGTTTCAAAACATCTCCTGCCATGTCACTGATGCATCGTGGAACAGTGTTGTTTGATGAAGACATTGTGTGTAGTTGTTTTAGGCCTTTTCCGCCCAGCATTGTCCCAGCCATATCCGTGGCAGATAGGAAGAATTAAGTCCTCCACAATAGTATGGGGCTTGCCTGTCCTAGACACTCGGTAGCTCATCATATAAACGCTTCTAGCCACTTCTTATTGATGGTATCTGTTGCTTTTATACATGTCTTACTACTCGAAAGTCGTCTTAATTTTCGCTCCAAAAACTCCCGTGGCTTATTTTTCAAATTGTCATGTTTTATTTCTAAATGTCTGCGCAAGAGTGAAGGTTTCATCGAGTTGTGAGACAGAACTTTTTCACATATAACACACTGTGGCTGAGGAAAGGCACTACTCCCAATATAAGTGAACCCCAAATCAATGTAGTTCTCATCATATTTGCGCCTCTTCAATGGTCCAACATCCCTGTCTGTTATTCGGTGCTTTCTCGGGTAAGGGGGCAGTAGCGCTTCGGCTGCATCAGATTCACAACTGTCGGTGTCCATGCTAGCTGGGCTAACAACAAATGTATAATTACTGATGCTGGCATTGGATGTGCTTGTGGAAACAGAAAAACTTGTGTCATCGACAGGTGCAGGTGTAGTACTGCTGGTAGTAGCAGTTCTACCAGTAGAGCTGATATGTGTCTCTATGGACACGGGCCTTACTAAATGGACAGTTTGAAAATGTGAAGAAAAATACATATATATAAAAAAATATATATACAGTTGAAGGCGGAAGTTTACATACACCCCAACCAAATACATTTCAACTCAGTTTTTCACAATTCCTGACATTTAATCCCAGTAAAAGTTCCCTGTATTAGGTCAGTTAGGATCACCACTCTTTATTTTAAGAATGTGAAATGTCAGAATAATAGTAGAGAGAATGATTTATTTCAGCTTTTATTTCCCACATTCCCAGTGGGTCAGAAGTTTACATACACTCAATTACTATTTGGTAGCATTGCCTTTAAATTGTTTAACTTGGGTCAAACTTTTCGGGTAGCCTTCCACAAGCTTCCCACAATAAGTTGTGTGAATTTTGGCCCATTCCTCCTGACAGAGCTGGTGTAACTGAGTCAGGTTTTGTAGGCCTCCTTACTCACACACACTTTTTCAGTTTTGCCCACATATTTTCTATAGGATTGAGGTCAGGGCTTTGTGATGGCCACTCCAATACCTTGACTTTGTTGTCCTTAAGCCATTTTGCCACAACTTTGGAAGTATGCTTGGGTCATTGTCCATTTGCGACCAAGCTTTAACTTCCTGACTGATGTCTTGAGATGTTGCTTCAATATATCCACATAATTTTCCATCCTCATGATGCCATCTATTTTGTGAAGTGTACCAGTCCTTCCTGCAGCAAAGCACCCCCACAACATGATGCTGCCACCCCCGTGCTTCTACAAAAAAAAAAAATTAGGTCTTGGCTAATTTCTTTTGATTTTCCCTTGATGTCAAGCATGGAGGCACTGAGTTTGAAGCTAGGCCTTGAAATACATCCACAGGTACACCTCCAATTGACTCAAAGGATGTCAATTAGGGTATCAGAAGCTTCTAAAGCCATGACATTTTCTGGAATTTTCCAAGCTGTTTAATTAAAGGCACAGTCTAAGTTGACTGTATGTATGTGTATGTAGTCTTCTGACCCACTGGATTTGTGATACAGTGAATTATAAATGAAATAATCTGTCTGTAAACAATTGTTGGAAAAATTACTTGTCATGCACAAAGTACATGTCCTAACCGACTTGCCAAAACTATAGTTTGTTAACAAGACGTTTGTGGAGTGGTTGAAAACTAGTTTTAATGACACCAACCTAAGTGTATGTAAACTTCCGACTTCAACTGTGTATATATGTACAGTGGGGAGAACAAGTATTTGATACACTGCCGATTTTGCAGGTTTTCCTACTTACAAAGCATGTAGAGGTCTGTCATTTTTATCATAGGTACACTTCAACTGTGAGAGACGGAATCTAAAACAAAAATCCAGAAAATCACATTGTATGATTTTGAAGTAATTCATTTGCATTTTATTGCATGACATAAGTATTTGATACATCAGAAAAGCAGAACTTAATATTTGGTACAGAAACCTTTGTTTGCAATTAAAGAGATCATACGTTTCCTGTAGTTCTTGACAAGGTTTGCACACACTGCAGCAGGGATTTTGGCCTACTCCTCCATACAGACCTTCTCCAGATCCTTCAGGTTTCGGGGCTGTCGCTGGGCAATTTCAGCTCCCTCCAAAGATTTTCTATTGGGTTCAGGTCTGGAGACTGGCTAGGCCACTCCAGGACCTTGAGATGCTTCTTACGGAGCCACTCCTTAGTTGCCCTGACTGTGTTTTTCGCGTCGTTGTCATGCTGGAAGACCCAGCCACGACCCATCTTCAATGCTCTTACTGAGGGAAGGAGGTTGTTGGCCAAGATCTCGCGATACATGGCCCCATCCATCCTTCCCTCAATACGGTGCAGTCGTCCTGTCCCCTTTGCAGAAAAGCATCCCCAAAGAATGATGTTTCCACCTCCATGCTTCACGGTTGGGATGGTGTTCTTGGGGTTGTACTCATCCTTCTTCTTCCTCCAAACATGGCGAGTGGAGTTTAGACCAAAAAGCTCTATTTTTGTCTCATCAGACCACATGACCTTCTCCCATTCCTCCTCTGGATCATCCAGATGGTCATTGGCAAACTTCAGACGGGCCTGGACATGCGCTGGCTTGAGCAGGGGGACCTTGCGTGCGCTGCAGGATTTTAATCCATGACGGCGTAGTGTGTTACTAATGGTTTTCTTTGAGACTGTGGTCCCAGCTCTCTTCAGGTCATTGACCAGGTCCTGCCGTGTAGTTTTGGGCTAATCCCTCATCTTCCTCATGATCATTGATGCCCCACGAGGTGAGATCTTGCATGGAGCCCCAGACCGAGGGTGATTGACCGTCATCTTGAACTTCTTCCATTTTCTAATAATGCGCCAACAGTTGTTGCCTTCTCACCAAGCTGCTTGCCTATTGTCCTGTAGCCCATCCCAGACTTGTGCAGGGCTAGAATTCTATCCCTGATGTCCTTACACAGCTCTCTGGTCTTGGCCATTGTGGAGAGGTTGGAGTCTGTTTGATTGAGTGTGTGGACAGGTGTCTTTTATACAGGTAACGAGTTCAAACAGGTGCAGTTAATACAGGTAGTGAGTGGAGAACAGGAGGGCTTCTTAAAGAAAAACTAACAGGTCTGTGAGAGCCGGAATTCTTACTGGTTGGTAGGTGATCAAATACTTATGTCATGCAATAAAATGCAAATTAATTACTTAAAAATCATACAATGTGATTTTCTGGATTTTTGTTTTAGATTCCGTCTCTCACAGTTGAAGTGTACCTATGATAAAAATTACAGACCTCTACATGCTTTGTAAGTAGGAGAACCTGCAAAATCGGCAGTGTATCAAATACTTGTTCTCCCCACTGTATGTGTATATATCATTTTAAATGTGAATCACATTTTTATTTGGCGTACCCCCGACGGCATTGCGCATACCCCTGGGGATGGGAATACCTGCCCTAATGAGTTCACTGGACCATTTTTGTCAGCTGAAGTTTGGTCTTAATCAGATTTTAAAGTGATCGGGTGAAGCCTGCTAGTCAGGTGCTGACAACAACAGCGAGGGAAGGCATCAGCAGCACTATATGCCAGCAGTCATATCACATTTTTGTCTGTGCTAGTTTCTCTAGTGTGCGATCTGACTGTTTTGGCTGAGGATAAAACAAATACACAAAGAGACCCATATAGAAGTTGAAGTACTTTTCTCTATCTCTTCCTTGATCTGATATCTATGGAACAGAGCAGATGCTAAGTTGAGAGAGAATCCTCTGCTCTTCCTCTGTTGCCTATGTACTCTGAGGAGAGGGAAATGGGAGAAAGAGAGCGAGTGAAAGGGAGGTGAGGTAGCCATGTGGGATGGTATAGCGTTGAGAGGTAGCCCGCAGCGAATCTTCAGCCCCAGAGAGAACCCAGATGGTTCTGTTGAAAACAACAGTAAAGATCTAAATGTCCAAAGGACCACCATCTACTCAGTCAACAATTCAACTTCCCACATAATTAGAAAAAATTGCTGCAGTCAGACACTTCAGATGGTGTTTTCTTTCTGCAGCTCAGCTCAACTTTCAAAAATGACTGTTTTTATTTTTTTTATTTTTTTTTCACCGTTATTTTACCAGGTAAGTTGACTGAGAACACGTTCTCATTTGCAGCAACGACCTGGGGAATAGTTACAGGGGAGAGGAGGGGGATGAATGAGCCAATTGTAAACTGGGGATTATTAGGTGACCGTGATGGTTAAGGGCCAGATTGGGAATTTAGCCAGGACACCGGGGTTAACACCCCTACTCTTACGATAAGTGCCATGGGATCTTTAATGACCTCAGAGAGTCAGGACACCCGTTTAACGTCCCATCCGAAAGACGGCACCCTACACAGAGCAGTGTCCCCAATCACTGCCCTGAGGCATCTTTGTTTAGACCAGAGGAAATAGTGCCTCCTACTGTGGTGGGGGAGGGTTGACTAACTTTATTTTTGTTGCTTTTCCCTGGTTTTCATTCCCTGTTTTGCATGTATTACTATCATTTCTTCCATTCTTGCCACATTTCCTCATCTGCTTTCATGCACCCCTATCGAGGTGTTTTAGTACTTCCCTTATGCGCTATGCTTTTCTGCACATTTACTATACCACAGGTCAATATATGTCTACCAGCCGCTCTATCCTGCGTTCTATCCACCAATCATAGGGACCATAGTGGTAGGTGGATCGTTTGTCCAGATCTGCAATAGGCTAAACTAGCAATTATACCACACATAAAATAATTCAAAGCTGCACCAATTTTTTATATAAATCCATAAGAACAAAGGGGAATAGGTGATAGGCAGTGCAGCGGAGAGTCCCGGTGCATCATTGCGCATGAACGAACATTGAAGACCTTAGACACGCAGCTCAAAAAACTCCCCTATTGATCTTGTTTAGGGACAATAAAATGATCCTACCTAAAGTAGTCTACAACATCACAATGCAATGAATCATTGCGTTATTGTTTTCAAGTGAGTACAAAACTCTACTTAGGCTGTAAACTGCAGTGAAAATTTGAATAACTCTACAAAAGCACTGATTTTAACTTTTCCTTCCATTTGGATCCATTATAGGTCTACTCTACTCTTGACAGTTTAGAAGGTCTAGAAAGGCACAGTAGCAAGCCAATCTGTATTTTTACTTCTGATACTGAGATACGCTGTCTGTTGCAGATCATCATTTGTCCAAGCTTAATGCGCGTTCTGCCTCCTCTCTGATCCGAGCGGCTATTCCTCCCGCACCTACAACCTAACTAGGGCTGTCCCCGACAAAGAAAAAATGGTCTCTTCTTTAGACCAATCGATTGGTCGAAATGTTTTAACTTTTATTTTATATTTTATATAGACATTATGTGTTTTAATCAAATCAGCTATTGGCACTGAGCTTGTTTGATGCTTTAAGTGCACGGTTTGATTAAAGAATTAAGACACACAAATGAGAGGGAGTCCGCCCGCAATTTATTTGATTGTGACGGGCAGGGCTCAGATTTGCTGCGCTGTGTTAAAACATCATACAGCGAGCGACTGTGTGACTTGCACCCGTTGTCTCTTTCTCCTCCCTGCGGCAGCGACTACCGCAGGACATCAAGTGTTTATCACGCTGTCTGTGCTGCTGAAGCTGCAACATAATTACGGCCATTTCTGACTGAAAAATGTCGTTACCAAAATCCCTCATTTTGTTTAGGAAAAACATTCCCTAATCCCCCAACCCTTGCTCTCTTTATGCATCACATGCACGTGACCAATAGGGCCTGACCTAATAGTATATCATAATCACATCAATAAATGTGTTATCACAAACTCTGAACACCGTATCAGCAAAATGGATGCAGAGGACGTGACAAACTCAAAACGGGGGAATGTTTACTGGTTGCTCAGGCGGTAAAGGGGAAGTCAGATGGGTGTAATACATTTGACTAGTTGTGGAAAATACTGGAGATCAAGAAAGTAAGGAGCAAGCGCAGCGTGCATATTAGGCTAATGCCAAACAGGTTCTGTTAGGTTGCAATATAATTTTTCTGACTGTTTGGAACAACGTAAACAATACTAAGTAAATTACAAGTGTGTACCAGAGAGTCTGTTGTACGCCTTTATTACAGCAAAGACTAAAAACAGTCGTATTAATTTGTGAATGCAATTTCTGAAATGGAACAGTTTATTTATTGTTTGTGATAATTATTCAAGGGTTGCTTTGTTATTTTATAAAACTGAAATGCTTGATTGCATTTCAAATCATGAATGGCTCGCATGCTGTGAGATGAAATGAACAAATGAATGATTGATACAGTAGCCTATGGAAGTATTGAAATGTAAGTAGGCCTAAGTTACGGTATTAAGACCAAACAGGATGCGTTTTTAGGCCTACAGATCAATGGTGGTTATACAAGGCTGCAATACTAAGCCTACTAATGATGATGATATTAATTTATTGTAATGATGATGATCATTTTAGTAATAATAACAATAAGAAGGAGATCAAGAAAAAGGTGTGTTACTATTATAAATATAATTTTTCTGACAATTTGGAACAGTGTAAACAACACTAAATCAATTAGAAATAGCACCAGAGAGGCTTTTCTAACGACACAAAAAGTGTAAAGCCTTTATTACAGCATAGCAAAGATTAAAAACAGCCACATTTGGTTGCATGAGGCTTGGTGCTCACGGAATCAGTAGGCTACTAAACAAATACTCAAACAGGCAACTTAAGCAGGATCTGTCTCATTCCTGTAGATACAGTATATATGGATGATTTATAAAGCCAGGCAGATTTAACAGTTAGGCTGTTGATTATAGAGATAACTAAGGGCTCCTGAGTGGTGCAGCGGTCTCAGGCACTGCATCTCAGTGCTAGAGGCATCACTACAGACACCCTGGTTCGAATCCAGGCTGTATCACAACCGGACGTGATTGGGAGTCCCATAGGGCGTCGCACAATTGGCCCAGCGTCGTCCGGGTTTGGCCGGTGTAGGCCGTCATTGTAAATAAGAATATGTTCTTAACTGACTTGCCGAGTTAAATAACGGTTACATTTAAAAAGTTGTTCCAGTCTTTTCTCACTTTTCTTAGACAATTAAGGCAAGAGCTGTTTTCTTGTCTCCTAAATCCACTGCTGCCCCTGCCACATTGTTCTCAACACCAATATGCTGATCAACTTTGCTATATGCACATAGCAACATGGTCTAGGAAAAGGCGCCAATTCAACAGAGCACTGATGTTTTAGAACCGCGGACATCTGTTACAAAACACCAAAAAGTTGAATGACATTCAGAGATTGTCAAGCCAAGCCTTCGATACTGGATATAATGTAGGGAGGGATCTATTTTCTGTTTGTTGAGATTGACATAGTCTATTTGATTGTGGTGTCCCAAAGTTGGTAATCGGTATACAGTTATTCTTTTCTTATTGGTTGTCTGGTGCATTGGCACAGAAACCTGTTGGTGCATATATTTTCTATAATTATAAATATAGCACCAGAATGTTGAAAATCTGATTTTTTTCCCCCCCTAGCTGATCATTGTCTGCAGCCGGGTCTGACCGTAGTGTAATGAAACAGGCAGGTAGAGTGAGCTCATCCGTGGTGGTCGGCGAACACTCAACCCTTCTGGCCCGTAGCCCTGCGTGGCTTCGACTGTGAAGAGCAGGCCGAAGTGACAGAGTCGATATCGACTTTTATAAACACAGGCTCACTACAGTTCTTATTTGTGGTTGTAATCATTATTTTTGATTAAATTCAATGGGGGGGTGGGGGGGGTGCAATTTGTTTTACAGTACAAGGGGAGGTTCATGTGAGAATATTATTTACGTTGGGGGGATTTATGACACCTCGAGATGGACTACCACCCCCCACCCCCCCCAGTAACTATCCCTTTCAGTAAGTAACTCAAGCAATTTCCTGTCCATTCATAATTAATGAAAATGCCGAGGAAGGTACTCTGTGCGAGGAGAATGGCTAGGCCATCAGTGTGCACATAAATGTAGCTATATTGGCCCTGATGGCTGTGTTCCAGAGAACAGCCATGTACAGAGCAGTTTCCCTTAACGGTAGAGTGGCATTTGTGCAATACCACGTTAACGGAATTACTCTGACTCACATTTTTCACTTTAAAATGTATGCCAAACAAAAACCGTTGATTTCAAAATGTAACAAACGATTAGTGATGGGAAAAAATAGTTACACTTCGGGATATTATTTTTGATGACATTGTTTTGACAATATCACAAATTGTTTTGTGCTAGTCGTCTGTACCTGTACCAAAACTCCAGTATGTTTCCTTCATAGTGTCGGGGGTTCACCTTGGGGTCATGATAGGGGCTGTACCAAATGTTTGATGTATTATAATAATTCATTATGCTTATGTTGTTTTAATAGAAGGGGAGGGGTTATAAGACCCATCCTTACATTTATAGGGTCTTAGACTACAGATTAACAATATATATATATTCATTATAAAGGTTTAATATTGTTTCAGTCTTTTCTAATCTCTGCCTCTTATAAAGAAACTGTCTGAGAAATGTGTGACTGAGACAGAACTCTGTAGGGGAGTGTAAGAGATTAGAGACTAGTCAGACATTCCACTATAAATCAACTTGGGGAGTGGACATTTACTGCTGAGCTTTTAGATAACACTAAAACTATTGTTTATATAGCTGTGTAGGCATGGTTTTGGTCTCATGAGTAGAAGGTAATGACGTAGGCACTGCAGAACAATTTGCAGAACTTACTCGGAAACATGCGTGCTATGTTCCTGTTCTCAACTTCTGTCTGCAATTGCATTAATAAATGAATGATCGATTTACTTAAAGATATTGTCTGAATGCTAATTTCACCAATGAGCCAATGATTGACAAGGAACAAGGAACAAACCCCAACATTAGCTTGTTCTCCATCTTCTTTTAAAATAGTGAGGCAATTTGGTTTCAGCACTTTTATTTTACATGACTGATCAAAACGTGTTTTCTGATGTCTCTCTTGTCCCTCTGCAGCAGACATATGGTGAGCAAAATGATTGGAACATCAAATTGCATTAAAATCACAGTATCGAATCGCAATACATATAGAATCGTGAGAATCGCAATACGTATTGTATCGGCACCAACGTATTGTAAAAATATCGTATCGTGGGGTCCCTGGCAATTACCCAGCCTACAAACCATATAACTCTATGCACAAGGACTACTTTGAATAATTTACAAAAATGTTCACAAAACACATTTACTGGAAGAACTGTGCAGATGCAAAATTTGGTAACAGAATTACAGTAAAATCTCGCTCAGTTTTTTTATGAGACCACGTTTTCTGAATTGAGATTCAAAGATGTCTGCAGGAGGAATGGGGTGTCAGCGACCTACAGTAGGTGAAGTGGATTTACATCCGGTAACGCAATTATGGGTCCCTGATCTGTACTACACAGAATGCATAATTATGGATACGAATATCATTCTCTTCATGGTGGTGTATCCTGAATACGTACACACAGGTAGAAATATGTAATGTCCTTATTTTGCATATTTGGTTATTATTCTACGCACTGGCTATTATTGTAATGAGCTCCGCCCCGAAACAAGACCACATTTGGTTGGTCCAGACCAAATCTAAAACAATTATAGACGTCTATGTTTAACAAGTTTGGACATCACACATTGTACAGTTCTGGTTGATAACTTTTTTCTCTCAAATCCAATGTATTTTCCACGTTCATTCCAGGTCACAATACACCTCCAAATGAATTGAAACCCTCCCTCAAGTGTGCACTATCCTCTTCCCATACAGTCCTTGTAAAACAGTTTTTGATACCTAAAGGTTGAAATTAGGAATTCTAACCACTAGCTTTGTCTTGGGCTCTCTGGAGTATCTAAAAAAAAAAGTGGAGCTCCATTCCAGCACAGCTTGTGGCCAACTAGAGCCATGCCTCTATCATTATTAGCATGGTGGCACGGTGGGGATATGGTCATCTCTCAATAAACCCTGACTATCAATCGAATGGGGATCTAATTGCGTTGGATTCTTTGCAAATGTTATTGTTGTAAGATATATTGTCAGGGATTTCAATTTGTTTTCTTTGTTTCATGTGGTATTGTTGGTACAATGCATTTGGAAAGTATTCAAACCCCTTGACATTTTCCACATTTTGTTACGTTAGTCTTAATAATAACCTATAACAACAAAGCAAAACAAATATTTATCTTTTGTTTCTCGCAAATTTAAAACTAAAACTATCACATTTTACATAAGTATTCAGACCCTTTACTCAGTACTTTGTTGAAGCACCTTTGGCAGCGATTACAGCGCTCGGGTTCAAGTCTGGGCTCTGGCTGGGAGACTCAACGACATTAAGAGACTTGTCCCGAAGCTACTCCTGCGTTGTCTTGGCTGTGTGCTTAGGGTCGTTGTCCTGTTGGAAGGTCCCAGTCTGAGGTCCTGAGCGCTCTGGAGCAGGTTTTCATGAAGGATCTCTCTGTACTTTGCTCTGTTCATCTTTCCCTCGATCCTGACTGGTCTCCCAGTCCCTGCCGCTGAAAAACATCCCCACAGTATGATGCTGCCACCACCATGCTTCACCGTAGGGAGGGTGCCAGGTTTCCTCCAGATGTGACGCTTGGCATTCAGGCCAAAGAGTTCAGTCTTGGTTTCATCAGACCACAGAATCTTGTTTCTCATGGTTTGAGAGTCCTTTAGGTGCCTTTTGGCAAACTCCAAGTGGACTGTCATTTGCTTTTTTACGGAGGAGTGGCTTCCCTCTGCCACTCTACCATCAAGACTTGATTGGTGGAGTGCTGCAGAGATGGTTGTCCTTCTGGAAGGTTCTCCCATCTGCACAGAGGTACTCTGGAACTCTGTCAGAGTGTCCATCAGGATCTTGGTCACCTCCCTGACCAAGGCCCTTCTCCTTCTCCCAAGGCCCTTCCCCTCCTAGGAAGAGTCTTGGTGGTTCCAAACTTCTTCCATTTAAGAATGGAGGTCACTGTGTTCTTGGGACCTTCAATGCTGCAGACATTTTTTGGAACCCTTCCTAGGAGGGGAAGGGCCTTGGGAGAAGGAGAAGGCACCAAAAGGCACCTAAAGGACTCTCGGACCATGGGAAACAAGATCTGTATCTCGACACAATCCTGTCTCGGAGCTCTATGGACAATTCGACCTCATGGCTTGGTTTTTGTTCTGACATGTACTGTCAACTGTGGGACCTTTATATAGACAGTTGTGTGCCTTTCTAAATCATGTCCAATCAATTGAATTTACCACAGGTGGACTCCAAGTTGTAGAAACATCTCAAGGATGATCAATGGAAACAGGATGCACCTGAGCTCAATTTCGAGTCTCATAGCAAAGGGTCTGAATACTTATGTAAGTGTTTAATAATGTGTTGTATGATTTGTTAAACTTTTGAAATCAGTGGTTTCTTTTTGGCATACATTTTAAAGGGAACAATTTGATTCTCAGTGTAATTCAGTTTCCGTGTAATTGGCCTAACTTATCTGTTCAGTTTGGTCTTTTCTATTGTAGGCAACTCTTAGCAAAGTGCTCGGTGCTGCAGCGTCCCTGTAATATGTCTTATATAACACTATACTTAATCACTGACTGAATGAAGAAACCAAGCTAGATAGCTAGTCATTTATATTGTCATATCGTCCTTGATTAATTGATAATTTGTTTCAATTAGATTTTTCCATATACTGTGCGCTAGTATTGAATGTCAGTTAATATAAATCAACTTACAATGAATTGATTAACACACTAATCTATTGCCTCTCTGTTTTTCAGAACTGAATGTGACATCTCCAGAATGGTCAGGTATGTACACCATTACTCATGATGTAATGCACGTATTCAGCTAGGACTTTATTAACTCTGACCAAGGACACTCTTTCTCTGACTGTCTTTCTCTCTGTTTTCCTCTCTCTTCCTCTCCCTCCCTCACTCCTCTCTCTCTCTCTCTTTCTCTCTCTCTCTTTCTCGCTCTCTCTCCACCCACCGATCTCTCTTGAGTAGGTTCTGGTTCTAGATAACTTATGAGGCCCTACATTCTCCGGTCTATAGCTGACGAACCCTGTGACAAAACATGCTACAGTAGCAGAGACATGAGTGATTGTCCCCGGGTGATGATAGTAGCAGCTAGGTGCTGATGACGTGTCTCAATGTCCACTAGTGGCCATTGTGATGGGTTTGAGTGTTGAGTGCAACCCAACGTTGTGTTGAGTGCAATCCTTGACTGCATTGAGTACAATTAACTGTTGTATTTTAGTTATACAGTCTCTGTGGCATGAGATTTGTATGGGAGTGTCTCAGTAAATGTGAAGCAGTGGAGTGATTTAAAAGCTGGAATAAGCATACATCATTGATGTGATGTGCCTAGGGCTGGGAAACATGACTGGCATGTTGAGTAGAGGTGCTTTGCTTCCCAGTCCCTAGTAAATAAACCTAGTTGTCTCCAGCTCCTTCTCTCCATAGTATATAGATGTAATATCTTGGGTAAGCAGCACATATGCTCCTGTGAAGCAGATGGTGAATTATACTCTTCCTCCTGCCTCTCAAGTGTTGTCTGTCTGAGCTTTCTGAGAATGGAGAGAACCCGAGAGGAGCTGAGTTTGTGTTGTTTGATATACATTGGTGTAAAAATACTTTAAAGTACTACTTAAAGTCGTTTTTTGGTATCTGTGCTTTACTTTACCATTTATATTTTTGACAACTTTTACTCCACTACATTCCGAGAGAAAATAATGTACTGTTTACTTTTCCCTGACACCCAAAAGTAATTCACACACTACTGCCTCTGATGTGGCGGACTCACTAAACACAAATGCTTTGCTTGTAAATTATGTGTTGGAGTGTGCCCCTGGCTATCTGTAAATTAAGAAAACAACACGTTTGCTTCATATAAGGAATTTGAAATGATTATACTTTTACTTTTGATACATAAGTACAAAAATTACATTTACTTGTGGTACTTATGTATATTTAAAACCAAATACTTTTAAACTTTTACTCCAGTAGTATTTTACTGGGTGACTTTCGCTTTTACTTGAGTCATTTTCTATTCAGGTATCTTTACTTTTAGTATGACAATTGGGTACTTTTTCCACCGCTGTTGGTATACAGATGAAGTCGGAAGTTTACATACAGCTTAGCCAAATACACCTTAGCCAAATACATTTAATCTAAGTTTTTCACAATTCCTAATTTTTAATCCTAGTAAAAATTCCCTGTCTTAGTTTAGTTAGGATCACCACTTTATTTTAAGAATGTGAAATGTCAGAATAATAGTAGTGATTTATTTCAGCTTTTATTTATTTCATCACATTCCTAGTGGGTCAGAAGTTTACATACACTCAATTACTATTTGGTAGCATTACATTTCAATTGTTTAACTTGAGTCAAACGTTTCGGGTAGCCCTCCACAAGCTTCCCAAAATAAGTTGTGTGAATTTTGGCCCATTCCTCCTGACAGAGCTGGTGTAACTGAGTCAGGTTTGTAGGCCTCCTTACTCACACACACTTTTTCAGTTTTGCCCACATATTTTCTATAGGATTGAGGTCAGGGCTTTGTGATGGCCACTCCAATACCTTGACTTTGTTGTCCTTAAGCCATTTTGCCACAACTTTGGAAGTATGCTTGGGTCATTGTCCATTTGGAGGACCCATTTGAGACCAAGCTTTAACTTCCTGACTGATGTCTTGAGATGTTGCTTCAATATATCCACATAATTTTCCTCATTATGCCATCTATTTTGAAGTGCACCAGACCCTCCTGCAGCAAAGCACCCCCACAACATGATGCTGCCACCCCCGTGCTTCACGGTTGGGATGGTGTTCTTCGGCTTGCAAGCATCCCCCTTTTTCCTCCAAACATAACGATGGTCATTATGGCCAAATAGTTCTATTTTTGTTACATTAGACCAGAGGACATTTCTCCAAAAAGTGCGATCTGGCTTTTTTATGGCGGTTTTGGAGGAGTGGCTTCTTCCTTGCTGAGCGGCCTTTCAGGTTATGTCGATGTAGGACTAGTTTTACTGTGGATATAGATACATTTGTACCTGTTTCCTCCAACATCTTCACAAGGTCCTTTGCTGCTGTTCTATTATTGTTTTGCACTTTTCGCAGGAAAATACGTTAATCTCTAGGAGACAGAACGCTTCTCCTTCCTGAGCTGTATGACGGCTGCGTGGTTCCATGGTGTTTATACTTGCGTACTATTGTTTGTACAGATGTACAGTGGTACCTTCAGGCGTTTGCAAATTGCTCCCAAGGATGAACCAGACTTGTGGAGGTCTACAATTATTTTTCTGAGGTCTTGGCTGATTTCTTTTGATTTTACCATGATGTCAAGCAAAGAGGCACAAATACATCCACAGGTACACCTCCAATTGACTAAGATGAAGTCAATTAGCCTATCAGAAGCTTCTATAGCCATGATGTAATTTTCTGTAATTTTCCAAGCTGTTAAAAGGTACAGTCAACTTAGTGTATGTAAACTTCTGACCCACTGGAATTGTGATACAATGAGTTATAAGTGAAATAATCAATTGTTGGAAAAATTACTTGTGTCATGCACAAACTAATGTCCTAACCGACTTGCAAGAACTATAGTTTGTTAACAAGAAATGTATGGAGTGTTTGAAAAGCGAGTTTTCATGACTCCAACCTAAGTGTAAACTTCTGACTTCAACTGTACATTAGATTCAGGCCATCTCTGTTCTTTCCTCCCATGTTATTTGTTGTGCTCCGGCCTCTTGTGTTACGTACTGGCTGTCCTCTCTTACTGAGGCGAAGGTGAAAGAGAGGGCTGAGCCCCAGAGGTGCCTGCCTGTTGTTGTCTTTTCCTGTGTTTGTGTGTGTGTGTGTGTGCTGCGTGTGTGCTCACCCACTGAGCAGCATCACCAGCAGAGCCAGTGTACTAAAGATGCTGCGTGTCTGCCAGACCTCAAACTGTGAAACACAAGAGACTTGGGCCTCTTCAATCCGCTATCAGGCTTTCTGAGAACTGGCCAATAACCCATCCCGCTAATTAAGCCTTTATCCAAACACATGGGTAGTGTCAATCATCATAGCTACAGTAGCAAACGCTATTTCATCTACACTTTTTGTCATCCAAGAGCTAGTATTCATCGACTGCTACCACTGGTAATACACCGCCCAGACAGAAATTCACGTTGTGTGTATGTCTATAGTCTTTCTACATCAATACGTAAAACCAGGGTCCGGCTGAGCGAAATCGCTTCAACATCCACCACTACGTTCAGCACTAATACAGTCCCGAGACAACCAGCACAGACCTACAGCCTCACAGTATGGGATGCCGTTTGGGTCTTTGCGTGTGATTTAAAAGATACAAGTCAAATAACAATATTTGACCCGTCTTATAAAACTGATAATTTGACGTGTCAAATAACACAATTGTATTTTAGAATGTTTGCGCCGAATCTGCATTTAGCAAGCCAAGTGTCACCACTACGGTCAGTAGCGCTGTCAAAGCTGTTAAAAAACAAGTCTGCAAACAAGCACACACACCAGTCACAATGTGTTTAAAATACCGCGTTGGTAATAAGCCGTTATTTGTTAGACCGAATGGGGAAAGTGTCTGTGTGAGCATTTGAAATAAGATCAGGATCAAATGAGCAGGATAAAAATTGTTAGCTTGGTAGTCCAACATTTCTCCCTGACATGCAACAAGAACATTGTTTGCCTCCAACAACTAACTAGCTTGTTTCTGACCAGCACTGCCCGAGAGCTTAGGGAAGTGTATGTCTGCCTCGTGCGGCAGCGGGAGGTGACCGAAAAAACTTTACCAGAATCATAGCATACATATCGGTGAATTGCTATGAAATATGGTGATGGTGTAATCACTATGTCCAAAATTCATGAACGTGTTACATTATTATGTGATGTGCAGTCACATTCAGTTCCTGAATGGTCACCAAGCTTACTTGGCACATCAAATAGTGTTATTTGACATGTATCTTTTTTGACACGTAAAGACCGAAACGGTGCTCTATATCACAGACCCTAGTCTTTCCCTTTTGATATACAATACTGAAGCTCAAAGTAAGCCAGGCTCTTCAAATTCAAAACCACTCCACGGCCACTGAGGTACCACTCTCTTGCGACACTCACTACGCTCACTCACTAGGCTCATAGCTTGCTTACAAGTCTCTTGCATGTTAATATGCAGCTACACCATGACCTAAACTGAGCATGGCTGTTTAAAATCTAGTGAATTGCATACCTAGTTAGCTAGCTCTCGCTATCATTAAACATGGAAAAGTCATTGTACCTGAGGATTTGGCTTTGCTTTTCCGAGGTGAGGTACCGTAGCTGACAGTGAGCGGACGTGTAGAGGAACTACATGGCTGTGATTAATTGGCCTTCTCCGCTAATCAAAATGGATGGCTTCATTCAGACGTGATTAGGAGCCAGCCAGCAGTGTGAGAGACTGACTTGACTGCTGGTGTGAACAGCCTCAGAACAGCCTCAACGACCTGGTTTTTATGTGTAAAGCAGCACTCGTTCATAAACCCTGACTAGCAGGGAACAATGGGCTGGAGGGAGCTGGAGAGCTCACCAGCAGTCACAGTCAGACAGACACTCAATACAGTACGAGGGCTGGGGATGAATGAAAGCAATGTTCATCCAAGCGCGATAAATATTTGAATAACACTTCCTATTTTTTCAGAGTGTGCAAATAAGTACATTTGTGTGTGTTCCACAAAAGGGTAGTAACATTATCCTAATGAATTCCGAAACACAGGGACTACAGGTAAGTGCATGGTAGCGATCAACTCTCTACCATCTCTACCATCTCTCTAGATTGAATCCGATTTTCATTGTTATTATGAAACGATTTGATCATAGAACATCCGTATAGCTTCCAGTCGTAGTAGCCAGTCGTTGTCGTTCTGTTTCCCTGAATGAGGTTCCTCCTGTGACACGTGGGGGAGTAATGTGGGTCCAAAGCGGATTGACACTGAGTATGTTTGCATGCACACTAATGAATCAGCTTTAAACTGATTATGGCAGAATGCAGAGAATGGCATTAGTCATGAAAAATCGTTCACCTGCTTTGCAAGAAGAACAATTCCGCTAATAATAATTAGGGGAATTGTTCTTCTTGCAAAGCAGGTGAACGTTTTAAACAAACTATTGTATTAACCCGACTATCCACAATAGTCACATTTATTGTGTGCATATAAATAACCATGCTCAATGTGGTGATGTTGCTTGCCTTTTTATATTACCTTTATTTAACTAGGCTAGGTAAGAACAAATTCTTATTTACAATGACGGCCTACCGGGGAACAGTGGGTTAACTGCCTTGTTCAGGGGCAGAACGACAGACCTTGTCAGCTCGGGGGATTTGATCCAGCAACCTTTCGGTTACTGGCCCAACGCTCTAACCACTAGGCTACCTGCCACCCCAAGTCTGTAGAGGCTCGACGGAAGCGCTTTGCAACAAGAGGCCTGACAATCAGTGGCTTTTCATTCCCTTGTCATTGTCAGCAGGGCGGTGTGGAGACTGAAATAGGTTTTCTAATCCCTCTCTGTTATTACTGTGAAGGAGAGAGAACAAAGCACCGGCTCTGATCCCTCGTGTTCAGGCCAATGCCTTCTTCTTATGTGTTAAAACATCCAGTAGCTGATGAAGACACCACTGTCATGTTTTGTAGCCCGTACATACTGTAGCATAATGATGATGTGATGGTGGTTGAGTGAATGTGCAATTATACAGAATTGCACCTTTTTTTCAGATCATTTTTTAGCGCTTCACACATGAAGTGACCTCGGGTAGGGCGGGTGGTAAATCTTAGATGTACAGCTATTACACAGACCTGGACTAATGTTGCATTTGAACCTCAGGGCTATATCAACAGGGGAGCAGGACATGTCTGTGCCAAGGTGACCACAGTAAGACAGAACTGTTTAACCTACTGCTTAACCTGCAAGCTTGCACCTTGCTCAGTCACAGTGCGATGCCAGGAACTGTCGCTGCATGCGGACTCACTGTGGTCCCTGGGTAGAAGAGGTGTCTGCTGTACTCCGCTGCCACTGCACCTTGCCTCTGGATTCATTCGAAGTGTTCTCCAGGGGAAACGTTTTCCCAACTGCACTTCGTTGGGATCAAACAAGGTTGTCCTCTACTGCTCATGAGCGTATATCTCATCGCCATGGAGAGTGATGGTGAACTTTGATAACGGCCCACTGAGGAGGAGATTTGTCCTTGAGTTGTACTCCCTCCATCCTCTGTTTTAAAACGCACACAGGCCCCTGTCAGACTGAAAACATTCTGGACAAATGATTAAGCTATAAGGCATGAGAACCCAGGGATTATCATGTGAATAACTCCCTACTAAGGGCTGTTTTAAGAGATTCTGAGATACTGGAACCGGCGCGCCTGACTCCGGCGATCATACCATCCTCGACGTTGCTTAGGTCACTCATTTTGGCCATTCTAACATACAACCGAACAGTAACTGAATGCCTCGATGCCTGTCTGCCTCCTTTTTATATAGCAAGCCATGGTCACGTGACTCACTCTCTGTAGGAGTGAGCACTTCTCGTGAACAAGTGGTGTACCTAATAAAAATGGCATATATAATGTGTATATATATATAGTGGTGGGCTAATGCAGTTTCTGTTTTAACGTTTCGAGAGCGCCACTTTCACCTCCCATAGCCTTTGCTAAGTGATTCTTGACGCTTCCTCGTTGCGCTGTTTATTTCTGATAGTTTTCAAAACCTATGAGAAGCAGATATGCAATTTGTTGATACCACAACACAGTACAGATTTGGATACACATTATCCCGACTTCGAATCATTAAAAATGTCTTATAAATTTGTTGATTTCGCTGCACTGTTTTGCTTGTTTACAGCATTGTCGCACATGGTCAGACCGGGGGTCTGATTCAAGATCACTTTTTGAGTCAAAATGCAAGCCGAGATCTACCGCTCAAACGTATTCGGGAAAAATGCATTCGGAAACCATTCAAACCCTTGACTTTTCCCACATTTTTATTACCATTTTATTATTTTCCATTCATAGTACATAACAATGATACAATTTCAATTCAATGCGTTTAATGCAGGCCTGAATCACAATGTCTATTGTTCTCTGGGCGGCAGACAGATGGCAGTATAGCGCAGCTGTTGAACAGAAAGGCCGAAATAGAACGCAACTGCTCAGCTACAGCGACCGACACATCAGTTTGCTACTAGCTATTTTTGCAGTCTGGTCGACATGGAACGATTTATTGTAAAAAAAAGAAACGTAAATATACTGACAAGGAAAATGAGGGGGAAGAGCTGGAGAACAAGGTGACAGCTATGAACGAACAAACACCAGGAGAAGCAGCAAAAATCATAGAGATGGCGGCGGGAAAATGCAGCTGGCTAACGTGGCTAAGAGAAGGACACGGTCGATTCAAGAAGAACACAGAAAGTTCCAAAAGAAATGGACAGACAAGTATTTTTTTTACAACATGATGGAACTAGCTCACTTTGTCTGTCTTATTTGCCAGAAAGCAGTCAATTGTTTTAAACGAGCAAATTTAGAGCGACATTTTCAGTCACACCATGCCCACTTTGACAAAACATATCCGCCACAGAGCAACCTCCAGAAATATCAAAATAGCGCAACTCAAAGGACAACAACAGATGATGGACAGATCTAGCACTGTTACGACAGAGGCAAAGAAGAAGGCCTTCACAGATGCAGAGATTGTCAAATAATGTTTTTTGTCCTCAGACATACAGAAGACGTAGGCGAGGACGTCGGTAAGCAACTGATGACTGACATATCCGTGGCGCAGTGTTTTAGTATTGCGCTTGACGAAAGCACTAAATGTAAGTGACATTGCCCAATTATGTGTTTGGGTCCGCTTCCCTCAAAACGAATCGTTCAGAGAGGAACTTTTATGTTTACTGCCCCTTCAGGGACAAACATGAGGAGAGGATATTCTGAAAGCCCTTGTTACATTTTTTGCTGATTTAATAATATTGACTGGTCAAATGTGGTATCTGTGTGGACTGACGGCGCCCCAAACGTGGGAAGGAGAAGGGACTCATAGGCCTGATGCTCAAGAGAGAGGATATTCCCAAACTTGTTACGTTTCATTGTATCGTTCATCAGGAAGCACTTGTGGCTAAACTCAAAGACTGTGACTTGCAGAATGTGATGCAGCAAGTCGTGCGCGTGGTGAGCATTATTATTGCGAGCGCACTGAATCACTGGCAGAGGAATACCAGACCGAATACGGCGACTTGATATTTCACAATGAGGTGAGATGGCTGTCTCGTGGCAGAGTTTTGGAAAGCCAGAGCTGGATGGACATTCTCCTGCAAAATGAATTGATTTTTCTGTCGATGATGGCAAGCCGTCCAGGCCATGAGGCAGCAAAGCAGCCCCAAACCATGATGCTCTCTCCACCATACCTTACAGTTGGGATGAGGTTTTGATGTTGGTGCGCTGTGCCTTTTTTTTCTCCACACATGGTGCTGTGTGTTCCTTCCAAACAACACAACTTTAGTTTCATCTGTCCACAGAATATTTTGCCAGAAGCGCTGTGGAACATCCAGGTGCTCTTTTGCAAACTTCAGACGTGCAGCAATGTTGTTTTTTTTGGACCGCAGTGGCTTCTTCTGTGGTGTCCACCCATGAACACTATTCTTGCTTAGTGTTTTACGTATCGTAGACTCGTCAACAGAGATGTTAGCATGTTCCAGAGATTTCTGTAAGTGTTTAGCTGACACTCTAGGATTCTTCTTAACCTCATTGAGCATTCTGCGCTGTGCTCTTGCAGTCATCTTTGCAGGACGCCCACTCCTAGGGAGAGTAGCAACAGTGCTGAACTTTCTCCATTCATAGACAACTTGTCTTACCGTGGACTGATGAACATCAAGGCTTTTAGAAATACTTTTGTAACCTTTTCCAGCTTTATGCAAGTCAACAATTCTTAATCTTAGGTCTTCTGAGATCTCTTTTGTTTGAGGCATGGTTCACATCAGGCAATGCTTCTTGTGAATAGCGAACTCAAATTTGGTGAGTTTTTTTTATAGGGCAGGGCAGCTCTAACCAACATCTCCAATCTCGGCTCATTGATTGGCCTCTAGGTTAGCTGACTTCTGACTACAAATAGCTTTTGGAAAAGTCATTAGCCTAGGGGTTCACATACTTTTCCCAACCTACACTGTGAATGTTTAAATTATGTATTCAATATAGACAAGAAAAATACAGTAATTTGTGTGTTATTAGTTTAACTTGTTATGGATAGGGGGCAGCATTTTCACGTTTGGATGAAAAGCGTGCCCAGAGTAAACTGCCTGCTACTCAATCCCAGTTGCTAATATATGCACAGTATTAGTATATTTGGATAGAAAACACTCTGAAGTTTCTAAAACTGTTTGAATGATGTCTGTGAGTATAACATAACTCATATGGCAGGCAAAAACCTGAGAAAAGATCCAACCAGGAAGTGGGAAATCTGAGGTTGGTCGTTTTTCAACTCATTCCCTATTGAAGGTACAGTGGGATATGGGTCATGTTGCACTTCCTAAGGCTTCCACTAGATGTCAACAGTCTTTAGAACCTTGTCTGATGCTTCTACTGTGAAGTGGGGCCGAATGAGAGGGGAATGAGTCAGGTCTGGCAGAATGCTTTGAGCTCGTGACGCTTGTTCACGTGAGAGCGAGCTCTGTTCCATAGCTTTTCTACAGACAAAGGAATTATCCGGTTGGAACATTATTGAAGATTTATGTTAAAAACATCCTAAAGATTAATTCTATACTTCGTTTGACATGTTTCTACGGACTATAATATGACTTTTCGTCATAACTTTTGCCTGGACCTGCCTGCGCGTCGTGAGTTTAGATTGTGTACTGAACGCGTGAACAACAAGGAGGAATTTGGACATAAATGATGGACTTTATGGAACAAATCAAACATTTATTGTGGAGCTGGGATTCCTGGGAGTGCATTCTGACGAAGATCATCAAAGGTAAGTGAATATTTATAATGCTGATTTATCAGCCATGTTGTTGTCAACATATCTTCTTGGGTTGTGTTGGTCTCTGAGCGCCGTACTCAGATTATTGCATGGTTTGTTTTTTCCGTAAAGTTTTTTTGAAATCTGACACAGCGGTTGCATTAAGGAGAAGTATATCTTTAAATCTGTGAATAACACTTATCTTTTATTAATGTTTATTATGAGTATTTCTGTGATTTGATGTGGCTCTGTGCAAATTCACGGGATGTTTTGGTGGCAAAGCCAAATGTAAACTGAGGTTTTGGATATAAATGTGAACTTGATCGAACAAGTTAGCGGAACACAGAACGCAGTCCTAGACAGGTTAAGCACACTATGTGATCAGATCAAATTTGATGACCAATTTATGCACAAATCCAGGTAATTCCAAAGGGTTCACACCCGTTTTCTTGCCACTGTATATAAATATATATAACATGGCTGTCAGCCAATCAGCATTCAGGGCTTGGAATTTATTTCCTGGTATTGTTTTGATATCCCCCCCTCCCATTATTCTCAGCACCGTGCATCACCTTGTATGACATCCAAGTCAGCACAGACAGCCCGCTAGCTGAACTCACAAACTGCCCCATCTATGGTGACCAAGCAGAACAGATGTTATTTATGATGATTTTCCTTTAGGTTGCCTCAGCCTGCTGGCTGGTAGAAAGGCTCTCATACAATTTACCAGTGAAGTTGTGTAACACCCATTGCTGATTTTCGATTTGGAGATGTGTGTCTGTGTGCCTCCGTTTTGGTCTCTGCAGCCCTGCCAGTCACTAATAGAGGAAAGAAATCAGAGTAATTCATGGTTCACAGCTCCCCAAACTCATTCAGTGGAGAAAGGGAGCGAGAGAGATGGGACATTAGCATTTGTGAAATTAATAATTCAAACGGCAGTAAATGGCATCAGCCCTTGATTCAATTTGCAACTGATATTAATCATGGCTTGTGTGCAGAAATGAGAAATTAAAAAACTTTTTCGGCGTGTTCTGGGCTTTTCTGTGAAGGTGTTTTCAAGCAAGACATGAACTGATTATACTCTGTGATAATGCCGAAATACAAGGCGACTGTAATTCCTCACCTATATTCATGCTATAATTACTTTTCTTACATAGCTGTGAATTTCAATAGAGGGATTACAGAATATTACTGCACACATCCTACCCACCAGTCAAGATATTGTTCATGTAACATTGGCGAAGACACTGAGGCCAAATGTTAATCTGATTGAGCAAACTGCTTTCATAAAAGATGTCGGATAGCGTTTCCTGCTGCTCCGTGTGTCTGACAGAGATGAGATCAGAGTTCCGTGATGGAGAAAAATGGCCGCTGTTCAGCATTCAGGCCAGATGTTACATGGCTCCATGCTTAATGAAGGTCCTCACCTCTGAGAGACTGGCGGTGGACTGAAGAGGGGATGGTCCCGGCACCAGCGGGCCGAAGGTGGATCATGGAAGCTCTTCTATAGATGAGTGAGAAGTGCTGCCGGGGAGAACTACATCAGGTATATGATAATAAAGAAGGAGAGACATGGCCATAACGACATCAGGGGGAGAGGTCCTTGACAGAATAGAATTCAGCGCCGAACACAAACATACAAAGACTGTAGAAACACTACAAATAACCTGACCTTCTGTCTACATGGGCAATTACTTTCCGTTTCTTTTGTGTCCTTTCTTTGGAATTATTTTTCATTTCTCCATGTCTCTCCTTCCTCTTTCACAAGTAGGATTGAAGTGTGTTCAGGGCGATGAGATTTATGCCGTAGCGGCTGCCATAGACAGAACCTTCATTATGCCGCCGGGCAGGTTCGGGTGTATTCTGGGAGGTGACCTCTGAACTGTACCATTGTATTTCATTCCTAGTGCCTCTGTGGTCATGATGAATGTACAGCTGTACAGCTGCTGAACATTTTGTTTAAATGGCTCTACTGCATATGATCTAAACATCTCATCAATGTCATGTTGCTGATTTTAATTCACTAATTTGAAAATATATCTTTCTAGGGAATTGATCATTTCATGTGTCCTGCGCTAAATACTGTTGTTCTACTGAATTGTTAATATTATGAGCCACTGCGTTTCCATGGTGTAGCTGTTAATAGATCATAATGCAAGCGGAACCATCTGAATAATGAAAACCGTACTCCTGCCGCTCAGCCGATTCATTTTAGGATGTGGAAAGAGCGATTTGGGAGAAAAACGAAGTGTGTTTGTTAACCCCACATTATATATTATGTATGATGCCGTAGACTCCAGATTAAACTGTAGATTTTCCAGGCAATACATCTCGTCTGTGGAAAGATTGTAATGTGTGCTAGGCTTTAAAAAAAGACCATCAAATTGAGTTCTTTAGTGTGATTAACCCTTTACTCAATTGGCTTATATGGATACGGCGACATTGAAATGTTTCTCACCATGGTAGCAATTGAAAGGGAACAGTTTGGAGAGTATGGGAAAATGTTTAGACCAAGTAGAACGCTCTGGATACATTCCGTAACATGATAAGAATGTTCCTGAAAAATGTGGGGTAGGTGCAACAAGAGACATCACAAATTACAAGGGTTTGAGTGAGAGGACCAACTGGTGTCTCCAAATGGCCACACACCTCTACAAAGTGTGCGCAGTTCTCAAGTAATTTCAATGCATTTTTATGACTCAAAGAATTGAGTCATAAAAACTTGTAGTTGTTTTGTTTGGGACACAACCCTGAATGCTTTTCTCTTTAACATGTGTGTTTAACAGAAAAGCATGGGTACGTGATTTAATATCCTAAACACAATAATACACCATTTTAAAACATAGACGTATGAAGATAATGAGTGATCAGGTTGAGAGTGAAGCAGAAAGGTGCCACTGGCTGAACTGGTGCCATAAAAAGGTCCCGTTGTCACCTGGGGAACAATCCTGAGGCACTCACACACACACACACACACACACACACACACACACACACACACACACACACTTATCCTGTCATTCAGTTTCAAATGAAATGGCTCCTGTCAGGTTGTGATGACTGTGTTCTGTTTCTCTCTACAGGAGACATGCCTCTCTGCCCATCGACGTCACAGAGAACCCTGCCAGTCTGGTGTCAGCCGGCTGTAGGAGAGGTTTCCCCTGCCGCAAGTGGAAGTCTGCCTCTTTCGGGTACAGTAACATGTGGTTTTTGTTCGGGTGTGTGTGTGTGTGTGTGTGTGTGTGTGTGTGTGTGTGT